>NC_051311.1:16813819-17116850 GCF_015220235.1 Choloepus didactylus
CTATTTCACCTCCAACATATCCCACACTTATTCTCTCTTTTCCCATGGTCACCAGTTCAGACCTTCTAGACTTTCTTCCCAACAGATATCCTTGTCTTTTACACTTACCCCTATCAACTTACTGCTGTCAAATTAGTTTTTTCTAAAGCAACCTATGTAATTCCTCTGCCAAAATCTCAAGTGTCTCTCCATTGGGATAGATAAAAGTCATTTTTAGAGGTTTTCAAAACCAGCTAATTCACCCCTGCCCTTACTTGACAGACGTCATAGGACTTGGCAAGGTCACCGACTGGCCCAGTGTCACACCTGTGGGAGAATCAGAATCTGTACCCAGCTTTTCTGACATAAATCTAGTACTTTTTTAAAGAAAAAAAATTGTGCAATTTTCTAGGTGTTTTAGACATATTGCCAATTTAGTCTTCACAACCAGCCTTTGAGTCAGATAGTATTACCTTCGTTTTTATAGAGGAATAAATGAAGGCTCAGCAAAGTCAAGTAACTTGGACAAAGTTACACAGTGAGTGAACAAGGAAACTGGTATATCTTCTTCATTATTCTGTCATTCATATTTCCCATACAAATCTACAAAACATTAACTGAGTCTTTTATAACTTTTTGTATCATGTAGTACCTTGCACAGATAGGTGCTTGTGGAAGGTAGGAAGACAGGCAGGCAGGCAGGCAAGAAGGAAGGAAGGAAGGAAAGGAAGGAAGGAAGGAAGGAAAGAAGGAAGAAGGAAAGAATTGGATAAATACCCATGCTTCCTTAGGCCAAATCCATTGTTCCTCTCCACTACACTGAGCAGTATCCAGAATATTATTGATCAGAAAAAAATGCAAAGCACAAACCTACATTGACTTTATCTCAATGTATTTCTGGTTTCTACCCTCCTTTTGTGCAAGGAAATATGCATGTATTGATTTAAAAGTCTCTGTTAGTTTGCAAGTTAGCAGGAGATATGAAGAATTTATGAAAAATTTATCTCCATTGCTTAAACAGAAGCATGTGAATCATAAATAAAATTACACAATGCTGATCATTCAAGATAGCCATTTCTAATTAGATGAGTGAATTGACTGAACTGGCTGAAATGTTACTAGACAAATGGTAATATTTTGTATTGTTTTACTTCCTCTAAAAATCTTTTGTTTATTTTAGAAGTTGGGCAGAATCTCTTGAATTTCTTTAAGATCTAGAGCACTCTAGTTTTTTTTTTTAAGTAAGAAATCATTACGTTTGAAGCTTTTTTGACTTATGGTTTCTGCCCAACTTCCCTCCAAGAATGGTGAGAGGGAGTTAATGTTAGTGCTTGACATGTGTCTTGCAGTACATGCTTTCCAGAGCTCAGAGTAACAGCCTTAAGTGACGGCAACACAGCATGACAAATAGGCTGTTCTGCATTAGGAGCAGCACTTTACCTTGCAATTTCATATTAGGCATACTTTGCACCTGTAGACGTCTATCTGCAGCTCTGTATTTTAATAACACTTGCACCACCCCTGCACCCCCTGGGACTGAGGAATGGCTGGCTGGCTCCCAAGGTAAGCAGGCACACTGAGTGTTGGCACAGCTCAGGGCTCGGGCTTCTGCACACAGGGCTTTCATTGAATGAAAAGGGAATACTGAGCATGATGGGAAAACTGGACCTAATAATATTTCCTGTTAAAAATCTCTCTTTTGAAAGTGCTTAAGTGCAAAGTGCTTTGCCTGTTATATATCCCCACAGGCCTAAAGGGCATGCAAATGGAGGAACTTGCAAAAGGGAATTATAAGTAAGAATGACATCATGCGGTAACATTGTCAGGTACAGGGAAAAATCATGCCACTTTTCAAGATGACCTGGAAAGTCCAAAATGCTGCCATGTAAAACAACGGTGAGCTTGCCTGGCATGAGCCCTCTTTTGACTTTTAAGAGGGTCTAACGAATCTGTCAGTGAATGTTGAGTGAACTGGTGGAAGGGGGTGTGATGTTTCTGGTCCGACAGGTAGAGACAGGCAGCCCTGACCCAGGCCCTTCATTCTGGCCTATGGATGCAAGCGTCTCCATCTAAAGGGAGCCACTTCTACGGTGGTTTCTAAGACAGAGACGCTACTGAGGCCATTAGCCTTTGAGTGTTTTTATAAGCAGTTAGTACTTTCATGTGATTGATACACGTTAATAGCATTGCCCAGCCAAAAGTAACCATCTAGACCTAAACTCATGGTACCTTATACTTTATGGATTATGCCATCTTCAATCAGTCATTTCTTAACATTCCAAGCTCTTACTTTGTGCCAGACAATTCCAATATTTTGATTCACTATGTAATCCATGTGGATTGATAATTTACTGCTTTCATCTTTCTAATGAAAAATTCATTTCATTTTCATTTTCTAATGAAAAATTCTAATGAAAAATTCGTCTTTCTAATGAAAACTATTTCAGAAATAAGCATTTAGCCAATATATTTTTGTTTTTCATACCTCTCCCTTTTCAGTCCTTTGCTCTTTTCAGCACTTTCTCCAGGTATCCAAGCTCCCTTCCTGCAGCCAGAGCCATTTGGTCTTCCTGACTTGGGAACACACCCTTCTCTTGGCCTCCTCCGTCTCCAGAATGTTTTCTTGGCCTGATGCTCCATCTCTAGGAGCCATGCTATCATTCAGGGACAATGGGTTCAACTAAGATAATGAAATAAACCAATCAGTACTGATGTTTTAAACTAGCTAATCCATTATTGTTTTAGTAATACAGTGTAAGTACCTTAAGGAGGAGAGTAAGCATGTGGAATTTAAATTTATAATAATTTAAATGAGATAATTTTTATATAGAAAGTAAGAGATATTAATTTGAATTAAAAAAAAAAAGTTCTCTCATGATCCCACCCTAAGAATGTAAGAAACTTAAGGCAGGCTGGGAGCCCCATGTGAGTAGGATCAAATCTCCCTTTCTAAGGGCTGCCACAGGAAGGTAAGAACTAGAGATTTTTCTTCCCTTTCCAGTTGAGAATAATTTTGATTCCATCTTTCTTTGCCCAAGCCCCGCCCCATGTTTTCTCTCACCTGACTCAGTATGATACTTAATGTTAATTTTTAAATGGATTTATATTTCTTAAGAGTTGATTTCAGCTGCTTTTCATCTAGCAAAAATGCTGGAGGCAAGGAATTACAAGCTTGGCTACTTGCTTAATATTAGGGGAAAAGGAAAATATATATAAAACAAGCACAAGTTACTATTAAATAAAGTGCCCTGGTACATCTGTTTTTTTCATCACTACTACCAGTTTCTTTTATTATTGTAATTTTTTTTAAATACAGAAAATTACAGGTAAGAAAATAATAGTCATCAGTATCCTTACTATTAGAACATTAAAATATAATATAGATTTATTAAACAGAAATATTTTTACATAAATGAGACTCATTATAGATCCAATTTTAGTAAAAAGTATTGAATTAATTTTGCTTAAAGATAGAAAAAAACACTGAATCAGCACAGCAAACCTCATACTCAATGGTGAAAGACTGAAAACTTTCCCAAGAAGATCAGGTGTACTACAAGGATGCCTGCTATCACCATTGCTATCTAACATTGTACTGAAAGTTCCAGCCAGAACAGTTAGGCAAAGAAAAAAAAAGGCATCCAAATTGAAAAGGAAGTAAGACTATTTCTATTCACAGGTGACATGATCCCATATATATAAAATCCTAAAGAATCAACAAGAAAGCTACTAGAGCTAATAAATTTAGCAAAATTGCAGTTTATAAGATCAACACAGAAAAATAAGTTATGTTTCTAAACACCAACAATGAACAAACAAAAAAGGAAATCAAGAAAAGAATTCCATTTACAGTAGCAACTAAAAGAATAAAAAATCTAGGAATAAATTTAACCAGGGATGTAGAAGATGTGTACACTGAAAACTACTGAAACATTGCTAAAAGACCTAAATAAATGGAAAGACATCCTATGTTCATGGATTGGAAGTCTTAATATTGTTAAGATGTCATTTCACCCAATGAATTCAAACCTGATCTTTATCCCAGCATTCATTTTTGCATAAATGGAAAAGTGAGTCATCAAATTCATATGGCATGGAAAGGGGCCCTGAATAGTGAAAACAATCTTGAAAAGGAAGAACAAACTTGGAGGACTACACATCCCAACTTACTACAAAGTTGCAGTAACCAAAAGAGTGTGGAATTAGCATATAGAAAGACATACAGAGGAATGGAATAGACTTGAGTGTCCAAAAATAAACCTACATATCTATGGCCAATTGATTTTTGACAAGGCTGTCAAGTCCATTCAATGGGGGAAAGAATAGTGTCTTCAATAAATGGTACCAAATGACCTAAATAAATGAGTTAAAGTCATAAAACTCTTAGAAGAAAATAGAGAGGAAAATCTCCAGGACTTTGTATTAAGCAATTGGATTCTTAAATATGACAGCAGGTGTATGAGCAACAAAAGAAAAAATAAACTGAACTTCAAAACTTCATCAAAATTAAAAAAATGTTATCAAGAAAGTGAAAAGACAACCTACAGAATGGGAAAAATATTTGTGAATGATATATCTGATAAGGATTTAAATTCAGAATATATAAAGAAGTCCTACAACTTAACATTTAAAAGATGAACAACTTGATTTAAAAAACAGGCAAAGGACTTGAAAAGATACTTCTCCAAAGAAGATATACAAATGGCCACAAAGCACATGAAAGGATGCTCAACATCATTCAACATTGGGAAATGCAAATCAAAACCACAAGATACTATTTCGCACCCACCAGAATGGCTATTTAAAAAACTGAAAATAACAAGCGTTGATGAGGATGTGGAGAAATTGGAATCCTCATGCATTTCTGGTAGGAATGTAAAATGCTGCAGCTGCTTTGGAAGACAGTTTGGCATTTTCTCAAAATGTTTAATATAGAATTACCATATGACTCAGCAATTCCACTCTAGGTACATAACCCAAAGAATTAAATGCAGGGATTCAAACAGATACTTGTATACTGATGTTGGGGACTGAATCAGGTACAAAGTCCTAAGCCCTGGACCTGTGTGTGTGAACCCATTTGTAAAAAGGACCTTTGAAGATGTTAGTATTAGTTAAGTTGTGGACTCATTTGTGAATAGGATCTTCAAAGATCTTATCAGGAGAGGCCAAATTGAACCAGGGTGGGCCTTAATTTGTATGAATGGAGTCCTTATCAGGCCTAGGTAATTCACAAATAATCAGTCAGCAGAAGCCAGAATCAGAGAAAGCCACAGGAAGAGACCAAGGAGACAGGTCACCATGGATGCAGGCTGAGATGTAAGCCAAGGGCCACCAAGGAATGCAGCAAGCAAGTACCAGAACATTGCAGACTCCGGAAAAAAGCATGGCCTGATTTTGGACTTCTAGCCTCCAAAACCATGAGACAATCAATTCCTGTTGCTTAAGTCACCCCATTGTGCGGCATCTGTCATAGAACCTCTGGCAAACTAAGACAGTGGTGATGGCAGCACGACACTGTGAAAGTAATTAATGCCACTGAATTGTACAATTAAAAATGGTTAAAACGGCAAATTTTGTGTTATGTATATTACCAGAATAAAAAATGATTACGCATTATTAGCAATATCAATTACTAAAGGATCACTTTATGTTCAACAAAGGAGATTAGCAAAAATTTTAAGGAGTTAGAGTTGTTAAAAATAAACAAGTGTTTTAATGTAAAAGAATATATACTGATTCCTCGCTCTGAAAAGAGAGGGGATTGGAAAGAAGAATACAATGTTATTCTTTCTCTTACCTCACTGTCCCCATATCCTGATACATATTTTTTAGATATTTTTTCATTATCCAAATTTATAATATTCACATTCTGTAGTGTAACTTTAGTTCCCAATATAACTGAGTATTCATTCTTTTACTACTGTCTCCATTCTTGACTTCCTTATTTTTGAATCATCTCTAAATTGTGTGGATTTGTTTGTCAAGCAGTTCTTTCTGTAGCAGTTCTAGGAACTGTACTCCTTGCATTTCTTTGTTTAAGAATATCTGCCAGTTTCTTTTCTTTCTCAGTAACATCCTGGAAGGCATAGTTTTCTTGGTGTTACACTTTCTTTCTCTAAAAACTTTGTGGGTTTTGCTTTATTGTTTTGAATGGAGCCTTGTATATTGCTCTAGAAAATTCTGAGGCCAGACTAATATTTTATGCTTATTTCTTAGTAATCTGTCTTTATTGTTTGAATGCCTGAAATATTAGTTTAGTATTCTTGTAGTTCAGAAGACTAACTAAGATATAGTTCAGTGCTTAACATTCTATATCACATTTTCCTAAAACATAGGATTCATTTCAATCAGCAGATTCAGTATCATTTTTATTTCAAGAAAATTTTCTCTCAGTGCGTCTTCTGTTACTTTAGTTGGGGTCTCTAACTCAGGGGCACAAAATATCTCTATGTTGGATTACTTTTTCCTTCTATTTATGTAGTGTTAATCAAACTGGTTGGAATACCTTTCTTTTTCATCTGCAGTCATCATGCTTATCTCAAGAATTTCCTCTAATGACAATGATTCTATTTTCAGCAGTATTTCACTTGTTCTTAAGTTATTTGCTAAATTTTATAATAATGCTATTTCATCCCTCAATTTGTCTTCTTAAGTCTGCAAGCCCTATTTTTGTCATATCCTGTTATTTTATCTAATTATGACCTTCTGTTTATTGTATTTGTGTTCTCTATTTAATACCAGTTGTGAGTAAATTATTGTTGTCTCTTGATTTGTGTTTCCTTCTACCTTGTGTTATTTATTTTTTCATGGTGTTTTTGCATTTTGCTGTTAATCGCCTGGTGCCAAGATGCTTCTTTTCATGCTTGGATCACTCTGCCAGGACATTCTCTTTGCTCTAATAGATAGGGGGTAATTCTTGACTGTCTTTCCATTATATCTGAGCTACAGAATGAGAAAATGAGAGAGGGAGGCAGCAAGACCACCTTGGTTGCTGTGCAGTCTTTATTAGAATACCTGGGCTCGGTTCTCTCCTATAAGATTTTGTTAAATATCCTAAGTTAGATATCTAACCAGATATTAGATGGGAAGCTGGTTTAGCTCTACGAAGGCCAAAATAGCGGTGAATTAAAGAAGTAAGAGTTTATGTTTCTCTTACATAACTGAACATAAGCAGTCCAGGGCTGACATGGCCACAGCCCTGTGGTGTCACGGATCCAGACTATCTCGTTGTTTGTCAAGCTTTATATTCATCAGAATGGCAGCTCAGCTTCCTACCCAAACTTCCACATTCCATCCAATGGGAGGGGGAAGAGGAAGAAAAGAGCGTGGTCTTTCTTTCAAGACATGAATGCGGGTTTTCAAACATCACTTCTTCTTACATATGATTGACTAGGACATAGGCACATGGCCACACTTAGCAGCAAGAGAGGTTGGGAAATACAGTCTGCATTCTGGGCAGTCATGTGTGCAGGTGGAGATTCTATTCTTAGAGGAAGAAATTGGAAAGCCAGCAGCCTCTGCATCACCAGGTTTTCCTCCACCTAATGGTGGGATATAGCTCATTCCCAGGATGGGGGGTACCCTTGGACTTCAGATGGTTTCCAATGCAGAGGGTTAGCCCCATGGTGTCCTGCTCCCCCATATCATCAGGTTCTTCCCAGAAGTTTCCCACTTTTTCTCAGTCAGAAAAGGAAAAGGATGGGGCATCCTTTCAGTATGGTGAACTCCAGGTTTGGGACTGTTAGTGAGAATTCTTGGGGTATCTCTGAGCCCCCTAGGACATCTCCCTTCTTGGGGGTGGAGGCAGGTGAGAAGCTGGCTGTGCTGCACATCCCCGACCTGCTCTAGTCTTCTGTTTCTATGGTCTTAGGTTTTGAAGTTGGTTTAGCTAGGTTATAGTCATTTCCTTTTTTATTTGCTTTTGGTGATTATTTATGCTGGTTTTTACTATTTTAGGTTAATTTTCCTAGTTATCAGGAAAAAGGTTGTGCTGTTTTTTAATATTGTTTTTCTCTATTTTCTGTTTTTCCATTTATAACCCCCCTCCCAGCATCTCCTATCTTCCTCATTGCTTAATTTTTCTCCATTGCACTTATGTAACAGAGTCTTAATTCACCTATTTAATTCAAAAGTCCCATAGTCCATCTTACTTGTTTTCTATCTTCTTGCGTTTCTTCAGAATTTCTAATCTGCTACAGTTCTAGTTTTTAGCTCTTTTGCAATTTTTTTACTTTCAAAGTATCATTTTTTTGCATGCAAAATGAAATCTTAGGAGAAGGGAAAATACCAGTTTATGCTTAAGCCCTCTTTTTGTATCAGAATCAGGGTCAAAGTTAGTTTTTGGAGACCTTTCAGTAATCCTCAAATGATAGCACATAGAAAGATGTCTTATTCCCTCACTGATCCTATGAGTGGCCCAACCAAGCTCCCCAAATTTATTCTAAATATTGGCATCCCACAGAGCTAAACATCTGTGCTATTTTTCAATAAGGTATCTGGAAAGTTCATTTTCCCTAAGTTGCTGGAAGATGGGCTGCTATGACACCATGGGTGATTTAGCACTTAATAAATCCTATGTGGGGGAGGAATTTGCATTGGCTAGATAGATGGAAGACAGAGATAAGACAAAGAGAAATTTAGGCATCTATGTCTCTACGTAAAAGATAAGAAGCAGAGGCGGTGGCATCCTGCTAAAGAGAAATTCCAGCACAAGCAGGGTGTGAATGAAATTTCCTTTATTAAGAAAAATGCTGGCATCCTCTCTCTCCAAGTTTTTGCTCCAGAAGAATTTCCTTATAGGTTAAACCTACTCCTAACTTTATCCCCAGATTTCCCATTTCCACTCAGGTTTCTCACTCCAGCTGCTCACCATGGCTCCTTTACTCAACACATATTTATTTGCCATCTGCCATGTGCTAGGGACTATTCTGTGTGCTGGGGATACTGCACTGAAACAGATGAAAATCCCTTGATGTGTCTCCGACTTGAACATGAATACATGTCATCTGTTAAATGTTAAAATGATTTAACATGATCTCGCTGAAATGATTCAGCAGGTCTGGAGTGAGGCTTGAGTGTCTGCATTTCCAGTGAACTCCTGGGTGCTGCTGCTGCTGGTTCTTAGGCCATTCTTTTGAGTCACAAGGTCCTGTGTGAGTATCTAGCAAGGCAATGCAGAGCTACGGAGTGGGGGGTGTGATGGAAGGGCAGGGGAGACCAGATAAGTTCTGGACTAGTCATTTAACCTCTCTGAACTTCAGACTCCCCATTTATAAAGTGGAATAATTACAAAATTTACCTCCCAGAGCTGTTGTGAAAACAGCTAATGCTTTCCATAAAAAAAGGTACAATGGGATAACCATAGAAAATTCCTATGAAGCAGAATTTACTCTTTCTCTCCCAAAATGGCAGGATCAGTTCATAGAACTTTTATTGCTGTCTAAGAAGTTGCGTGTATGTAATAATGTGATATTCCATTTGTATCATCTTGCAATATTTCTTTAGAACATTTAAAAGAAAAAAGCCAGTTATTATTCTGGTCTCCTCAGGCTTTTTGGGGCTAAGTTTGACTCTCTTCGAGGCTCCTTTCCATTCAGGTATCTAAACCCCCAAGTTGAAATTCTGCTTAAGGTACCTAAGTGGATGTAATTAAGGAAATAGAGATAATTTTTGGCAGGACTACTTTTTAATTCAACACTAAGGGCTGTAATTACCATTGGGAAACAGAAACCTGTTATGGAATGTTACTGAATCTATTTGATTTGCCCAAAGATATAGCACAATTCAGCCCAAGTGGCAATTAATAAGTTGTAAGGAAAGGGAGGATATGGATCAATAAGCAAATTTTATATTTTAAGTTAAGTGTTTCAATCCTCATGATAGGTTTAATTCCCGAATTTGGGAAGTGTTGCACAGGAATTTAGCTCATTAAATCCTGTAAGAAATGCCTTGCAGCTAACTGGAGATAGGAAAAGAGTGAAAAGCACCTATGTCTAAGGTCTTCTCAGAAAAAGAAACAGAGATATTATTAGTCCTTGGCCCTTATCATTTTTCAGAATCTATCTCTGTATTCATTCTGCTGGACTCCTTGCTGGCTATAATGTTTTCTAGAGACATCCACGAGCATCTGTTGAATTTAACTCCAGTAAGGTGATCACCTTGCTCCGTCTTATCTCTGACTCCTTTCTCTGAGATAGATCTAAAAACCCATTCAACAGGGAAAATTTTCCATTCTTGGTTGAATCTTGGAAGAAACAAAAAGTTTTAAACTTCCAGACAAAAGCAGGAAGAGGGAGAAATACTGATTCACTGAGAAGAGCTGTCTAGAGCAGCCCATTCCTCATGGAGTTTCCATGTTTTCAGGATTAGATTTTCTACACTCGGAAGGAGGTAGAGAAAGAATTGTTGCTCTGTGAATAATGGGAATTAGAGTGGGCCAATTTGTTTTAAGAAACTCTCCAAAGTCTATGCTTAAAATTACATACCATACAGCATGCTTTGGCTCAAGACTCTGTTGTCTTTTTTGTTGTGGTTTGTTGTTACTACTATTTGGTCCCAAATGGAATAGAAATTTTCTTAAAAATGACCAAATGGCCACTGGTGAGGCCATGCTCAACAGGTGCATAAACACAATCAGATTTATTACTTATTTTGCACAAGAACAAAACTTCCCAAAAGATATTTGTGAATATTAAGTTACCTAACAGAATTTGGTACACTTGATGCATGATTTGAGGCTGAAAATGGTCCATTTATGAGGCTAAATTCTGCATACCTTATCTTGACACTGTCCAATTTGGATTTCAGGGAATGTCTTCTTAATTTTTATCCTTATTTTTAACAGGGAACTATTAAAAAAATCTGGAAAGTTATTTGATGCTGGAATAATGCCAACTCCTTTAACAACAGAGCTAATATAATAAAAGCCATCAGGTTTGGGATATTTTGTGAAAATGTTTAATTCAACTGTTTCTTTGGAATGTAGTAGTCATAGTTTGGAATTTAAGTTACAGTTCAGTTCTATGTGATTTTTATGCTACTCAGTGTCTGAGAATACAAATGTCATTTAAAGTTAAGGCTTCGCTGTTCATTTTGAAACAACAATTTACAAGTGTCATATTGTCATAGAAAATAAAAATTCTGTAAAAAAAATCTGCACAAAATTTTATGATGGTACAAAACATGAAGCAATAATATACCAGCAAAATGAAAACATTTTACTACAGAAAGTTTTATAGATTTCAATAAAGAAAAAATGTTATTTTACACCTTTAAAAATTATGAAACAATCTAAAACAATATAAACTGAACATTTTGTAACACTGCCTTTACAAATTAATAACTTTATAAACATATAATTTTTTTAAATATATTTATCAGTGCAAGATACTTTAAAATTTAAAGTTGCAGTATCATTTTTCCTTGGTGGGGGACAACTTTCAGTCTGTTGCCTTTAGAAAAATGAAGTTTTAGTTAGTGCTTTAGTCTGGTACGATTCTAACAACAGAATGAATGCCTCTGGGGACAAAAAACTATTCTTCTTTCATGGGGATCAATAATTTCCTGGAAGCAAAAGGCATTCTCAATCCAATTAAATCAAGATGAATGGACTGCCCTGTCTCTAATGCAAATGTGACTCCCATGAACGTATTTGAGTGAGACCTAGAGCAATGCAGGAAAGGAGGAAGATCTGAAAATTATTATGGACCACACAGCAGGACAGAAGTACACTGAAAACAACCTAGGCTTCTTTGGGCTAACGCTGCCTTGATAAGATATTTTACGTGGCTGTGCTGCTGGAGACTTAGGTCTTGCCAGCTCCAAGGAAGGCTTTTTCTTTGTTAGCCACCGGAAATATTACTGGAGCATTCATTCAAGTTCCTGTTTTTTCAGGGTTGCTGTTGCACATACATTTTAAAACATTTGTTTTGAGTTTGCTCATTTTCCCCCCTCTTATCTTAAAATACTTACCATCCAGGCATCAGGATTTATAGTTCCTTTCTTAAATTAACTGCTTTTCTTTCCGCTTCCCTTGTCTGATTCAGTACCAAAATAAGAATTCTCTCTTGGGCCATTTTTTTGCATATTTGGATGTAAAATCTCATGTTTGGGGGTTATCTGGAAGATTTTATTCAGTCCTTCCTTCAGGTCTCACTTGAAAGCCAATTAATATTATTCCTTCCTCAATTTATCACTATTTCTATGATATTCAAACATTTCTATCAATGATCATTGTGATTAGCATTGACAGCCAATGATTAACACAGCTAGATTAAGGAAAAAAGATACTGTCACTTTAACCAGTTAACAAGAAAACCAAAGTTAGACTTTGGAGGGCAAAGTTAGGAATTTCCCTTGTTTATTTATTTTTAAACATAAAGTCTAGTAAAATCGTTTGCCATGACCAGCATGTTAAAGCTGCAAGTTTCTTTTCTGGACAATGGCAAATGCTTACGTTCTAAGAGAGGAAAAAAAGACAGAGATAGGAGAGGAAGAGAAAGAGTTTACATTTGAAAATACATTCCATATGAAAGGACGATAAGAGAGAATATTGCAGCTTTATACAAAAGGGTCAAGAGACATGAAATTGAACTACAGAAAAAGCAGAACAATTAAGCCACGTTGCCAAAATCTTCCGAGCCCTTCACTTCTCGAGGCTGACGTCTCACCCTAAAACATACTTTCTTCTTAGTCAGCGGGCCACCAGGGTTTGATTAAAGAGGAGGGCTTTCGCCAGCGAGAAACAGAGCGGGTCGTTAATGTAACACAACGAGAACCAGTACAAACAAAAAGGCACTTGAGAGGACACAGAGAAGCCGGTGCCAAGGTTTTTCATTTCGGTTGTCGGCAGCACACCCAGTTGCCAGCAGTGTTTGGTGATGGCACAGTTTTCTGTACGGAGTTCACAAGCACGAGGTTTAGTACAACACTGGAAAACATCAAGAAAATTTGACGGTATTGCTTCGTAAACAGAGCTGACACACTACACCAGTACTGAGGCTACAGTACTTTTAAAAGAAAACATCCTAATCCTTCTTTGCCTATGCACAACGCGGCAATTATACACAAGGACAGCTGCAGGAGTCCACTGAAATGCGGCCATTCTAACATATTCTGGGCACTGGGCTACAGGTAGCATGTCCATCAAAAGGGCCCCACTGAGTTAGTACACTTGGTGCCAGCATCCTGGATTTTGCACAGTTTCCAAAAAGAAGTCATAAAAAAGGAAAAGGAGAGGGAAGGGGAGGGGGAGTGGAAATGAATTATTAAGTCAATCATACTTGGTCTCAACACCAGCATCTGATTATTCAAATGAAACCAACAGAAAAAAGCTGACTGTACATGATTCCGATTGTTCACACAGCTAACTTGCTCATGTCTGTCGGCTACACTCATTGAAGCTCCTGAGAAAAGCCTGGTTCAGTGTTGATAACACACTCTCCAGCCTGGACAGTAAAAGAAGATCAACAACAGTCCCCCAGCACGCGCACGCCACGTCCTTCCACCTCAATTCTCTGACTCATCGTTGCAGCTCCGTCTGCCTTCATGCCTCCGAATAAGAACTCTGTGTATTCAGTTTGTCTTTTTTCAACTTCACACCGTCCACGAGTTCAAAGTTATAGTTCTCCAGGGCCGACAAGTTTCTTTCCGACATCCCGTTGTGCCAACAGGCACAGTACAACATGACCCCGCAGACGGCGCCCAAGAGGACACCCAGGGCACTCATGGCGATGATGGTGATGAGGATGGGGTCCAGAGTCTTCAGCACATTGCCTGGCCTCCTGGAGATGTTCTCGTCGCCTTGTTCTGCGCTTTCATAGCCTGGCGTGCTCCCTAAGGAGGGAGACAACATTGGTTCCATGAGCATTGCCAACACACCACATAACAGCAACACAGAAGAAAAGGAAAAAGAAAGGAAAGGAAAAGGAGAGAATCCCATCCTCCAGTTGGGCTGACCTCTCCCCCAAACCTGCTGGGCTTGGGCAGTGGGGCTTGACTCCCCCATCATCTGGAACCAACACCAAGGTTCATGTTGACTCGTTTGACATTGAGATGTGTATGTGGCAGGAGTTGGTGCTGTGATTTCGACAGGTAGTTTAGGTCATGGAAAATGCTGGGTAAACAGGGAGGGTTATGTTGTAATCTAATTCAGATTCCACACAGCCCTCCATCTGTGCTGGGCTGTCATCTGTGTATATGGGCCTGGCCCAGCTCTGCGGTCATTAAGCTTTGCAAGTGCTTAGTCACACGTTGTCTACTAGAGGGGTTTAAACAGTCCCTGTGCGTTTGCCTGATTCCAAAACCAGACGTGAGGAAAACATCAGGGCCGCCCTTTCATGTGGGGGCAGTTCCCAGTGTCCCGGCAGTTTGCACACGTGTTGCTCTCACACGTGCAAAGTCTTCCAGCCAAACAGCAGTTTCCCCTCATGTCTACAGTGGTGCCACTCCAGGGGCACTGTCTCAGAACATGGGAATGCTTGCTGCTAACATTTCTAAAGGATTATGGCTGAAATCTGGAAAGAGTGTCTGTCTTATGCCAAATAGAACACATTTAATAATCAGCATCTTTGCAGCCCTGGTGGATCCGCTGCAGCCAGTTATGCTGCTCCACAGTTTAGTCACTGGGGAAATGTTTTCTTTAGAGTGGAACATGAGAAATTATTAACAAGGGAGTTTTGAGCCTAATTACCTGGCACTAGAAACAGGACGAAAATGTTAATGTGCAACACATGAGGTGTTTACTTAATGGCGTTCTGATCAACAAAGAATTCCAATCAAAGGAAACTAAAAACATGAGATGCAAGTCCCTAAGCAGGGGAAAAGAAGCCATGGGGCGTATTAATATTCTCTACCTTGACGAAATATTGTTTTGAAACAACCCCTAATAAAGTTTGCATCTCAGCGTGGACTTTGTAACTAAGCTAAATGAGCCACGTGTTAGCTACCAACAGCATAGTGCCAGGTTTATTTGGCACAACAAGCCCATGACTGGCTATAATAGGAACATGTTTTTAACGGCAGCAGAAGCTGACATGCGCTGATAGTCATGAGCAGAACTGCCTGCAGCAGTGGGGAGCATCCCTGCAGCAGGTTGTCCAGGTTATCAGGCAAGCCTAACTTGCCTGATCAAATGTCAAGTGATTGTTCATAAGCAGTGTTCAGTGCAAACCCACATTTTGTAGTTGGTCAGTCTAAAGTCTTTTGCTAACGTCCGAGAAGATATGTTACTTAGGACGAATCACCCCTCTGCATTTTGGTCTCATCATCTATAAAGTGGGGCTAAATGTGCCACAGAGGGCTGCTGTGGTGATTAAATAAGGTTGTATATAAAGTGCTTGGAACATAGTTTTTTTATAATTGTAATTCCTCATCATCACCATTTCAAAATCAGGTTCCAGTAGATACGGGCAGGAAAAGATGGATCAAATGTAATGGACTCCACTCCCTTACAGATCATATCTGGACATCAGCTGGATGCAAGAATTTGGGTTACAGTATGAAAACCATCACAGGTCATTGGGTGAGTCACTTTCTTCATTAGTTCTCAGTTTCCATAGTAGTAAAATGAATGCCAGTCCCTTGATTATCCCTCAAGCAGGGAAGGACCAAGGTTAGCTCACACCTCCCCAGGCCCAGTGGCTTGTACCAGCAGGACCATCACAGGGGCTCCCAGCGATCTCAGGGAGGCTTAGGAGAGGGCTCTCTGCAACCCCAATCCAAACCATGAACCAGCTCAGGGCAGGGCATGGGGGTTTATTCTCTTTGAACTGCATTGAAATACCAATGTGTTTGAGTTCCAGAAAGCTTCTTAATAAACATAATGTAAGCCATAGTAAATTTATATTAAAAAAAAAATTGCCAGCAACACACAATTACCTGTTTCATCATTTTTACTTTCTGGGTTCTTTTTATCCAGGTCTGTTGGTTCTGACAAGACAGACAAAATTGAATGAGATTATTTGAAAGGCCAACAAAATCCAGTACACACAGACCATACAAAGCTACCTACACACACAGATACACACAGACACACACAAACATTAATGTCTGCTGGGCTTCCTTTGGAGTTTTTAGTACAATTTGACCCCCACCAAATGACTGTAGAGCTATAGAGAGGCAATATTAAATGACTATGATATTGGTGATATGGAGTTATAACACTCCCTTTAAAGTGTCAGATCTAAATCCAGGTAGCTCTGCTGTTAGCAGAGCATGTTTTAGAAGAAAAGAATGGAGAGACTTGGGTTTTGGCATCTGGAGGATGAGAAAAATCTAGTGAAAATAGGGGACAGAAGTGGGGTTGTACATATGGCTACCTGTGTGTTTTTTAGATAACTGCTTCCTAAATTTGATGAGTGTGGTAGATTGAATTATGTACCCCAGGAGAGGACACATTCTTAATCTTAATCCATGTTCCTGTGGTGTGAATCTATTGTAAATGGTATTTTTAAATGTGATAAGGTGAGCCAGGGTGTGGACTCATTTGCAAAGAGGGTCTTCTAAGATCCTATTTAGGTATGACCTAACTGAATCAGGATGGGCTTTTAATCCGTATTACTGAGGCCACAGGGAGAGGAGCCAGGAGCCAGAAGTCAGCAGGAAGCCAGAGGGGTGGACACAAGGCGAGAGAGATCACTGTGTGACAGAGGCAGAGATAGATGCCAAGGAACCCCCAGGATTGTGGCAAGCCAGCACCAGGACACCATAAATTTCGGGAGAAAGCAGCGTCTTGCTAATGCCTTGATTTTGGACTTCTAGTCTTCCAAACCATTTGCCAAAAAATTCCTGTTGTTAAGCCAACTCATTGTGTTTTATGTGCCAGCAGACGTGGCAAACTAAGACAGTGAGTTCCCAAATAGTTTGCCAGCTACTTGAGGCCAGAGACTGGGTCCGGTGTCTTACCACAAAAAATAAAAAATAAACAAATAAAATTAAATCAAGTTAAGGTAAATTAAATTTAAAAAAGCTATGGAAGGAATGGAGTCCTGGTATCCCTTATGGTACTAAGTATAGGGTAGTGACTTTGGGGTACTTTGCTCCCCGCTATATCCCCAACATTTACAACAGTGCCTAGCATATAAGTGCTCCAATAAATAAATTTGTGGTATGAATGAACAAAGGATTAATAGTTGATAATCTCATAGCATCTACGGTTAAATTTTATTGAATACATATTTAATAAGTAATTATGTAATTATCGTAGGCATCTTTTTAATGGTATAGGAACATAAATGTCTCTTTCTGATTGCGACTTGTTGTGCACAATGCCTAGCAGCAACTACAGCAAAGTAGACATAAGAAAAGAAATGCCCTTAGACATGTTTTAGCCATCTCTGCAGTCACTTGGCATGCTGCTTTGCATATGGTATGTAGTCAGTTAAAACTCGAACTGAATTGAATTTTATTTCTTTTGCTTTAGTTTGAGGCATTTGTTTTCACATTTCACAAACATTGGCCCCCTCACTGTCATCATTGAATAGGAAGAAATGGTTTTACATACACAATGCAACTATATGAAATACATATTTTAGCAGCTTTGTAGATTTGGGTGTGGGAAACGTTAACGTAGTTGCAAAGGAAATATTAAGCATTATCATTTTTGGTGAAGATTTGCTAAGTTATGGGGAGTTGCTTGATATCTTGATGTGATTCACTGCTTTATTTTCCCCCAATTTCTTCAATTGATTCTATCAAGTTAATGCACTTTAGGGATTGAGTACATTCAATATATTGCATTGTAAAAGCTTTGTAAGTTGCCAAAATGACCAAAAACCCATTATAGCCAACAGAACTTCCTTGTCTTAAATTTGCCCAATAGGCTTATTCCATTTTATTATGATTAACATCCTATTATATTACGATATATAACAAAAGTTTAAGTGTGGCAAATGGAGCTTAAGACTAATTACTGTGCTATTATATTGCCATTAGTGATGCTATTTATAATTATATATCAAGAACTAGAGAATATGAATTGGTTTACTACATCAGACTTTTATCCATATGCTTCCAGACTGATAAGGACCCACTTCAAAAATACTGGGCAAAGTCTCTGAATTTCATTTATTCTGTTGAGTCATTTCAACTATTTTTTTAGAGTTAGAAATGTGTACTTATTTGTAATAAAACAAATTATGGCTTCTATGATTCACTAACAATGTCATCTTAATTAAATTCACTGCGATCATCCTAGACTTTACACCCAAAGCACAAGCAACAAAAGAGAAAATAGATAAATGGGAACTCCTCAAGCTTAGAAGTTTCTGCACCTCAAAGGAATTTCTCAAAAAGGTAAAGAGGCAGCCAACTCAATGGGAAAAAATTTTTGGAAACCATGTATCTGACAAAAGACTGATATCTTGCATATACAAAGAAATCCTACAACTCAATGACAATAGTACAGACAGCCCAATTATAAAATGGGCAAAAGATATGAAAAGACAGTTCTCTGAAGAGGAAATACAAATGGCCAAGAAACACATGAAAAAATGTTCAGCTTCACTAGCTATTAGAGAGATGCAAATTAAGACCACAATGAGATACCATCTAACACCGGTTAGAATGGCTGCCATTAAACAAACAGGAAACTACAAATGCTGGAGGGGATGTGGAGAAATTGGAACTCTTATTCATTGTTGGTGGGACTGTATAATGGTTCAGCCACTCTGGAAGTCAGTCTGGCAGTTCCTTAGAAAACTAGATATAGAGCTACCATTCGATCCAGCGATTGCACTCCTCGGTATATACCCGGAAGATCGGAAAGCAGTGACACGAACAGATATCTGCACGCCAATGTTCATAGCAGCATTATTCACAATTGCCAAGAGATGGAAACAACCCAAATGTCCTTCAACAGATGAGTGGATAAATAAAATGTGGTATATACACACGATGGAATACTACGCGGCAGTAAGAAGGAACGATCTGGTGAAACATATGACAACATGGATGAACCTTGAGGACATAATGCTGAGCGAAATAAGCCAGGCACAAAAAGAGAAATATTATATGCTACCACTAATGTGAACTTTGAAAAATGTAAAACAAATGGTTTATAATGTAGAATGTAGGGGAACTAGCAGTAGAGAGCAATTAAGGAAGGGGGAACAATAATCCAGGAAGAACAGATAAGCTATTTAACGTTCTGGGGATGCCCAGAAATGACTATGGTCTGTTAATTTCTGATGGTTGTAGTAGGAACAAGTTCACTGAAATGTTGCTATATTATGTAACTTTCTTGGGGTAAAGTAGGAACATGTTGGAAGTTAAGCAGTTATCTTAGGTTAGTTGTCTTTTTCTTACTCCCTTGCTATGGTCTCTTTGAAATGCTCTTTTATTGTATGTTTGTTTTCTTTTTAACTTTTTTTTTCATACAGGTGATTTGAAAAAAGAAGGGAAAGTTAAAAAAAAAAAAAAAAAAAAAAAGATGTAGTGCCCCCTTGAGGAGCCTGTGGAGAATGCAGGGGTATTCGCCTACCCCACCTCCATGGTTGCTAACATGACCACAGACATAGGGGACTGGTGGTTTGATGGGTTGAGCCCTCTACCATAAGTTTTACCCTTGGGAAGACGGTTGCTGCAAAGGAGAGGCTAGGCCTCCCTGTATTTGTGCCTAAGAGTCTCCTCCTGAATGCCTCTTTGTTGCTCAGATGTGGCCCTCTCTCTCTGGCTAAGCCAACTTGAAAGGTGAAATCACTGCCCTCCCCCCTACGTGGGATCAGACACCCAGGGAAGTGAATCTCCCTGGCAACGTGGAATATGACTCCCAGGGAGGAATGTAGACCTGGCACCGTGGGACGGAGAACATCTTCTTGACCAAAAGGGGGATGTGAAAGGAAATGAAATAAGCTTCAGTGGCAGAGAGATTCCAAAAGGAGCCGAGAGGTCACTCTGGTGGGCACTCTTATGCACACTTTAGACAACCCTTTTTAGGTTCTAAAGAATTGGGGTAGCTGGTGGTGGATACCTGAAACTATCAAACTACAACCCAGAACCCATGAATCTCGAAGACAGTTGTATAAAAATGTAGCTTATGAGGGGTGACAATGGGATTGGGAAAGCCATAAGGACCAAACACCACTTTGTCTAGTTTATGGATGGATGGGTAGAAAAGTAGGGGAAGGAAACAAACAGACAAAGGTACCCAGTGTTCTTTTTTACTTCAATTGCTCTTTTTCACTCTAATTATTATTCTTGTTATTTTTGTGTGTGTGCTAATGAAGGTGTCAGGGATTGATTTAGGTGATGAATGTACAACTATGTAATGGTACTGTAAACAATCGAAAGTACAATTTGTTTTGTATGACTGCGTGGTATGTGAATATATCTCAATAAAATGATGATTAAAAAAAAAAAAAAAAATTCACTGCGATCAAACTTTTCTAAGGCCTGCTGTTTTGTTTATACATTCATATATTTTGAATTATCCAGACGTCTGAGCTTTCCACTTTGCCTCAGAATGTTTTGGTATGGCATGTACAGCCTGTAGGCTGTGAGTCTTTCTTCTTTGTTATGATATTTGGATTCTACATTATTTATGTAGTCTTGTAGGTACAACCGGACAATCCAATGTACTAGGTTAAGTGATAGGGTAGCTAAAGGTAAACTGACCTCATTTTATGCTTTCTCGCATCAGAATATGTATTTCATATGACATACCTGGAGCTAACACTGACATTCTAGATCTCAGGGAGCAAGACGAAGACCATCACCTGGAAACAATCTGGCTCTCGGCAAGTGCTTTCGTTAATTCCTACAGCAGCTCATACTCACTTGCACAGTCCTCTTGTGAAATGTGGTTATTAATGCTAATGTCATCAACCGCAATCCCGCCAAGGTTTCCTTTTCCGATTTCACCCTCAAAAATCACCTAACAAAATGAGATCATTTTCACAGGGTTTACATATTCATCCCAAATAGCAGTGTCTACAAATGCTTGTTCAATTCTAGCTACGGTACATAAATTAAATTCATGAGATTTCACATAAGCACACAGTTTGCTCATCAATCAATATTAGCTGTCTGGTGATGGCATAAAACATCTCCTCCTACTCTCTTTTTAAAATACAAAATTCAAAAACTGGAAAGAACAGCAAATAAAAATAAAATGATACATTGTGACAGCCCAGAAACAGATAAGAAAAACAGCATTTTCCTTTCCTTCTCAGCAAATTGCTTCTATTCCTGTAATCTAGGAGACTGAAATATGCAACTGAGGCTACCATCGCGGCAACATTGACTCAGGTTCAGGAAGCACCTGAAATAATTTTTGGAATAATTCCCACATCTCATTTGCATAACTCTTGCAATATTATCTCCTTGTCCCTGGAGGGACTGCCCTCCCCCGCCTAGCCAAGGGATCATACCTGATAAAGTTTCAGAGACTTATGAAGCAAAACACGCCCTTCCTTCCAGTGGTCTCCTTGGTGTCCGATGGCCATCCAGACCAGCTGGTCATATTCGTCTGGCTTCTGGTAGCGTAGTTTGACCCGCAGCGTGCCAACGTGGGATCCGGACATGTGATACCAGAAGGTCATGCAGTGGGCTGAGTTCTGTGAATACACCACGGGGCTCACCAGACGAGCCACTTTCCCCTTCTGGTTTTCGTCAGCTTGGGAGTAGATGAAGTTGCCATCTCCTGCTGTGGCAAAGGCTGTGTTAGGAAGATGGCCACATTTACAACTCCTTTGTCTCTTTTCTTTCACGTTCTACTCATCAGAATCTCTCTGGGGCTGAGCCCCAAGAATCCAAATATGCAGTGGAAAGGAATGGTGTGTGGAGTTGTTGGGTGAGCTCTTCAGCACCTAAGCCTCTACTCTAAGCCTCTCTGAATGAGCACTTGGTCAGGGAAAGGCTGCCGAGTACAACAGACTGACATCAGACGCTATGCTTGTGGACCGCACTGTCATATGAAAATGGGCTATGACTTTAGTCCATTACACCACTGCAAGTAAGCTGAAAGCACAGAGCAGACTGGATAGGAAATGTTTGTCCCTCTAGGAAGAAAATCTATTCCCATGCAGCTTTTAGATCACTTAGCACCACCCATTTGAACACCAACATTAAATGCAATCATTTAGATGTATTCTTATTCATCATTGGAGCAGCAGAACTTCTGGCTGATAAAGGAGGTCACTGTAGCTTCTTGATAATAATCAGGCTGCAGTTTTGCCAAATAATCTAGCAATCTTTTTTTTTTTCACATTCAGATTATTTTTTCCCTAGTCGATTTTAGTGGCTTATAAATTCCTCAAGCACATCTGAGAGCTTGATTGTTGACTCTAAGAAACATGCTGCTCGCCTTGGGCTTCTGGTTCAAGGAGAGGCAAGGATGCATTTTTAAGGCTCATTAGAACATGCCATTTTGGCAACATAGTCACTTGCCAAGCTGTGAGCTGTGAGGACTTACTCTTGGCTTTGCTTTAATTGCTCTCAGTGGGAGCATTTCCTCCTGCCACCACCTGGTCTAAACCCATAACTCATGCTTCACTGTTTGCTCTACAAATAGAGATCACCTGCTCTGATGCCTCACCTGGTGCAGGTGTGAATCTGCTACTCTAGCCTTGATGGGCAACCGATGTGTTTCGTTTGCTGCTCAAGAGGCTTGTGCATCTGGGAGAGAGGCTTGTACTGTGCACATGTGGACACATCCTTGTATCTGCTTGTGTCAACAGTGTCCACGTGCAGGTGGAACACGTTCGCAGGCAGCTTTTGTCCCTCACCTGGCTGCCTACACGAGAACCCAACATAACACTTGATAAAACCAATAGATAGAATAATGGAAGGAGGGTTGAAGTAATCGCAGTTGCCTGAAGCTGAGGGGTCTCTTCCACTCTCTGCCTTTATAAAATGTCCACCTTTGACGGAGCAGACTCAGTCACTTCTGGGGATTGTTTTACTCCACTAATTTAACAAGGAATGCCACTTGGCTGTGTGACAGTGTTATTTCATGGAGATGAGTATTGTGTCAGTCCACCAAGAACGACAGCTTAAAAAAAATACCCCCCCATCTTCCTCTATTCCCCTCCTAAACTTATGGAAAAAGACTGATGCTGATGGAGATGCCACAGAGAGGAAACCTATTTATTGAGCCCATGAGGTTTAGTTAGGCCAGTCAGAGAACAGGTGGTAGAAGGAAGGGCGGGAGCTGGGCATGGGTATAAGGAGGAAGGCTGCCTGGAAACATGGCATGGCTTCTGCCCTGCTCCATTGTGGTCTTTTTAAAATTTGCTCATGTCGCTTCCCTGTTTGAAATTCGTCAGTGGCTTCTCACCTACCTATCCCTACTCCTTAGCATCGCATCCATCTGTGTACCCCCTGCCAAATGTCTAACTGCTTTCTCGTAGGGAATCTGTCCAATCACAGCACTGTCTCTCCCCGCATCTCTGCAGATGCCCTTCCCTGAGCTGATGCAAGCCTCAGCTCACGCTGTCTCTAAGGCAGGGCTGCTTGCCCCTGTTTGACCATGGGTGCCCCCTCCTGCCATTGCACACCCTCATCCACTGCCCTGTCATTGTTTCCACCCACAACCCACCTGTGCACTTGTCATGGCAGGGAAGTCCTCCCTTATACCTGCATCCCCAGTGCCCAGCACAGCATCATTCACATAATAGCTCTGCTCAAGCAACACTGGTTTTCAATGAATGAACAAAAGATGCGGGCTCTCAGGAATTCTCTGTGCAAAGGTACATGGTGTCATTCTCAGAGGTCAAATGCAGAAAACTAAGTGGAATTCTTTTAGCTCAATTCAAAACTGGGCAGCAAAATATTTTACTCAGTGTTAATTAAGAAAAAAAGTCTCTGCATTTCTGATTTGCAAAGTTGCATCAACTAGATGATAAAAAGTGATATATGATACACAACGTCAGCAGGTATATGCTTGTGCTGTGTAAGGTTCTTTTCACTGAGATTTTAAAAATATTAACAGGTTCCTGCCTTTCTGAAGCTTGGTCCCCTGTCTCTCTCTGGGTGTGATTGTTCTTGCTAAGGCTCCAGAAGGCTATTTCTAGGCAGGGCAGAGCCAGCACAAGAGCCAAGTAAAACTGGGTGGCTGGGAGAACAAAAGAGGCAAATCTTTCTTAAGGAAAAGCACTTTTCAGCTGCTAGTTTAAGACAAGCTCTCCTTTCCGATACCCCAGCACATAAAGTGCTGATATTTTTCCTTTCAAGGGTTTTGTCACAGTTCTGGGTCAGGAACTCTGTCTTCATTTTCTCAATTAGCATTTTACTTCTGGAAGCCTTTTAGCTTTTGTCTCTGGCTAACACAGCTTTTAACCTCCTTTGAATGTCAAATCCTACTGAGCCATTTTGCTTCACTTTGCATCAATTTTTCAACCATTACTGCCTTCATTTCAGCTAATTGCATTTAGTTAATTTGATGCCATTTATATGTACAGTGCCATTTACAGTCAAAGTATTTTAAGTTTTCTAAAACTGCTTGTCTTAAGATTCAATTGAAAGTGTCTCAGACTTGAAAAAGTCCAATTTTATCCAATTTCCTTGTCATTCTCATTAGGCAAGGAGGTAGCCATGGTGGAAGGAGGCCTATTTAACCTACTTAATGATCGTATTCACTGGGATAAAAGTGAGCAATCAAATGGAGAAAGCGCGAAGGATCCTCTGCCTATCCATCGGCCCAGTGACCCACACCTCCAAAGCACCAGCATGGGGAGAACTTTGCAAAATGAGATTTCTCAGTATCGGCAGATGTTTCTCTGGGGTATCTTTTGAAGCTACTGCTTGAGTGAGTCATGCTCTGAAAGTATCACTGAATAGGATAGAGGTTTCTGGGTTGGGTGCTTGGGGCACGTATGTGTGTAGGCATGCTCGTGTGTATTTCCGGCAGGATATTACTGGTTCTTTATTCTGTACCCCAAATGGGGGGCTGAAATGACCAGGAGAACAGCACTGGGGTGGATAAACGTGTTCGTCAGAATGGTTGCCAGCCCCTCTAACCCTAACCCACCCACCCCCAACTTTAGAAAATGAGGTTGATTTTAGAAGGAAGGTAAGGCAGGAGGTGGGATAAATTGTGTACCCATCTGTGGGGTGGCTTCTACCTGCTCAGAGGAAATGAACTAGACTTAAAATCTTCCCCAAAGGAATGAGAATCGCGCCCCACCGTTTTCTACCTCCACTTCAAGGGTCAAGAGAGAGCAAGCACTGGGCTTACTGATTATTTCTCTAGCTGTAAAAATAAATGAGATGATATAATACATGTCTGGACTAGCTTCAAAATAATGCAGAGTCAGGAGGTGGGGGCTTGATATAGGTAAAAGAAGATTCCACATGATTTGATAACTGTTGAAGCTGTGTGATGTACATCTAGGATTCACTATCCTCTTTTTTTCTACTTTTGAATATGTTTGAAATTTTCCATAATAAAAAAACTAAGAAAAAATATAACACAGATGCTCATTTACACATCCTTAGGCGGTTTGCTGTTCGTCAGGGAGGCAAATCAGTGGCCAAATTAAATCAGTGTTCTCTGCCATTTTCCCTAATTATATCTCTATTAGAGAGAAGAGACCTTGCTACCCTCTGATATAGAGAGCCCGGGTGAATGCTCTGTAGTAGCATCCTAACCCCCTAAATTCCCAGCACCAGTACAGCCTCCCCAGCAAAACCTTCTCTGAGTCCAGGAGAATCTGCCCAGACAAGGAGCCCACAGTGAACTCTCCGTTACCTGTGTGGTCCTGAATCGGTCCCGTTTTGCTGGTCAACACACTCCACTTGAGTTGCACGTGACTGTCATGTTCCCAGTGACAGAACGTCTTGTGAGAGCCCCAGCCAAATTCACAGTTAAAACCATATGTTGAAAACTCTTCAGTGGGTGGGAAGAAAAATAGAGACAAGCAGAAAAAGACAAATTTTATCACTTAGGGTCAGAAAGGTCCTTCATTAGCTTATGGAAAGCACGATTTATACAACTTAACTTCTGTTAGAAAATTCTGGGAAAGCCACAAAATCCAGGATTACCAGGAAACCCAAGAGAAACATGGAGACGTCAAAATGTTTGCAAAATCACATTTAGCAAGCTTTTCTTTATTCAACTTTAAAATGATTATGGACTGACTATCAAATTGGTTTTACATAAAGTTTCCAGGAAGGTTACTTTCAAGAGCACGTATATTGCATCTCAGCTCTCTTCCTGATTTCCACAATATTTTAAATGAAAAATACTCTGATCTTGAGGTTGAATCATATAAATTCATATCTACCAATATAAAGAATCTTAATTAGAGAATGTCCCATGGACCTCAAAAGTCTAGAAATGTGCTTTGGCTTAATGCCTCAATGGGGGGCCCATCTGCATTCTCACATCACCATCTTAAGTTTTCAGGTCTTTAGTACAGGGGTAGGAATCTCTGAAGCATTTTCTTTGAGATTATTTTTATCTTCCGTGCTTTATAACAGGTCAATTAATTTAAGTGTAAGCTTATTTTTTTTTAGTGAATTCAAAAATCTGCATATAAATAGTTTGCCCCACTTAAAACCTCAGTGCAAGGCCATGTAAAGCCAAGCCTAGTTATATAGCTATCCATTTTTATTTTGTTAATGTTTAAAATATGTCCTTTGGAAACATGAGTGGATTCCCCAAAATGATACCGCTACTGTATTCTCCAAGGTGCTTTTTCACTATGATGTTTTCTAAACCTACAGTCTTATTTTTTACTCAACCACTTTGTCTGGAAATAACTTTTTAAGCATGGGGGAAAAATCATTGATGTTTGGAATTTTTTTAATAAACTGAAGCTAATAAAAAAATAATTCTAAAGATGAAATTCTCATGCTTCTGGACATCCCACTCCTACCACCCTTCCCAATATAAAATGAAGGCCTCCCAAGGGCTTATTTTCATTAATTGAGGAGGGTCACTGCTTCTCATTGAGTGCAGGCCAACCACGAGATGGCAGCATTGAAACGGAAAGAAAGGCGCCCTTGGCGTATTGCCAATTAAACTTCAGCAATGGGCCTCAAAACAAGCCCATGTACAATAAGGAAAGTCTGGCATTATATGCTGTATTAGAGTCAGGCTGAGATCTTATCTTGTTTTGAACTTTTCTTTAACTCTGCCCAAGTGTTTCACACAAAATAGTTTGCTTTCTCCTCCAAGCCTCCTCCTTACTGCCCCTCCCTCACTTTAACAATGGCACTTGGAATTTTAATGGAAAGATTTGTTAAGTAGATAAGGATGATTTTCTTTGCATTTCTAGCTTCCAAGGAACTAATGTCAAATTTGGGAAGGAATGCACCACATGAATTGTCAAAACTGAGCTGGATGAATTTCCTCTTCCAATGACCACAGGACCTCTCAAAGGGAGAAAAGGGTCAGTTTGGGAAAGGAAACTAGTAAACCATATGATATAACATGATGTATATATAATGCAAACATTTTCAGTTCATGCAAAGGGGCTACTTTTCACAGCTATAGTGTCATGGGAGAGAGATATTTTATGTCTAGTCTATAGCAACCATGAAATAGGACTTCTTAAAGCATGAGAAACCCTCTTCAAAATTTACCACACTTTTGCCCAGGAAGACTGAATTATGCAGATGCAGTATGGCCAGCTGCACACTCATTGAATGGTTGAGCAACCTTGGATGCTGGGTGCCATGGCAGTGGAATGCTCTTTTGCATAATAATCTCAGGTTAGAAAATGCTAATATTGGAAAATGTTAATGTGTGTGATTTTGCATTTTCTTCTCAAATGTAGTTTATAAACCATGCACATACAGGAGGTCAGTAAGCCATATAGCTGACTTATTCTTGGTTATATTTCCCTTGTTAATACATTAAATTTTTTTTTAGTACAGAAAGGCATGTCATCTGTTATTTTGACTGCTAATATTCTGATGATATCATAAAATATTTGAACTTGGATGTTTTCATAATGACTGGGACTTGGGATGGCTTTGCTTGAAAGGATACTGTAGGCATTTCTCGGAGTTTCAGTCAGCAATTATACTCCAATGTCCTTTCCAAGCCTAGGAATTTAGTAAGACAGACTGCTTTCACTTTCTGAGTTTTACTACTATTTTGTCTTCTTGTCTCCATCATTTAACTTATGGCAATCTCATTTATTTAAAATGAATGTCTTTTTTTTTTTTAAATGAATTTACTTGGGGCAGGGGGTGGAGTGATGGCTCAATGCTGAAAATTCAAGGCTGGCTAGAAAGGCAATTAAACACACAAAATACCCAAAAACATTTCAAGAAAGGAAAAATGAAAATAAGAAAGAGAGGAATAGGGGACAGAAGAAGAGGAAGAAAAGGAAGAGAAAGAAAGAAAAAAATGAATGAATGAACAAAAGAAATACGTAGGACTATTGAACTTCACATTTCAAAATACTACCCAGGCCCTGTAGCTGCACAATTCTCATTAAATTCAATGGGAATAATCTGGCTAAATCCCTTCTTGGCTCTTAAAAATAGCAGGAAACAATATTCTAAACTTAAAACAAATTTATAGTCTCTGTGAGCAAGCGCCAGCTGCGCTCGCTGACCCTATCTTGCTTATATTTGAAATCGTTAACACCATATATGTCCAAGGACTTAATTTTTAAATCTGGTGTTCAAACTTTCCATTGAGTATGTTAACTCCCTTGCTCATGGACTGGTCTTTCAGTTCAGACAAGCGGAGGTGCAGAGGCCCATGGAAGCAGAGGTTCAGAACATGGTAATTGTTGAAGATCAGCAGAGGGTAAGAGGCCTTACAAGGGAGAGCTTTATTAAAAATGCAGGGTTCTCATCAGTTCCTGGCAGAGCATAATAGACTTTTATGCATCTGCTTAAAACTTAGACAGTATATGAATATTATATGCCCATTGGGTTTATTAAATTGATAGGAATACTCAAAATGAAATCTTAAGGTTCAGCTTGAGTCTATGTGACTTTGGCAAAATTGGATTTTGATGCTGATTGAAAAGATGCCTGAAGAACCTGATACCTGCAAACTAATGTGGCTTCTCAAGCATCCATCAGGTGAGATGACCAATGGTGACCACGCAGAGTCAACTGGCTGGGAGACCCAGTGCCTGCTCCGGCCCTCAGGCAGGGTTCCTGCATTGGCTTAGTTGGAAGATGACGATGAGCAGAGCACCTCTGAGCAAAGTCAGACAAACCGTTACCCACAGCTGAAGACTTGGAGCCCAGATTCATGACTCATATGATGGAAAAACAGGAAACCAAGGAGGTTTGTAAAGGACTCCGTGCTGACCGTGGAATTCAAAAATGAATCAGACCACCTCTATCAGTAAGCATGGTCAGCCCCGAACTTGTGCAGATGGGAGTACAATGGATCAGTATTACTGGTTCGAGTCTTGTATACTTGCCCACTGACCACAGTAGACCCCACGAATTGACCTACTCGCTGAGCAAAATCAAATGAGTCAACACAGTCGTTTCTGCTCTGATAGTGTAAACCTGCAACATTCCGGGGAGAATTATCTAGTTTTTGGATCTGACAAGTTTCCATTCTTTCCACAGCTGTTCACTTTTTGTTTTCTAATTATCCCTAGTTCTAGAGAGATGAGATACAACAAGATAGCTGACAACTTCGTAGTGGCTTTAAATAACTCTCTGGCAAAAGAAGAAAGGAAAACAACAGCTACAATGAGTGCTACAGTATCTGAACCTCCTTTATTCATTGTACCCTCTTCCTTATTACAGAGGATGTCTCTCTTACTATTCTTCTCCACCTAAAACCAGCCTGAGGGCAAAGAACTGTTGGGAGCCCCAGGAAGCAAGCATGGGGCAGAGCCTCGCTCAGGATGTAGCTTCAGCTACACGAGGTGGCTGCACGATCCCCTAAGTTCACATTTTATAACTTTAGAAAGTTAGGGGTAGGTCTATAGAGTTTCGGAATTTAGATGATTATTCTTCTGTTTTATCTTTTGGTATTTCAGAGTGTTTGAACTTTGTGGTGGTAGGAATTTTGTCAACCTGCACATATCACTGGGAAATCTGGGGTGAAGTTCAATTGAAGAGAAGTTTGTTCGCAATTTAATCAGGTCAACAGTGACAGTTTCCTTTAAGGAAGCATACTAATTAGAGCAGTCCTTTTTACTTTCTGCCTAGCTGGGTAGCGTCATACTATTGAGGAAACACTGATATACACCACACGCCCCATTAATAAATGACTGTGGAGGCTGAGGCTGAGTGTGCTTTAATAAAGGAAATGGAAGAAGCTGGAAAACTAGCCTGGTCACCTTACTGTAATGATTAACTTTAAAAATATTGAAAACCTCTGATTGCTTATACTGTTTCCCTTTGTGGGTGTCTGTGGGGAAGAATTTCACAGAATATTAACAAAAGGGGGGGCACTGTTTAACTGCGGCTGACCTCTGGTAAACAGCTAAGGGCTTTTAAAATCATCAGACTTGTCTATTAATAAAAGGAGCAGGGAATGCTGCTCCCGAGACTGCTCCCCTCCCGTGCACAATTACAGCCGCGGTGGTTTCCTGAACCCCATTTCGTGGCACACCCACTGGAAATGCTATTGTAAAACTGCCAACTCTGTGGCAGGCAAAACTGACAAACTTTGCCTGTCTCAGTTTTGCAGGATTGTGATGAAAATAAATAGTCAGGCTGCTGCCTGTGAGATTTCCTTCTCCTGTAGTTTGCAAACACAGTCTATGTCCTAGATGTGCTGCATTTAAACAAAGTATGTTACTCAGTTCCTTCAGTTGAGAGCTGGGATTGTCACCATTTGGCAATTACTGATGGAGAAGGAAATCTCACTCCCTGCTGCATATACATGTGGATGAAAGGAAAGAAATATTTATGGCTCATGCTTGGAGACCAGATGCTCCACGGCATCTCTCCTTCTAGGACTTTCAGGGAAACTCAAAACTGAGACATGCAGCAAAGCATTATATGGGGCAGAAGAGAGGATGTATGGAATCTAGATTTTTTTTACATTTAATCTGATACCTGATTGTATGGTACTGTCAATCACTGTTGGCTTCTCTGTGATCAGCACAGTGGTGCCACCTGAAAAACAAAAACAGTAACATCACAACAATGAGAAAAGGGAAATCTTAATGGTAGATAATTTGCAACACAGAAATGTCTATAAGAGGCAAACATTTTCCATAGAAAAGCCTATCATTTCACTCCAGCAATAGTAATTACTGGAGTAAAATTAAATTTTACTTACCACAAATATCAAATTCAAATAAACCGGTATTTTCCACCCAACACATTTCTTATAAAGCACCCAGGTGGCCTGGTGAGTTTGAGACTTTGTTATAAGGGCATTCTCTGATTCCCAGTCCTGGCACACAACTGCAAAAGTGAAAAGCAAGGGCCTCTGGGTGGCCTCAGTGACGTGGGTATTAAACTTGACCTAGACCTTAAAGCTTCAAATAGCTTTCCAAGGTTTCAGATGTGGGCCTGCCAGGGAATTGCAAGGTTAGTCCTGACAATCTATTTTAAAAGCTGAATGTTGAAAGTGAATGGCACTTTATTTATCTATTTATTTATTTTTATGGGCTGTAACTGTTTATTTTTCTTACGGGTAAATATTCTGCCCTGTATATGGTTTGAAGAAGCTACAGGAGGCAGCAGAGAAAGAGTACAAGGAGAAATATTTCTTCATAGTCCCATGGAACCATAGGATAGAACAAATAGCACCTTGAACGTGGTGAGCTTTCAATCGGCGTGGGTAGACTTTGGAATTCCTGCTCAGGGGACAGGCGGGAACCAGGTGGAGACTGTGTGACCCTCTATTCTTCTGCATTTCAGCGTTTCTGTTTCCCACTCTTCATCATTTTACTTCTGGTAGAAAGCAGTGTTCTCACACTTGCCCAATCATCAGAATCGCTTAAAAGCTCGTCCAAATCATAGATTCCTTTCCACCTCTCCTCCCCAACCTAAAGGGGAATCAGAATCTTTAGGGTTAAGGCCTTGATATCTGTATTTTTGAAAGCGTCTCATAATCCCCTAAGTTTGGGAGACACTGAGCTGACGGTTATTACTCAGTACCTTGAGAAAGCCATTTCTCCTTACGCATGTCTGTGATGCAGATCGTGGGCTGAAGTAATCTACCTGCCTCCCAAGAGGTAAAGTACTGGCTCAGGGGAAGCATACGGGGTGGGCCCAAGACTGTCATGGAAAGTTTTGGGGGTTGTTATAAAGCACTGTAATTGTATACTGCAGTGATCTTTATTCTGGCCACGCCCTCGGCCTGTACTTGCAGCACCCACAGACCATGTTACAGATCCAGATCACGAATCTGAGAGCCGTAAAATCGTGCCCTTGGAAAGGTTTTCAGATTTCTGGGCTAATCGGTTGCAGCATCAAGACATGCTTTACCCACTCTCCTGGTAAATGTGCTGGGTGAGTAGTCACATATGTAACATGGCCTCACTGAGGCAGGCACAAGAAAGAAGGAATTACATATATTATGGGTTAAGAAGGTGAATCTATAATGGCAGAATTGGAGGGAGGCCAGAATACATTAGCATTCTGTTCCCAGTGGCCTCACAAGGAGAAGGACTCAAGGTGAAAATTCACTTTTTAAAACCGTTCTGCATTATCAATTTTGTTATAGGTGGGTAGCCAAATTCCACTGTTGGGTACACACAGCTCCAAAGTGAAATTTGGCCTCCCAGTGCGTTTGAAGCCAATTGTATTATCTAATGACTTCAAAGGCATTTGCAAATGAATAACTTCAGCGGTGAAATTTCACCCCAGCAAGCAAGCAAGGGAGAACAAAATCCTCATTTCCATGCATTTGGTACCATTCACCAGGAATTCAGTCTTGTTCGGAAGTAATGAGCATTTTGCTACCATACTTCTGCCCCTCTATATACAAATAGGTCACCCCAGGAGAAGAAATTAAATCAACACCATCTGTGTTAAAGAACTAAAAACTGCTAAAGACAGCACTGAACCCGATTTCCTCATTCCCACCAATCAGGGTTAAAATGAGAATGCTGTTGGTTGGGTTTCATTAATCCGAGCATCCCAAGTTTGCAGGTCTAACAGTGAAGACTGTGATAGAATTAGCAAAGAGAGAGCAAGTTGCGGTGAGCATAGGAGGCACGATATTTATTTAGATGTCAAGAGGTAGCTAGATGAGGGGAGGTTTCTGTTTCGTGCAAATATTTACATGGGAGAGCATCCTATTTCAGAAAAGGATAATGGACAGCTTCATGAAGCAAAATAAGTGAAAAAAAAAAAACAAAGACAGATAATTGGCCTTAATGCAATAAATGAATAGGAACCATGAGAATGCCTTCTAAAATCACTTCTTCTATATGGGGGTGTGGGGTAGACATTAGCAGTACCTCCAGAGGTTCTTAATATATGTATCTATTGACAGAATTAGAGACAAACATCCTGGCCCAAGAAAATAACTTTTGCCATAGAAAGAGGTTAAAAAAAATAGAATGAACTTTTCTCTATCTACCCAAGAAATGATTTTAAACACTGTAGGTAAAGCAAAACCTTGTACTTTTAAAGGGCTGTCAGTGTTTCCACTAAAAATGACCCATTTTCTGTGGTTTGTTACTTGTTACCATACACGATTTGCTCTAGGCTAACATACTTGCCCTATTTCATTCAAAGACTTCAGTTTCAATTGATTCAGTCATGAACTAATGCAAAAATGAGAAGGTTGGTTGTTCTGATATGAGGAGTAAATCTGAGGCTTTGTTTTTAATCAATATTAACTGACCACTTTAGGGTTTATAAAGAGAAGAACCTCATCCACAAGAGTGTAATTGAAAAGGATATACGATGATTACTGCAGTCATTCCCTTTTATGAGGAATTTCACTGCGGATGTGTGATGGGGTCTACAGAAAGCCTGGGGTTTGTGGCAGTCTTTACAGGCAACCCTAGGAAAGTTCCAAAGAACCTAGCTCATAGAATGGGACTCCGTTTTTTATACCAACCAGTCTAGGGGTTTTCAACTTGAACTTGACATCTTGCACAGAAAATATCTCTGCATTAATTAGAGTAATTTTTGTGGCTTGTGGCTACTTTACTACAAGATTTGTATTCAAAAGCTCACAAAAATGTAATTTATTGGCTATGTGAATCTAAGTGATTATCCTGGAAATTTGGAGGGAGACAGCTTTAGGAAGGTGGGATTTAAATATAAACCCAGTTCACGGTGCCAAATTTCTGAGCTAGACTTTTGTATACCTTATTCCATCTCAGAGTGCAGAGCTCTCTCTTCAAGCTTTTACAGTAATTGAAAATGTACTGTGGGACATTTCCGTCAAGATTTTGCACTAATCCATTAACCAATAACATGGCAGTATTATGAAGTTACATGGAAATGCCTTCAGTTTCACCCATGGAAATTAATTATATTGGCTCACTTTGTCCCTCCTGGGTAAAAATACAGACCTGCATCCAAAGGCTCATATTTAATACCTGGGGTTTGGGATTCCTAAAACGGGAATCAGATGCTATGTGAAACTGCATGTTTGACCTGGGTAGCAGCAAGGGTCCCACAACACCTTTTGCAACAATAGAGGTGAAAATCCTAGGGCCTGGGCCAATTTCCAAATGGTGTAATCCCACTTCCCCACTTGCCTAATGTTTCCTCCGCCATTCCAAGTGGAAGAGAAGGTCACCTTCTAGCATTCAGGGTTTTAGAATGCTGTGGAGAATACTCTAGATTAATCAATGAAACACTTGGCACACGCCATCTCTGCTCTAGTTGGTGGTGATGTGAAGCAACAACTAGTTCTGCCTTTATAAATTTTAATGTAAAATGATTTACAATATCCTAAGTTAAAAGCTGCCTTTCAAAAGAGCCCAGACTTCAATTAGTGATATGAATGAAGCAGGTCTGGTTAAGACCAGGGCAAGCCAGGCCAAAGGGTAAAGGTTGAAACTGATTGTGTTTTAAAACTTCAACTTTCATATGAGACCAAGGGAATAGATATCTATTTGGTACAGGATCTAAATTTTCTAAACGGTACAACTCTACAGTCGATTGGTTCAAACACCACAATTGCATGGAACTTTGAATAGGAAGTGAGATACGGTAGGTTAGTATAGGCTGGAGTGAAATAGTGACACATCCTAGAGTAATTTGGGCAGATAATAAAAAATATATTTACAGCCTCCCCCTCCCCAGCCCCGAGGATCTGGGGGAAGGTGTGGATGTGTTGGACATCTTCACCTGGACTGGTGTTGATGTTGTCACAAACATTGGGACTGGCGGTTTGATGTGCTGAGCCCTCGAGCATGGGACTTGCCCTTATGAAGCTCATTACCACAAAGGAGAGTCTAAGCTTGTATGTAATGGTGCCTAAGAGTCTCCCCCTCAGTACCTCTTTGTTGCTCAGATGTGGCCCTCTCTCTCTCTAACTGAGCCATCTTGACAGGTGAACTCGCTGCCCTCCCCCCTACGTGGGACCCGACTCCCAGGGGTGTAAATCTCCCTGGCAACGCAGAGTATGACTCCCAGGGATGAATGTGGACCCGGCATCATGGGACTGAGAGTATCTTCTTGACCAAAAGGGGGATGCAAAATGAGACGAAATGGTTTCAGTGGCTGAGAGATTCCAAATGGAGTCGAGAGGTCACTCTGGTGGACATTCTTATGCACTATATAGATAACACCTCTTAGGCTTTAATGTATTGGAATAGCTAGAAGTAAATACCTGAAACTACCAAACTCCAACCCAGCAGTCTGGACTCCTGAAGACAATTATATAATAATGTAGATTACAAGGGGTGACAGTGTGATTGTGAAGACCTTGTGGATCACACCCCCTTTATCTAGTGTATGGATGAGTGGAGGAATGGGGATAAAAACTAAAGGACAAATGGGGTGGGATGGGGGGATGATTTGGGTGTTCTTTTTTCACTTTTATTTTTTTATTCTTGTTCTGGTTCTTTCTGATGTAAGGAAAATGTTCAGAGATAGACTGTGGTGATGAACGCATAACTATGTTATCATACTGTGGACAGTGGATTGTATATCATGGATGATTGTATGGTGTGTGAATGTATTTCAATAAAACTGAATTTAATAAAAAAAAAAAAATTAAACAGAAAAAAAAAAAAAAAAGCTGCCTTTCAAATATAAACCTGAAGTCATCCATTAGTTCAATAAAGGATCTGCTCAAATAATTTTGTCCTCATTAGAAAATGAAAAGAAACATTCTAAAGTGTGTGGTTGTGTATGGGTAATGCATGTGTTATGGATGGGTAGAAGCGGGGGTGGGTAAGATGAGGATGGGTTTGGCACATCCAACCATGCAGTAATTCCCACTCAATTAAGATATCCCTAGCCTTTGGCTCTGAAAATGGCTAAAATCATTGTTGCAAGTGGCTGTGGATATTAAGAACAGTTTGTTTACATGGATGGCATGAGAGAGATGAAGATGCACATGTTCTGGCAAAGCTGCCTCTAGGCCTGGGTCAGCTCCGCCAGAACCCTGATGCTCTGCTGCCGTGAGGCGTTAGGCTAACACAAACAGGCGTTAGTGGGTCTCAACTACAACATGAGCTAACACGGCACAGCAATGGGATGAAGATGGTTTCTGCACCTGTGAGTTGGAAGTCATCACCTGTTCCACTGTGGCAGTTGGCCTGGTCATCATCACATTCATCCACGGGGTTCCCATTGGGAGTGGTTGGTCCAGCTGTGGGTACTGAAACAAAATCCAGGAATATTATCTCACACTTCTGAAGTATATTCTCAAGCCTATTGAATCTGCTGACACTTTTGTAGAAAACTCTAATACGTCGTACGCAGGCAAGGCGCACGGTTTGTCTCACTCTCGGGAGCTAAATATACTTGGATTTTGCAGAATGCATCAGGGAGCGCTTTGTTTTGGTGTTTGACCCGTATCTGCTGAGTTGAGTTGGCTGCTTTACCATTTCGTACATTGTTATCTTCATAAACATCCTTCTTCTGAAAAGCTCTTAAATTCTCACTGATTATTTATTCATGACCCTGGAGTCGAGAACTTTGATGAGAGAGATTTTGCTTGAACTATCTTTCCTTTCATTTTTAAGGTGCTAAGAGAGTTCAAGTGTTATGAATTCTTTTAGATTCTTGGTATTACTAAGTTTGCTAATTTTGTATTATAATTTGTTTTTTGTTTTGTTTTGTTTTGTTTTTCTGAAAAGGGAGTCCCAGCATTCACTTTTAGTGAAGTATTATTCGTTTTAATGGGCCATTCCATTTTGCTCTAAGTAAGCTTCTCAACCTGTGATCCCAGTATTCAGAGCAGGTGTCTGGGAGGAGTTTTCTCAGCTAGCTGGGGGTCATTTTACCTGAACTCCCACAGGACTGCATTCCACTGCTGGCCTGGCAGGCATTCCCATATCTTTGAATTCGTAATTGAAAGGTGGCCAACATTAATCAAAGACTGCTTTTGAAGTCTTAAATTTAGTTCACTTTTTTTTTCAGCCTGTTACTCATTTTCACAATCTGTTTAATATTTTACAGTTTTCAGCATTACATTTCACTTTACAAGACTTGAGATAATGTACATTTCTCTTGATATTTAGGCACCAGACAAGATGCTAGGAGCAGGGGGCCTATTCTTGTACAGCTTCTGTCCAGTAGGAATATGCTGGTAACTGCTGATTTCTCAATAAAAATCTGACACTGTTTGTTCTTGTGATTATGTACCCAGTAGAGTTATGGCAAATGTGGAAATGTAGCTAAATTTCAACTTCCTCAATGGCCCAAGCACACACACCAATAATAACTAGGAAATCACCAAGTACAGATAGCATATACACCAACTAGACATCCAGGTCAGGCTTTGTAAAATGCTTACACATGTTCTGGGCTCTACTTGGTGCAGTCACTGAATCAACAGAATCCTCTCCCGCAGACCAGAGACTTGTCCTCACTAAGCTGTCCTTGCTCTCAAAAATGTGCCACTTTTAAATATTTTAAACTCACTGACTTGCTGCTTTTTCTGTATTCCTTATTCTGTTTATAAAGGAGGGATGCCACTTTGGAAGCGGCCCTGGAAAATGCCTAGATCAAACCTGAAAAAGGGAGAGAATGAATGAGTTTTACTCCCCAGTTTTATTATTTGAAAATATTTTACCTTCTATGGTTCTCTAATTGTTTCTTAAATGTAAGTGCTAACTCAAAACAAGATGGGAGCTCTTGGAAGGTTGGGCTATTCCTTATCCTCTTTCTTTATCCCTTTAGGTGTCTTCTGTAGAACAGGGCACAAAATAGATATTTAATAAGGGCCTGCTGGTTTAACGAGGAAGAAATACACTCCCTTTTGCCAATTGTGTTCAAAGCTTTGACCTTATTTTCCAGGATGTTGGTTTCTCCTTTGGCTCATGGGCAACTTCCTCACTTTTGTGAGTCCTTGGAAACATCCTCAGGCCAATCACTTCACCAAAAATTTCTACCTCACTACAGAGTTTACTTTGGCAAACTGCCACTGGCCTCAGTCTTTTCAACGGTCCATTGATGCCACCTCCTAAATCAGGGTTCCTTCCAGAATCTAGGCTAAAGGCCCTGCATCAGAGCAGCAGACTCTCTTTTCCAGATGACCACATTTCTCAGCAAACTAAATGAATGTGTCCACAGTTGGTGCGATCTGCCCAGCCCTTCTTTTTCTTGGCATCTTTGCCAAAGCCCTGGCACATGGCCATTCTTGGTCTGTGTTGATAATACAGAGTTCTGGGACATGACTACAAACATGGAAACAACTACACAGTAAAGACTGGGAGATAATGGCCTGGTTTTAAACAAACACATAGAAAAGTCACTATGAATTATTCAGGAGTAGAGTGATTTATAGTCTAAGATTCTGTAGTGCATAAGAAAAGTTTTATGGCATTTCATGTGCTCAGGAATGTAATCATATTTGGGTAGCCTAAAACAAAAATAATTTTGGAAACCACCAGAAGAAGGTGATATTAAAAAGCATTCTTCAAAACAACTATGAGCATGTGCTCAATTGATTAACATCTGTGCACCAAAAACAGCCATTCTTTCAGCTAACCTGGAGAAAGACCTTGATGGGGAAGGAAAAGCTGGTATAAGGTTACTCATTTATGCCCAAATCCAAGGCAGATGGGGATTATAATGACGAAACCAATAAAGGGTACAATGAACAACCATCATATCATTATTTTCAAGCATTCGTCTCATTCATTATGTGTTTAAAAATGCAGAGGAGATTGCAGTACCGAGGTCAGTGTGTGAACTGAATTTGTCCTTTGTATGATCACCTATGTCTATGCAGGAACATCCTTAAGCAGAGCTCACAGCACTTTCGTGTACATTATCTCATGTAAAGTTTTGTTTCTTTGTAGCAACTTAAAAAAAATCACCCACGATGATGTCTTGATGTCTCAGTCTGTCAGATGCTGCTTCCTGCTAGGGTGTGGTGGTAGTCAACACCACAGATAAGAACTTGGACCAGAAAGAGGACTCTAAGTGGCATTTAAATAGTCAAAGGAGCCAACCCTGCTGGGTCTGAGGAGAGTTCTGCAAATGACACAAAGGTGTGATTCGGGATGTGTGTCAGGATGCTGAGCCCCACCGGCTTGCAGGCAGAGAGAGGCAAAAGGTGGCGTGTACGGGCATAAAGGCTTGAAAATGGGGGGAGAAAACTAGAGAATAAAAGGAATTCTGGAAATCATTACCTTCCATGTCACAGCCCAGCAGCTCCATTCTCAGCCCCAGTCCGCCATGAGTGGCTCTCTCCGGGTAGATCCTGATGAATCGTGTAGAAAGGGGTGGAAAAGTCCGTAGCTCAGGTGTATCATAGTTGTTGTTGCCCTCGAAAGACTGAAAAACATGGGTTGTTAATAAAAAAGACCTCCTTTTCAGTGGTTGTTTCTTCTTCCTTTAGGACTCTTAGAAGGGCAAAGAAATAGGCCTCATCATACCACCATAAATAGCTGACAATTCTTCAATAAATGAAAAAGGAGGAGGGGGGACAATTAAATCTTCCCCGAGAAAAGACAGATGTCATTTCTCGGAAACTTTGGAGTACAAACTGAAGTGATACCAGAAGCTGGCGATTTAATGAGACACGTTTTTAAATGTTATGCTGATGTGTGCCTTGGAGAAGTAACACCTTTCTCACTTCCTTGAGGTGGTGCAAGATAACTCCGGAAGAGAACTTGCCGTTTTTCAGACCTCTTGAAAGACACTGCATTTCCAATAAGCACTCCTGTTAGTCTCTTAAATGAGAGTCCTGGTTTTACTAAAACTTGGCCCTCTAGAAGAGAGAGGAATTAAACCCCTGAAGCAGGAGCTAGTGAATTTAACTTAATGCAAGTGTTCAAAAACTTGGGTCATTCCAACCCATCGAAAGTGCTATTAACTTAAGATGAACCTACCCACTGCAGTCAAGTAGCAAGTGTCCTGCCTGTATGCGCTGAGGCCTGGTTGAACTGCCCGATGAATTTGCATCTCTTTTGAAATGTATTCCAAATTTGAAGTCACTGTGACATTTTTTCAGGTGCTTTGTCATTCATTGCCAGTGTTGCTGATAGATTATTTTATTTTATTTTTTTATGTTGACAGGAAGATCAAAATCCATCAGTGGAATCACAGGAAAAGGAAGCAATGACTGGCCCTGTTTTCTTCATCAAGAAATGGCTAAACCTCCCTAAACCCTCTTCTCCCAACACCATTCTTAATCCCATCCGAAATGGGAAAACTAGAAAAAATGACTTTTCATTGGGAATGTCCTCCTATGCATCAAGCATCATATAATATTTATTGTGCCACACACTGTTCTGAGTGCTTTAAAAATACAGACTCCTTTAATCTTCAGAACAACTTTGTGAGGTAAGTTCTATTATTACCTTCATTTTACAGAGGAGGAAACTGAGGCCCAGAGAGGTCGAGTAATTTGCTCACAGCCATGCATATAGTAAGTGTCCGAGTCAGGATGCAAATGCAGGCCATCTTAATCAGGGCCCTGAACAGATCTTTATGTTGTCTCTGCCCCGAGAAACAATCGAGTATCATCATCTCATTTAAATAGATGGAAACCCTGACGTCCAGGAAATGTCTATGCTCAAGGTCACACGTTTAGTTTCATTAATTTTTCTTTACGTTTGATGCAGCTTGGGCTACCAAATCTGATTGTTCAGATTAAGTAGATGGCCCGCCCGAGGACATGTCTGTCAAGAGTGGAAACAATGCCTGATCTCTGGGTCGAAAGGTGATGGACAGGCCAAAGGGAGGCTTATTCAGTGGTGGAAATGTCATGACCAAATAGTGCAAGAGAGACTGTCACATAAACAGTCACTCAGTCGGGGGGTTGCCAAGTTCTGGAAGTAAATTAATTGGCTTTTCTAACCCTGAAAAGTTTCCAGGCATCCAAGAGTACATGGCTAACACAGACACCTCCTCCCAATTAAAGATTCCTCCTGTTCGTTTTCTGGAGTAAATTCGCTTTTGGGGTTCTGCATTCTTTTGATAGAATTACAATTCCTCCCAGTAATTGAGACTCTGACATAGATTACTGTAAGGTCCAGTTAAGTTGTTGTCAGTAAAATACTAATTATAATGAAAACATCATTACTACACATGCAAGCTCTGTCTACATTAACAGAGATCTAGAGATCATAGGGAAAAAGCACTCATATGGAATCCCAGGCTCTTCTTTTAATTTTTAACTTGAGGGAAGGATTAACACAATGTAAATCCATTATAAAAGCTGACAGTGGTAAGTTCAGAAGAAGATTAGCAATGAAAAGCCATATGGACCTGGGCTAACTTTGATAACATAAGATTGTTTATGAATTATCTTGCTGTTCTTTTACTAACCATTTTTTAGAAGAACAGGGCTTTAAGTGTTTGGATCTTCTATCTTTTCCTGAAAAGTCGAGTTATTTCAAAGACTGTCTATTATTCACTATTTGAGAGGAGGGGGTAAGGAGAGGGGAAAAAAGATTTAAACTCCAATTAAAGTGTTCTTTTATTTCACAAAACCAATTACTCATTTCACTCTTATATAAAAGGCACTTGGCATCCCAAGCAGCTAAACTTTGTTCATACATTTATATATAGTATATTTTAAATATCTTTATAAAATTTTTAAATAGGTGTCACTCTTAAATTAATGATTTTACCAGTTTCCCTTTTCATTTTAAAGATTTTATTTCTGTGGAAGGGCATGTTAGGAATTACAGTTTAGGTTCTGTAAATAATTTAGAAGCTTTTATGGATTTAAATATCATAGGAAGATGATAATGATGGATAAAGTCATCACATTTTAGGAATGAAATCTAATGCATCCAACCACCCTTGAATGAGTTTTTTGTGAAAGTTGAAAACTAGGTGTAGGCTTCAGGTGGAGTGCTGTACCGAAGTTACCACAATACAGTGATAGCTTGAGACTCGATTGTGGGCGCTTGGATTAGATAACAAAAGACTGAGAAGCATGTGACACATCCTATAAAAAGCATATGGTGATTTGCTTTCTTTCTCTCTTAGACCTGCGCTGTTGAAGAACATGTCAAAACAGCACACCCTTCCACCCGACAGCAGTTCCAAGAAGTTGCTGATTTGCAGCATATTCACACTTAGTGATGAAGTCACGACGCTCCCTGCGCGGCAGAGAAGATTGGCTCTTCGGGGAACTCCAGTTTCTGATGTTTATTTTACTTCCCCCCCCCCCTTTTTTTTCAAATTTTCACAAAAGCAACAAGAGCAGATGTAGAAGAGGAGACGGAATGGACACAAGAAAGAAGCTGGCTGCATATGGATAAAAATAACACCAGAATCCTTTTAGAAGCCAAAAGTTGGCTGAAGAAGTGATGGGAGAGAAAACTCACTTCTGAGAAAGCAGAGCCCCACAGTGGGGGTGGGCTCCAGCACAGGGGAGGCAAGGGGGGCTCTGCAGGACCCCCACATCTGGAGTGAGTGGGCTTAAGTTTCCTGCCTGCAACGCCTTTGGCCTGAGTCCCCATTTTAAGGCACATTCCCACACTTACTCAGAGTGAGGGTAATATTTTCTCCGATGAGCTAAAATATCTTTTCGCAAGAGGAGGAAGTCAGGGCCAAAGCAGGGATGGAAGGGCTGGGAGCAAAAGGCCAATTATGTTGGTGATGAGAAGCATTATCCCCCGAACAGAATTCCCACACTGCATACAAAACCGAAACTTCTGCCTGTCTCTGGGTTGATTACTTATTTAAATCCCAAGCAGCCTTCCTGACCACCCAGTGCACTTCTGGGCCCCCTTTCCTAGTTGGTGATGTGTGCTAGGGAAATGCAAATACATTTAACTATCAGTCTAAGTAAAACATAATTACCGAAGTGTATCTGGTTAAAGAAAAAAATTGTACCATGTGTTCTGGTGAATTTCAGAATATTTTTATATTGAGAGTTCCTTCCCTTTTTACTGGATCATCAAAGGCCAACTGCATGTTAAAAGGTTCCAAAGCATTAAAAAATACCCTTAAAGCTGGGCTGGGTGGGTTTGGGTTTCCTACCTGGTTCCTGCCCACCCACCCCCTCACTGCTGCCACATCCTCCGTGAGAAGGATGAGCCACCCGGGGTTCCCCAGCAAGAGGAAGGCCACCGGCAGTGCAGCTCTTCTTTGCATTTATCTCAGCCATCACTCTCAGCACCCCATTCTAGCATCGGGGACTTGTGAATCTAGAATTGTGACTTCATCACTAAGTGTGAATATGCTGCAAATCAACAACTTCTTGGAACTGCTGTCGGGTGGAAGTGTGCTGTTTTGACACGTTCTTCAACGCTACTGGTCTAAGAGAGAAAGAAAGCAAATCACCCACCTCCACCCATCTCAAGGCGAATAGGAAGTAAGAAGGAGCATTTCCTCAGGGAAGTGCTGGAGGCCCATGATTTAAATCCAGGATGTCAGGAACGACTTCCTCCCTGGGGACTCCCTCCCTCCCCCCAGACCCCTCACCTTGGCCTTCCGCTTGCTGTCGTCCGTGATCATTCTCCAGTCGGAGCCGTTGTTGCTGTAGCCGATCTTGAACTTCCTCACGAACACCTTGTTCTCCCGGTGCTTCCCGCCCTGAATGATGATGCCCCTTACGACCTTCTCTTCCCCCAGGTCAACCTGCAGCCACTCGTTTACGTAGGGGTGGGGGGCCGGAGGCAGCGCCCAGCCCGAGCGGCTGGTCACCAGGCGGATATTTTCGGGCATCCAGTTTCTCTCCCCTTGGTTCGATGCTGTAATCTGCGAGTCGGAAATGAGTCCAGACACCATGCCCAACATTCCAGAGCAAGGATAATCTAGGGGATGGAATGAAATCGATTTGTGAAATGATTTTCTGGAAGACTCCACTCTTAGAAAAACAGAACACAACTTAATGAATAAGAACACTGCACCCATTCATATAATTTTTAAAATCTCTGAAATGTTCTGTTAAACTAGAGTCCTCTCCCCTTTAAATCCTTCTTCGACTCTTTCAGAACTCCTCCTCCTCCTCTCACATTCTAGTAAAGAAAATCTTGGATAAGAAAATCTTCTAAGTTTAATGCCAAAATATCCGTGTCCCACTCTGTTTGGTATCCAGAAGTTATCTTTCGAACAATTTTGGCCCTGCTCTCTGAAAAGTCATCATTCATGATATGTAAATAATAATTCCAACAGCAAGGAGCTGTTAAAACAAAGGTAAAAAGAAGATGAAGAGGAGGTGAAGAGAAAGAAGGTGATAAGGAAATAGAGTTCTTGTAGAGGTAAGAGGGGGCTTCCTGGAGAAGGTGACATTTGGGTTAAGTATTGAGGGACAGTGCTGATTGTGCTCTCAGCTGCCCTCCCTCCCCTATTTCTGATTGTCTTGGGATCTTTCAACATGAACATTCCATTGTCATCTCCAGTGTACCATGTCCAAACTCAATGGTTTCCCTAAAATGGTTTCCTAGCTGGCATTCTCTAGCCTCAAATCTATTCTCCACATAGCTGCCATATGATTTTTCATCAAACATTGTCTATGCCATGACATTCTCATGCTTAAAAACCTCCCATGACTCCCCATTATTTGTAGGATGATGCTGAAGGTCCTTTCTGGCTTTCAAGACCCTCATTTTAGTTTTACCCTATTCATCTAATTTTATTTCCTACTGCTGATAGTATATTCCAGTTAATACATTTTCTTCTTATAGATCTGATTCCCATCATTGCATTTGCTCAAAATGTTCCAGCCATGTCCTCTCTCCTTCCTTTGGCAGAACTAAATTCTGCCCAAACTCTAAGACTCAGCTTAAGATTTGTCATGAAGTCCTTTATTCTGGGCTCCTTTTTCTCAAAAATATGATGGCATGGGCAGTGGTAGCACAGAGCTAAGCACTAAACTGCCCGTGAGATGTTTTGGTGTGTTCGTCTTGCATTCACAGCTAGATTATAAATTCCTCAGCGCAAGGAACACCATCGTACATTTTTTTATATCTTCTGCAACTGCCAACAGAATGCTGAGCACAAAGAGAGTACTTATCATTGATTAGTTGATTGGTGGCTTTATACCCAAATGTCCAATGTTTGAATTATTCTCCTTTCAAAATTGTGCATGCAAAATGTTCCCTCAATCAAGTACATGCATAGGAATGATAACTTATTATTCTTTGAAACAACTCACTTGTGCGTTATTAATCAAATTTGAACCTAAAAATGTAATCATCCGAAGTGACTGGCATGCATCTAATGCAATTAAAATACATCGCGTTACCAACTGAACCTTAAAGAATGATTACTCAGATAACCCTCCACATGAGTTGTACAGTTGGATCATGTCATTTCTTTACTCACACCTTGAGTGTCTGTTTGCCTAGGAACTCTGCATGTACTTTTCAACCCGGCATGGAAGGCCTTCCACGTCACATCCTTCCAAGGCCTCTCCTCTGAGCTTCTACATCTACATGAGCTTCTACATATACTCCTCTGAGCTTCTACATATACAGCCAACGGAGACTTCCTCACCTCTGCCGGGGCTCTCTCTCAATTTGTCCCTTCCACTAGGAATTCCGAGTCATCTTGCCCTTCCCACTATCTGAACCTCTTAAAACTTTAACTTGTTTCGAATGCCACATCATTTATTCAGTTTTTCCTCATCTCCAGCTGGACGTGGCTTTCCTTTTCTCTTCCTCTTCACAGCATTTTATCTGATTTTTGTCGTTAATGTCCGTATTAATTTCCTTGGGTTGCTCTTATTAATTTCTCCGGGTTTTAAGTCCTTTGAGGGCATGAACCAAGCCATATTTTTCCATTTCCTATGACTCCTTGTGCCCTCTTTTATATATAGTACTTGCTCAACAAATATTTGTTAAATGAATCAACTTATTAATACAATAAAAGGCAGCTGTAATTTTTTCAAGTGCCCTTTCCTGTAATTCAGCCACAGTATTTTCTCCAGGCTGGGAGCTGGAGACCAAGAATAAATTCACTGGGGATTAAAAAAGATTTACGAAAGCGATTTTACCCAGTGACTATGAAACTATAGTGTTAAAAATAGAAGTCACATTTTTGGCCATTGTGGTCACACCTGCCTGATTCAAAACCAGCTTTTATAAAGGCAGTGCTTAGCTGGTAATGGGGAGCAGATGTTGTCATTTGGACAAAAACATAATTAACTTGAATTTTGTAAGGCAAGCAGAACCTTTACCAGATTAATGTCCTTACTGTAATGGCAAGCTGGCTGGGGCAGCAGTTTACAGAGCCACACAGCTAGAGATGCCCGGCCCCCTCTCAGCCGCACTATCCAGAGCACAAGGTTAGACCATTATTCCTTCTGAATGTCTGCCTCATCCAAAAACAAGGAGGAGGCACCTTGATTTGTCTTTGACCCAAACTTTAATGACTCACTTTTAACCATGATTATGAGAAAATTTTTATTAAGAATTCAGGGTTTGAATGAAATGCTAGGATCTAACTCTGATCTTCCATGGTGGGCTGGCTCAGATGCAGTTTGGCTACAAATAAAACCCTTTGGAAGTAGTTTCCATAGTTAGTAAAATAAATAAATCAATAAATAAAACAATCAAAAAATGCAAACCAAACCAAACCAACCAACCAACCAAACAAACAAACAAAAAACAGGATGCCTGGCTACATCTGAATTTCAGGAAAAAAATGAATGATTTTTTAGTATAAGTATGTCCCAAATATTACATGGAATATACACTAAAAAATTATTCATTGTTTAACCGCATCAAATTGAACTGATCATCCTGTATTTTATCTGGCAACCTTATTCAGAAAACTCAAAACCGTTCTAGATGTGAGGGGAGGTTGAGGTGGTTACTTTCTGTAATATTAGTTTACAGTGAGATCTCTGTACTCAGCTATAATGGGAAAACTGAGATATATTGGTAATCAAATACCCAGTTAGCCACTTTTCAAAGAATGAGACGGTAACAACTGAATTTGACAGGAGAACCTGAATGAGCATAATTTAATCTTCTCTTGATGACTCAGAGAGCACTTCTGGATGTTGTGGTGTCTGAGATTATATTGTGAACATTGATTAACTTCAGAGCATATGCAGAATGGTGTGTGCAGAAGCACCCGTTAATAGACTTCTAGTTAACAAACACCAGATAACAGAATCCATGGTGTTCTCATATGTCAAGCAGTAACTTGCTTAAGATGGTTTTCATAAAGTTCCATCTGGGCCAAAGTGATGAAGCCTGCTTCCAAAAGTGATCCATCAATCACCTATGAAGTAGAATGGTTTGTACCAATCTTATTTCCTTTATATCTCTATATATTGACACACCATCATATACTCTGGATTTTCCAGGATCTCTTATCTTTCTAAAAGACAATTTCTGGTTTCAAAACTTAGGTTAAAAACATGGGGCTTTGGATACCTTGGAAATCAAGTGATGTGTTCACAAGGTAACCTCTTAATTATACATATACATATTTAATTCAAGGAGACTGAATTAGGGCTCCCCTACCCAATGTTAACTAAGAAGAGGGTGTGATTTTGAGGTCCAGTCATCTGTATGTCAGAAGGCATAAATAGAATTGAAATTCATTCATTCATTCAGAGAATAACCATTGAGCGTTATTGTGTACCAGGCCTTCAGGACACAATGGAAAATACGGCACACAAGACTTCTGCTCTCACGATCTCCCCATCCAGCTGCGACACCACAGTCCTGTGCTTCTTTCATTATACTCCACTCTTGGGTAGAGGGTGGGGGAGAACATGGCCTTGAGAAGAAGAAAGTTACTCGCTTCTGGTAGCCAAGAGGAAAACTCGGATGTCACTGTCTCATTAGAGGCTCTGCTTGCTGGGGCTTAGTTTAGGTTCAATGTCTTGAGTCCCATGTACTGCCTTAATTTACTGGGTACCATTTAGTGAGCACTTATTCTAAGCCAAGTGCTTTATAAAAATTCTTTCATTTAATCCTCAGTAAAGCTTCATTCATGTTAATTTTATCGATCAGGGAATGGAGAACAGAGGGACGAAATGACTTGGCTGTGATTATTGCTAAGTGGACAGTCCAGAACCAATCCCAGGTATGTTTGTGTAATTTCTGTCCATGTGACTCCAGAAACCTCTGTAGACCAGTTATTTGGAGATTATAGATATTTTACTAGAGAAAAAGTATCTAAAATACATTAGAGGTTATGATTAACAGACACACCATTGTATACTCTGGATTAAAAGCAGTGCAATTACAGTATTTGAAAAAAATGAACTATTTAAAAATTATAAAATAAATATGAATGAAAGTATTAGAGTATGCTGCTTTAGACATCTATGCTTATATAACTAGATCATTTCATTATTTTTTAAATCCAATAAATCATTTGCCTTCCTTACGCTCTTAGAATTAACTCTCAGGAAAAGCCCTGTGAAAATAAAAAAAGGTGATTTGGGCTTTAAAAAGTATTTTATGTAACAAAAAGAATGTGACATAAATCTTTTTTTTTTTTTTTTCTTTTTTTGGTACATTGACATGAGATAAGGTTGGAGGAATGGGCCAGAAATTTCCGCCCTGACCTCAAGTGGCCTTGTTTCTGTGTATTTATGAGTAGACTCTCAAATTTGTAATGCTCTGAAAGTGACCTGGAACTTTCTCTCATTTACCTGCTGATGGAAAATAAAGTCAAGGATATACCTACTTTTTCAATGCCCTTTCTTCCTCCAAACCCCTCTCCACCCTTTTCCTTCCTCTAAAGCCTTTAACTTTCTGAGTCTTAGATCATAAAACAATAAGAAAATCTGCCTCTGGGATGGAAATAAGTAAAATTTTGGTTAGAAATCAGATGTCAAGATGTCAGATTTTATTTTCTAAAAAGGACTCCACTACAAACAAGTGTAGCTATATTTTCTTTTTTTTTCCCAGTTAGCTCTACCCCAAATTGCTCGTAACTTCATGGAAAATTGCTCAGGTGATTTGTTTTTTCCTTATTTAGTCTGTTAAAGCTGTCAAAAGCCATATTTCCCTTTTCTAAAAATAACTATGCTACAGAGGATAAAAATAAAAATAATAGGGCCGGTATTCACAGAATGAGAAATCAAATGCCCTAAGTATGTATACTAAAATGGTAATATTAAAAGATATTTAACTAACTTTCAAAAGTTAGTCACTTTTAATGATTCGTTGGTGAATCAGTCTCCTGTTTTTTTTTAACTTTTCAGCTGAGTATTGAAGTTTACATTATACTGCTTTTGTTATGAAAGTTTTGAAATGCATTTACCTACATGGAAAGGAATCCTAATATGACTGCTATTTACTTCAGAATACAAAGTAGTCTTATGGCAAGGTCAGTGGGCAAGGAATAGCAGCACTGATAGCCAAAGAAATGAAGTGAGAATAATCATCATGGCAGCAGTTTTACTCCCAGCTCCATCCTGACCAGCCTGCTTGTTTAGCCACTTAATTTCTCTCAGGAACTCAAGGTTTTCATTTCTCAAATGGGGCGTAATGCCATTTTCCTTTCCAAATTTAACAGAGACTTATAAAAGTCCTGTTAAAAAGAAACAAACTAGGAATATTTATGAATTGATTTCTAATTTCAGGATAGTCATTCAACAAAAGATAGGCATTTATTGAGACAAAACCTAAGAGAAAGTTGTTGGGATGATTAGTGAGTAAAAGGAGAACTTTCCATGAGTTAAATTTCTCCTTAAATATAGACGATGAGACCATCTCTAGACGCCAGACTTAAAACTACAAAGCATGTGGAAAACGTTTCATGAAACAAGTATTTATTGTAAATCTATGAACTACCAGTCAGTGTTCAGTGCACCAAGGAAATGGAGATGAAGGGCATGGTTCTTGACTTCATGGACCTTAAAATCCAGGGGAAAAGGTAGCAAATAGCTATGACATGCCAGGCTCTGCTAAATGCTTTACCTACATTATCTCATCCATTATCGCAACAACCCTGCATGGTGCATAGTATTTTGACTATTTTCCAAGTGAGAAAAGGAAGGCTTTGAAAGCGACGTATGCTCCCCAAAGAAACAAACTAGTGAGCAGTATGGGTAGAATTTGAACCCAGATTCATCTAACTCCAAAACATATGCTCTTAACCATCATTTAAAAATGACTTTATTTATAGAAAATTATTCTGCTGATATCTAAAAGTTTACATATATCAAAACTGGGCAATCTTGAGGCTGGAGCTTACCTGTTATCTTGCAGCCATATACTTCAAATCTCAAAGATATGCCAGTTTCCCAAGTCACGGGTTTGATTCGGACAAATCGAGTTATCAGTGATTTGGGGAAAACTCCAAACACAACATCTGTGGGGTTGGTATTTCCCTGAAAGATCTATATAGAAAAAGAGAGGACTCTTTAAATAACAGACTTTTTGGATTTAAAACAAATCCAAACATACGTTTTCCTGAGTGCTTGTAAATACTATTTGGAATTTCAGAATTGTCTATCAAGCATTGGCAACTGGAAAAAATCATGTCTGATATAGAACGTTCTCCTAATCATCTATTCAATTTTCTGAGACTTAGAGCAATTGGAATCTGAAAAGCACTATTACAAGGAGAACATTTGTTAAAGAATAAATGCTATTATCTATAAAGTGAGAAATTATTAACTTTATCATAAGGACCAACAGAATATTGTAGACATTCCATGGGAACTCTCCCTATTTTACTTTCCCAGGGACCACCCCCCCCTGCCCCCCGCAAAGGAATGCTCTTTAATTTCACCGTAGGGCCTGGCTTTTGAAGTTTTAGGTTATATTCTTGGCTTCTTCCTCACTTTTGACTCCATTTCTTGATGGCAGATCTTATCCCTGACATTAATTAATGAGTCTAATCTTTGTTGGTTATGAGTGATACTATATTTTAGTTGTGATGGTTAATTTCATATATCAGCATGACTAGGTTATGGTGTCCAGTTGTTTGGTCAAGCTATCACCAGCCTGGTTGTTACTATAAGGATATTTCTTAGATGGATTTAAATCATTAATTAGCTGATTGCATCGACAACCAACAAAAGAGATTGCCTTCCACAATGAGAAGAATCTCCTCATCCAACCAGTCAGAAACCTAAAGGGGAAAACTGATGATTTCAGCATCAAGAAGAAGGATTTCTATCTCACTTCAGCCAACAAGCTTCTCCTGGGAATTCATCTTCACCATCAAGTTCCCAACTCGTGTCTGCCCTACCGAACTCGGACTTGACAATTCCCACAGCCAACTCCTATAATAAATCTCTTTATGTACATATATATATAAACCCTGTTGGCTCTGTTTCTCTGGAGAACTCTGACTAATAACAGTGGTCAAGATCAAAACTGAGTTATCAATTACTTTCACCTGAAAATCTGCTTTCCCAGGGCCTCTGCTTCTCGTTTTAAAATGAGTCCTTTTAAGCAAGGAGAGACACATAACTGCAAAAGTGATGGCTGCCAGAGAGGAGTCAGCTTCCCAGCATGTGTCTATCGGGCTGTCCCATGTAGGGCAGGGCGTTGTGGCAGTGCCCGTTGTAAGATCTTTGAGGAATGGACACTCTTTGCTGTTATGGGACTCCCCAGCATCAGGCCTGCCTCTGTTGGAACAGAAAGCCTCCACTTTGCCCCACTCCTGGGTTTGACTTCAGCCCTGGACCAGAAGGTCCCCTTTCTCAGTCCCAGCAGGTGCATCCTGCACAGCCCATCGGACTCCTCCTCTCAGGTTGGGAAACTAGAGCATTCCAGAGCCCACAGAGAAGAGGGGCTTCCTCCCGCCTTCCCAGGCAAATCAATGGGGGAGGACCAGAGTTTCCCAGGCTTGCCCTTCCCTTCTGGGAGAAAGGGTTTGCAACAGTGCGGCGGCTGTTTTCATTCCATTTAGTTTAAGTGGGTTGCACGATTGAACTTGGTCAAATGCTTCACAAAGTCTGTTGTTAGCCTGATCCTTCTCCAGAGACAATTTAAGTTTCATAATTTATGCTAGCCTCTGATGGTCTTTCTATTTCTGTCCACCTTCCAACATCTCTCTCTGGGAAACAATCTGTGTGGGAGCACTTTCGTGTGACAGATATTAGTGGGTGGTCGCCACCAGGAGTGGGTCCCAAACCGCGATGCTCCCCCTGCAAGGTCAGCGTGTCCACTTCAGGGAGAGGCCAGCAGTCTGTGAGGAGCAGTGAGCCCCCGACACAGGCTGAGGGGTGCACATTATGCTCACACTCAGGGAATTTAACAATTGCTGGAAACCATGTAAATGCATAAATTCAGTTCAACATACAGAGGACGGCTGTAGTCGTTGTTAGTCCAAGGGTGCTCTTGCTGTGGTACGGGCAACTCTCCCCGAGGAAAGCTGGAAAGATGCAGAGGGCAGTGGCTGGAAGTTTCCAAGGTCAGAGAAAGGCAGGGCGGGGCCTCAAGGACGAGACTCCAACTGGATGTTCCAATTTCATTCCGTTCAATTAAAGTGCTCAGAAAGCAACTCCCAGGTCTTCATCTCTGCTGAATCCCTCCTAACTCTTCTGGGTGCTCCTAATAAAGGGTCTCGTGCAAGCTGCACGCCCTGTCAGATACCCTCGGAGTCTGCGTGTGCTCGCTGACGCCCCCTGCAGTCCCTGCAGACAATCGCCATGCAATGCTGTAGAGGACACCTTGCCCAAGTAGAATTTAATTTTTTAAAGAATGGCCTGAAAGGTGAGAATCCATCCTCTCCTCTTTCTCTGGGATCTTTTGTGATTGGTGTGTTCTTAGCATTAGTGTTGTTTGTTTGTTGTAATTAAAGCATGTTTTAAAAATCTCCCTCAAAACAAGAATGAGACATGAAATTTGGGGTCAACATTCACTTGGGCTTAATCTCCACAGATGTTGACTTTGAGGGTTTTTCTTCCCCCAAGGGAAACTTGGTTCCATGTGGAACCTCTAGGTCTAGACGGAGGCCTTGAACTTGCCTGCCCATGGAGATTTCTTCCCACGAATAGCTGTGTACCTGCCCCCTTCTTTCTTGCCTGCCCTAAATGAGAGTGGTGGTTTTGCAACTAACCAAAGGGAATTAATAGTTCTTCTCTTCCTTCACACCCACAAGGCCTTTCTCAGTTCCAGATGCAGAGGGAGGACATCAAGGTCATGAACGCTCAAAAGAGAGACAAGGACATGCTAATTGGCCTCTTCTCAAACCCATGATTTCAAGGTACCTGGACTTTCACTGCTGTTGTTACCAGTTCCCTGTGTTTCACTCTGCCTCCAGCGGCAAGCTATTAATTGGGGGAAACAGTGAGTTCCCAGAAATCTTTTGCTTAGTAAATCAGAGCATGTAAATATAACTTCAAATAAACAGGCAGGCCGAGAAAAACATTTCAGTTCCAAATGATTCAGGGCAGCGAGTCCCAGAGACCTGGCATGTCAATGTTGCCTCCTGGGTTGAAAGCAGGAAGGGGTAGCAGGTTGTTCGTGTGATCTCAGGGATGGGAAGAAATATCACTCATTCTCTTAGTTCTCACAAGCAGCAGCCAAACACATTTGTGAACTAGTTGGTAAGCCACAGAGGACAGATGAAAAAGTGTTGTCTAAAACCAGTCCATTACAGAAAGGAAGAATGAATCTATGAAAGAGAATGAAGAAACACAGGAAAAGAAACCCACAACCCCAAGGTTCTAAAAGGAGAGCAAGGACACCATTTATCCTATGTATAGTTCATGTCCCTATGGAGTATTTAAAGCAGTTCTTGAGCCCGACACTTAATTTGCCTGGTATTGACTTTTCTTGGAAGGATCTGTATAATTTCCGTTTTGCTTCTGGATCTAGGAACATGAGACACATTGTTCAGATTTAAATTTCTAATTGCACTTTTCATTCTGGATCAATTCAAGAAGAAAGCAGGCCGGACAGAAAGACCCTAAACAAACAAATAAAAATCGATCATCCATTTAAAGACTGGCTCAGTTGAGCGGGTGGCAGCCAAACTTACGACAGGTTTGTTTCCTTCTTTGATGGTGATCCAGTCTTCCCCATTGGAGCTAATGTCTATTCGGTAAGTCTTGACATAATATTTCTTCTTGGTTTCCTTTGAAATGGCTCCCTGTGTCCCAACAGCTGTGACAAAGCGCAGAAGGCCCAAGTCTACCTGCAAGACAATTACACGTGAGTTTTACAAAGTGTAGCTACTCCTCCATCCATCCCCCCACCCTCAACTGGAGCAAATTTTCCTGTGGGCTCCACATTGTAAGTTTTCATCCACCTAGGCTGGTTTCTATTGTTGGGAGGAAGCCAAGAAGGAACCTTTTTCACTGCTGCTAGCAAGATTTCCTGATATCTGGTGTAAAGGTGTAAACTGGGTTCAATGTCATGCTATTATATTTTCTAAGAGAATACAAACACTTTCCAAATAGCACATGAATAATTTACCCTATTTTAGAAATAAAGAATCAAGACAAGCAAGATAAATTTACTGTGCTAGTTTGTATATATTATGTCCCCCAGAAAAAGCCATCTTCTTTATGCAATCTTGTGGGGGCAAATTGATTATCTTATTGAATAGGGTGTGACCTATTGATTGAATGTTTCCATGGAGATTTGACCCCACCCATTCAGTAGGTCCTGATTGGTTTATTGGAGTCCTTTAAAGGGAGCTCTCATAGAGAGCTGAAAATGCCCGGGATATGCTAAGCCAAGACACACAGATATTAGACACTTGGAAGCCGACAGAATTGCTTGCTGATGTTTTGAGATTCTATCCCAGAGTTTGCTCCTAAGAAGCTAAGAGAGGAACAAATGCTCCCAGAGATGCTTGCTGATGCTTGGAGTTTCTTGGTGATGCAGACAGAAGGACGTTTGGATATGCTAAGCTAAGAGAAACCCAGAGACATTTTGGAGAAAGCCATTTTGAAACCAGAACCCCGGAGCAAAGAATCAGCAGACACCAGCCACATGCCTCCCCAGATAACAGAGGTTTTCTGGACACCATCAACTGTTCTTCAGTGAAGTTACACTCATGTTGATGCCTTTATTTTGGACATTTTCATGGCCTTTAGACTGTAAACTTGTAACCAAATAAACCTCCTTTATAAAAGCCAATCCATTTCTGGTATTTTGCATATCAGCAGCATTAGCAAACCAGAACATTCACATGTGGGACTTTGGAGAAGCTAGGTTTAGAACTCTAGTCTAACATGAGTTTTCATCACTATTCAACATCCTACCTCCTCGCAAATAAAATGCAGCCTGAAACAGTGCTGAGTTTGAAAGCAATGAGTGCTGTGGATTTATGCAATGGGCCATAGAATGATAATCCAGAATGGAGTGGAGAGGAGGAAGGCAAAGTAAGGATTTTTATTCATCTTTAGATTTTGTTCTTCCCCATATCTTCCTGTGGTCTCTCTCCTTGTGGTTCAGCTTGAGAGGAAGGTGAATTCCAGATTATCATCCAGCAAGGACCAGAGCGTCCAATGCAACGACTGCTAGGGTTTGCAAGCTTCTATTTTTAAGTTTCCCACAGAGAAGTTCCTTAACGTGGCAGCCTTGCTTTTACCTCTCATTACCCTGAAGCATTGGCCACATTAGACAACTGTACTTTGTGGGCATCAGCGTGATGACCAGAGGGTGACCAAATCCTTCAAGGTCTATGATTTCATCCCAGAAAATATGCAGGAGTTTGAATCATCCTATGGACCTTTGGTGTTAGTGGAAGGACATGCATCGAAGCATCAAGCACTAAAGGTTCTAGCCTTGGCTCTGGGGCTAGTTAGCTGTTGGGCCCTCGACAAGTTACTTCATCTTTAGGCTCCCAGTTCCCCATGTGTCAAATGGAAAAATTGGACCAGATAACTTGGAAGGTCCTTTCCAGCTATGACTTCCTATAATTCCTTCTTTCATATGCTTTGCAGATGTTTCCAGTAAAGTAAAATAGTTTTTCCCCTTTTCTTATTTCTATCATTAATAGCTAAGAATAATCTTAGAATAAAACTCATTATTAGTTTCTACATATAAGGACTCTTTGAAGTTTCCTTTTAATAGTAGATTTGATTATTCCTACAAAATTGTTTCCCTCTATCTATAAACCCAGGATTATAAAGAAATTTTAAAGAATGAACACAAATATAGGGTAAATATTTTTTAAAGGACACAATGTGATTAAACATTATGAGTTAACATTGACAGGATATTGCAACAATACATTTATCATTAAGAGGTAATAGAATGTGCCATTTTCCCTGAAAACAGCAACACAAACAAAAACAAACCAGAACAAAAAATAAACACACACACACACACACACACACACACACACAAAGCCCCCACAACTTCTGAATCCTGATTTCAAGTTATTACATGACAAATGACAACCCAATTTACAGTAAACAATATTTAAATTAACCTTATAGGCCATAAACACCTAAATAATTTCCATTTTATGCACAGTCTGCCTCCTGAAGAATGACTATTGTCTTTCAGGAACTGCTTTTTCCTGAAGGTCCTTGGAGCAGTTATATCAACAAGTTGCCAATTCTCTTTACAACTGAACCAAGATTCTCATCCAGGAAAAACTGGCTACTTTACTATCCCTGGCACATAAAAATCAATTTGAAGTTATGCAATTCAACAATAAGAGACTTCATCTGGAAAAGACTGTGGGTCCATTAGAAGCAAAACAATTTTTATTTCATTTCCCTGACTTTATACCTTCACCAGATTTAAGAGAACAAAGAACAAGACTTTAATAGAAATTGGTATTTTAGGATAATTATGGCAGATATTTTCCATTTTAATCTAACCAATAGCAAATATTTAACCAACATATTTTTATCAATTGGTTACACTTGTTAACTGAAATTTGTATTTTTTTCAAAAGTCAACTGTTTATAAAACTTTTTATAAATGTTTTAAACCTTCCCACCCCCATTATGTATGCATTTTTAAAAGGCTGGGGGGGGGGGTCCAGGGTTGCTAGATTTAACGAATAAAAATACAGGATGTCCACTTAAATTTGAATTTCAGTTCAACAACTATTTTTTTATTATAAGTATATCCCATGCAATATTTGGTACATATTTGTATTAAAAACTGATTTGTTGTTTACTTGAAACTCAGATTTAACTGGGTAGTCTGTGTGTTATCTGGCAACCTGAAATATAACTCTATTTCAAACAAATAATCAGGTGACTTTAAGTTGCTGCAAAACTTTGGTTTTATAATAATGCTGCAACCCGAAAGTTAATAGGGACTCTGGAAATGGTTGCACTGAACAATTTCAACTGCTTTCAAATGTTCTCAGAACACTTAGTACTTTCCTGATTGTCCAATGAATCATGCCCAATGCCATATCCACTTTCAAGCTGAAGGGTCCTTAAAATCTTGAAGTGTAAGGGAGCATGAGGCAGAACTATTTAAATAAACTCTTGTGAAACTTACAAATGGCTCTTCAGTTGGGAAATGATGAAATTCCCAAGACTACATATTCAGTCAAGGCCAATTTGAAATAACTCTGGAACTTCATTCCGTGGCAACCCTCTTCCTATTTTTTTTTTTTTAATTTTGTTTTTTTGAGTAAGATTTAGTCAGTAGGTCAGAAAGAAATTAAGCTGATGGTCAACCAGAAGACTCCTAGTCTCTAGAAAGAGCTGACTTCAAAAGAAGGAGCAATTGACCGGAATTAACTAGTACCCAATACAGGATATGTCCAAAGCCCCAGATATAAAGTTCCAAAAGTAAATGCATGAATCATCCATAGAAAAAGAAAGATGTTTTCTTTTCCCAGCAGCAACGACATGCATTAACAACCTCCCCCAGTAATTGCATGAAGTTTCCTGCTGTGCTTTAAAATTCTGCAGTTCTCTTGTTTTCCGCATTGGGATGCTTGAAATTTCATTTCATTTTTCTTTCTAATGTTACTGCCACTGGGTTTAGTAAGGATAAGTGACAACCTCACAAAATGGTTAGGGATGGAACTGAGCCATTGCCATTAAAATCGATGATACCCAGAGCTCTCACAAGTCGCAGGCTCCACGGCACTAGGGGAACTCCTGCTGGCGACATCCTGAAATTCTTTCCATAAGTTCTTTTTCCCTAAGTGCCTTTTGGTGAATTCTCTAACAGCACCTCTAATGTGCCTGAGAGAGTTTGGGATGAGAGAGACAATCTTCCCACTACTGAGCACCACAGCTGGCTCTGCTGGTGCCTGGTGGCTCTCCCTGCCCCACAAGTGTGGTTGTCTTTGCTAAACATGGCATTGGCCCCACCCCCCGCCTCCAGCACACCCTCCAACTGCAACTTCCAGCCACATCAAAACATTTGTCACTCCTAACACACAATACATTTTTGTCTGTCTGCATTGCCTTGGCAGGTAAAGTTTTTATTTTGAAATAAACATTTTCTCTTTTTTGACTAGAAATGACTTTTTTTCCTCTTTCTGGCCTGGCAGGCAGTTAGTCCTAATGTATAGTTTGTGCCTGTCACTGAATTTATCATTGAGCGTTTTTGCTGTACCTCCTTCTAACCTTTTATAATTTCTTTTGAGACATGTCTTCCTTTCTGTATAGAAAAGTAATAGATGCCTATTGAGTAATCATAACGTGTGCAAAAAATTTAAGGAAGAAAATAAAATCTCCATGAGGCCACTATTGGAAAATAACCACCAAAAATAGCCTTCCAGAATTTTTTCCTATGTAAAGATATGGGAATATTTGTGTGTATATTTTGTTATTATCAAAATCATTATAAAAATGTTTGACAATCTGCTTTTGTTCATTTAATTTTATGGATATATTCAATGCCCAAAATACATTTCTACATCATCAGTTTTAATGGCTTCATGGCATTCTGTTGTGGGGTTGTACCATAATCTATTATATGTCTGCTACCTGTGACTATGCAGATATTGGATGGCATTTCACTCAACTAGATTGGCATTCACTCAGTGGACCCCTTAACTGTACACCTCTTATCTGCTAAGTGATTAGGATGGAGAGAGAGTAAGAGTGTGGGAAACACAAACAAATAATCACAACATGGGCAGTATACATAAAGTGTGATGCAACAGAGAGGAATAAACAGTTTATTAGACTTTGATGCTGAGGATGCAGGTTGAAGGATACTCAGTAGGAGCTTGCAAATGGACACAAAGACAGTGTTTCAGCAAAAAGGAATAGAAAGTGCAGAAGCAAGAAGGAAGAAATGAATGAATGAATGAAATAATGGACAGTAAACAATGTATTATGCTTCCCTTGCCACTTTAGATATTATTTGTCAAGAAATTTATTGATCTCTAAACAGTACCAGGCTCTGGTCATTTTGAAGTCAAAATAAATGGTCGTTATGAAAACTAGTTGAAATCAGTCACAGACCATCCATCCTCTTGGTGGTTCAGCTTTTTGAATTATGATGAGCTCTCACCAACCTCACATTCTAACTGGCAAGATCAATGACCCAAGGCAAGCAGCTGGAAAGACAAAGATGAAACTCCAGAGCAGTTTTACATAATGCTACCCTCTGTATTTTGGAAGATTCACGGTCCTAAACAATACTCCCTTTCTTTCCATAAAAATTCAGATACACAATGACCATAATTAACTAACCTGCTTTCCTTAAATCCAATCAGCTCTTCGACAATCATCATTTTCTTATTTTGAAGGAATATCATTATTTCACAGCTGCTTTATTTTTAATTAGAAAATGGCTGTGATTTCACATTTGAGTTGGATGTACTTCTGTTCTACATTAAGGGTGGTGGTGAGAGGCTGTGATGATTGGAGGCTGTGCAGACAGAACTGAACATCAAATGCCTTCATGAAAGTTATTGGGTGTTTCACTCCGCGTGTGACAAACATAAACATATGCTACTTATCTGATGGCATGCAGACTATTTGACAGAAGTTTTTCAAACTCCCCTTGAATTTAGTGGCCACTCTGAGTTATCTTCTCTAGCATTATCCGCAGAAGTGGCCCAACATGATACTGTGGTTTCACTATAAAGATAAAATTCTAACACTGGTCGTGGAATGTTTCCCACGTCTTCCTTTCACTGTGCTCCTCATTAATAGCTTTTTGCGAAGAGAAGACATTGTTGCTAACCGGCAGCTACAGAAGAGGGAATCTCAAACCTTTCTTTCTGGATGGGAGAGGCACACTAGAAGAAAACAGCTATCCTCACCCACTTCTGGGGGTGGGGGTGTTGAGGCAGCTCCTGTGCAGTGAGGATACCCCATGGGCACTGGATTCTGACCCTGCTACCTGGAAGATGTCTCCTGAAACAATCCAAGTGCACTTTATGACTACGGCATTGTCTTAATAATGACAGGAAACACATTCCCCAGATAAAGAGAAGCAATGAAAGGCAAGCATTTTACTGGGAATCACTTGAGGACAAAGCAGCACGTTTTAGCGTTGTATAGTAAATCATGTGGCAAATCTTTGCAAACTACTGGTTAAATACCAGCATGCAGCCTTCCAGCCATGAAATGAATATCATTGCTTTCTATAATAATACATAACCAGCTATTGGGGATGTCATAATGTGGAAAGCCTCATTTCTAAAATGAAAATCTGTCTTGCTCAATAAAACACTGCCCACTGGGCTAGCACTGGTATGGGAGCATTTTCCAGCTTTTAACACTCCCAAGGCAGATCAACACAACAGCCTGAAAAAATAAAGTACAAAGAACAGAGCGAGATCTGATTAAAAACAGGAAACTTTTCTTTTTTTGTGGTGGTGGTGGGGGTTGTTGCTTTTTCTTCAGAGCATCTCTTATAACTCAAAGAGATGTTTAATTCATCATTTGACTCTACAAGCTAAAGAAAATATTTTTAAGCAATTGTCTCATTTCCTCAGATAAAACACACGTTTTCTGCTACAGCCGGAGCAGTAGATCATCAGTGCTATTCTAGGAACCGTGAGCTTAATCACAGAACCTGGCCACAGTGTGCCTTAACTTAGGATCTTGGACCTTTTATTGTTGCTCATCTGAATTACAGATACTTTACAGTTAATAGCATAATTCTCTATCTCTTAAGCTATGCTGTCATTATTACCGTTATTACATAGATAAAATGCTGACGGAAACATTCATGGAGCAGCCCCTATGTGCCAGACATTTTATTAGGTGCTAAATTTACATGCATTATTTCTTCCAGTTCTCACAATAATCATACTAAGAAGGGGTTTTGTGGCCCAGAGTCACACAACTTACAGGTGGTTGAACCAAGACTTACCCCAGAGCAGCTGAATTCAAATACCACATTAGGAGTTACTACACCCGTGCTGATTCCCAATTCATATTTTAAAAACCATAACTGTTAGAATTTCTTAGCAAATAATAATGGAATCTGATAGCCAGTCTTTTTGGAAAGTAAATATTCAACTAATGGTAGAAGACAAAAGTCATTTAGGATTACTTTGACTATCAGTTTAAAGTTACACTGGCCCCTGGAGAGCAAAACTTTGCAAATGATTCAGTTATGCTTTTGAAGAACAACACCATGGTCATGGATCATTTTTAGCAAAAGATAATGGAAAAAAAATTTTTTTTTTTTAATTCTGGTAAAGAGTAAAGACATCAAGTACAAGAGAAGTGCAACACTGGAAGAATCTGACCAATTTCCTTTTCTAGTCTTAATTGTCTGAATTAATCTTTTTTTCCCCCCTAACAGTTAAAATGGAAGGAAAGCCTTTTCTTGGGTGGGAACAAGCTGCCGGTTGCAACAAAACCTCTGCTGATAGTAAAACAATCCCAAGTGAATGAACAGATGAATGTTCCTATCAAAAGCCTTGGACTAGCCAGTTAGAATAACATTAGATAAAGATGTAGAAGCACAGATGCAGGGGAAAGGCACACTGTACTTACAGCAAAAAGAACAACACGGAAAGGAGCAAGAAAAATGAAGTCCCCAAATAAGGGCTGACTTTTTGTCTTTTGGGGCAGATAAAAGGAGATAACACTGGTGTGGACCACACCTCATCTGGATTCCTGGCACATTCTCCCACCCTCATATTAATTATTTTTGCATAAATCAGAAGCAACTAATTAAAAAAGAAATATTTAATTCTGACATGTTCTTTGAACTGGAGTTCCATCTGGTTCTGTTTGAATAGTAAAATCTGCTGTAGTTGTTAAAATTGGCAAGCAGCTTTGGCAAAAAAGAAACAAAAGGGACTCGGTGCAGCAGGTTAATACACTAACATTTCAACTAGAGACATTTCTAGAATCCGGCTACCCAAATCACTCCAATATGGAAACCATAAAGATCAAATGAAAGGAGAAGAATGCTGTTTCTGGGGTGGAAACAATTCCACTGGTCTACATTAGATAGGTTTGAGAGTAGTTAGTGCATGGGATTGCGACAACCCACCAGAAATGCTTGACTTATTTTATGAATCACGTTTAAGACAAATCTGGGAAAAGCCTTCAAATATTCTTTGGAAAAGCTAAGGGCCTGTTTTGTTCCTTTCCATATTTTTTAGAACAGATGTAACTGTATTCAGAAAAATCAAATGAATATTCCATTTAAATTCCTCTCTTACTTGATAAACCTGTAAAATCTGAACACCAGGATACAATATATTCTAATGACAAAAGAGGAGAAAATGAAATATTATTGGGGTTTCTATAGACGCTGGGATACAAGTAGTCAGCATTCTAAGGCAATTTGAAACTCCTATGTAGAGTTAAAGAGAAAAGCAGATTAAATCCCCATGCTTTAGAAAAGACTGTTTTACATTTTTAAGATGCACATAGACCTGTGAAATCCTTTTTTCTTTTAAAATGAAATCTTTTGCTTCAGTGCCATATTAACTTGCAGATGGTACCTCAGAAATCTTTAACAGCTTGGTCAAGAAGATGACATTTAAATGGCCTTTTTCCCACTAAGGTAGTCAGGAGTTCTCACTGGGCAGTAAAAGATTCAGGAACTTAATACTTTAAATGAACATTTTAAAAATGCTTTTTGTAATTTAATTTAAAAACCTGAACCTAATCCTTTCATCTGGAAAGAGGACAAGTACTCAGGACAGACCAAATATAATCCCTGGAAACTTGGTTTAGAAAGTATCTAACTGCAGAACTCTATAGTAACAATTGCTTAATTGGAATTTTTTAAGAGAAAAGAAAAAAAATAAGCATACTTCATTGAAAAAAAGAAAAATAGGAACCAACCTCAAATCCAAATAAATGCCTCTCAAGAGGGTCCAAACATGCACTCTGCTGGACGGATTTACTCAGTAAAAACTCAGTGAACACCTACTAAGTGGAAGGCCTGGGCTGTGCAGTGCTCTCCTGCTTTCACTCTGGCTTCCATCCTGAGTAGTCTTTTACAGGCAGTGAGCACTGAACCTAGCTAAGAGTTCTCCTAGTAGAAAACTAGAGAATGAGGAATGTGTGAGTTGAGCTTGAGCAAGCTGACAGGTCATGTGGCAATGACCCATCTGGAGCCACAGAGATACAGCTCTAGATATTCTGTAAGGCAAGTGGATTGTACATACAAACTTTTGGCTCCTGTTCTTTGTCTCTGTCAGAAAAAAGAGGGTGCAATAACTGAAGAATGGATCACAGATGGTCAGTTTACAACTACTGTCAATTATCTCTGTACATAATTTCAGTGGGGCCATATTATGTGAATTAGGTATTGATTGTTGTTATTATTAAAGAATATTTTGGGGGCAATCACTATGTGCCAGACATTCTAGTAGGTGCTGAATTTATATACCTTGTGCCCTTCAATTCTCACAAAAATCACACAAGGAAGGCTCTGTAGATGGAGAAACTGGGATGCACAGCAATTAGGACACTTGCTCAGAGTCTAACAACTAGTAAGCAATGGAGCCAGCGTTCACAGTCATGTAGCTCTCTCCTAAAGCCCTATCACAGTGTTTTACACATCACAGATGCTCCAACTAAAAGTGTGAAAATAAGCAAACTGAAGGATGCCGAGAGTCCCGATGAAAACATTTAATCCCTTAAATTCGACTCACATCTATTGTATACCAGGATCTGGAAGTGAGTGAACCTACACAGAAATGATGATATTGCAAGGCTGAGAGGAAAACGTGCCACCCTGGAGACAGATAAGGTTTTACGGGATTCAAGAAGAAGAAAAACTAGCTTGTGCAAGGGACATAGATAGTTTTATGGAAAAGAGGTCATCTGAACCATCCAAACTGGACCTTCTAGTATGAGATAAGAGTTTGGCCTGGGGAAATGGTTGGGATAGATGGAGTAAACACAGAAGTAACAGGGGAAAATATCCCACCCAATTGCCTATGCTTCAAAATACTTAATATGATTAAATTTGTCCTTTAATCTAAAATCTCTCAGCAAAATTCTTTCAGAGAGAGAAAGAAGGGCCCAACCCCCAAACTATCATCCATGGTGTCAGCCTTCAAGTAATCTGGGGGTCTAGGCCAGAAAGTAATTTGACTAGTGACAGAGAGACAATGAAATCCTATTTGTAATTAAACTTTCAGCTCATGATCTTGAACTATACTACTGAGGTCATTCAGCTAAAACGTTTGCTTTCAATGCCTCTGGGAATCCAAGCATTCTTAGTTGTGAGCCCTAAGTCTCCATCTGCATGAGTTAGAGGAGACATCTCTACTGGGACTAACAGCACACTCCTCAGTCCTACACTGTGTTTATGTCTACACTTAAACGAAAACATTTCAATGACACAGCATTAAACTGTGTTTTCTTCAGGGATTCACACTGGTGTGGAAATCACAGTTGGCTCCTCAAACATGTAAAGAAGGGGGCCATGAGGTCAGAACCTGAGCTTAGAATGACTGGTATTTTGGTTTCTAGCATCCATCACTGTGGAGGGAAGTCAGCCACTGGCAATTATTCATGGATAACACAAATCAGTGGCAGTGCTGGGAGGGTGAAAGGGAGGGAGGTTAAGAGATTCCTGCCCTCTTGTCAGTGAAGCAGAAAGCCATGTAAACAATAAATCTCAATACAGAGTGAATAGGCCACATTAAAAATACTAAGTGAATTCTGGCACGATGGGGAGAAAACGTGGGCGCTGCAGGGCAGCATGGGGTGGCAAGAGTACAGGCCCCAGCCATATCTCTGTAGGTTTGCCATTAAAGAATCATCTGGACAATGTTAAGCATGTTAATTAGCCATTCCAAGCCCTAGTCTCCTCTCTTCAAAAGACACAGCAATACTTAGTCCACTCACTTCTCCAAGTTGTCATGAGGATCACAATGATGGATATGTGCACGCATTAACAGAAGGATGTGACCCTGATGTTTTTTCCCCTCAATCCTTCGAGTATTTAGAGTGTGTGTATGTGCACAAGTGTGCCTAGCTTTGCCTTCTGTATTTAGATTATAACAATTTTGAGAGAGGGGCAGTCTTCTTTACCTTTAAATTCACCCAATCCTAAATAATTAGCAGATACTCAATGAAGACTTGCGGGACACTGTTATCGAGTTCCGACTTGGCGGGCCTGGGCCAGGGGAACTGATCAGCCCCTAGGAAAAGTAGTGGGGCACGGGTGGTAGCGCCCTCCACGGCCCCCCGGGCCTGAGAAAGTGGAGCCGAATGCAGGCCCCATTTCCTCACCCCAAAGTACAACCGTTGGGGAGGGCTTGCCGGAGAAAACCCCCCCCCCCGTGCCTTACCCGCACCCTCCACCCTCTTCGTTACCGGAGCAACTCCCGCCCCTTTTCAAACAACCTCCGCGCCCTCTCAGAACCAATCCAAGCCTTCAACCCCTACAGCTACCCCGCCCTCTAAACCGCCCGATATAAGCTTGTACTCTCCCCTAATAAACTCTCTTGGCTTCTTCACCCTAAAAGAAACGTGTCCCGCCTGTTCCTTCTCGCCGCCCTCCACACCTTGCACGCCACCGCCGGGGACCGGGCCCAGTCCCCCGCCTCGCCCTCGCCTCCGGGAAAGAGCCCCCGCCGCCGGTACCCTCCGAGCAATCCCGAGAGCATAGGATTTAGCAACCGGCCGCCACCCCCCCCCCCCAGAAGAGTCAACAGCGACTGCAAAGACTTGTTGAATTGAAATGAAAGTTGTGAAAGTCCAGCATTGCTGGTAAATTCTGAGCCCCCTTTCTTCCAAGCAAAAACCAAATGCCCATCCCTGAACTCAAGTTGAAAAGGCTTGGGCAGCTAACCTGAGCTCTTAAGCAAGGAATGTGATTATTCTTATCTTGGGATTTATAACTGCAAATATTATACTGAGTAAAAAGAATTTCCAGTCCTTTGAAAAGTCCACTATTTAAATCTAAAGTCCACTGAATAATGACTTTCATTGGTGAGGTCCATCCTGTGTGAAGAAGTATTACTTTGTACTTATATCTCAAATGACCACTCATTAACTTAGTAAGTCTCTCTCTTCTCAGAAGTTGCTCTGAAGGACAGCAGGGATTAATCATTTCTTCACTGTACCTATCATGGTCTCAAATATCTCACTGGAACTTCCTCGAAACCTTTTCCTTTTAGAGCTAAGTTACTTGCAAGCATGATGTCTACAGGATACTTATGCATGGGATGTTTATCTATCTGGTATCCTAGATTTTTTCCCATACCCTTTCTATATTTTTGAAAAAGTAACAAAATTAAAATTTCGCTGCATCCTTTTAGGTTCCCATATTTTCAGTTAATTAACATATATCTTTAGAAGATGTTGGGATTCTAGCTTTGTGTGGGTAGAAGATGAATTTGTGTGGGTAGAAGGATTTCAGGCCTTTCATGATCTTTGTGTGTGTTTGTCTCATGTTATCTAAAAAGCATCCTGAAAAGAAGCATCGGAGCTGGGCTCTGAAATGAGGCAAGACCTTGTGTGTTATCAACATGCAGTCATCTCAGTTACAGACAGACAGAAATCTTTCCGGTTGATTGACAGTTTAATGTGCTTTTCATACCTAGAAGACCAAGAAAATGTAAATAGAATATACATGTAAAGTATATTTCTGTTCTAAAAGCTGTTGTTCTATGCTACCTATAAAATTTTATCTGCACTTTTGGGGAGATTTCTAAATGACTCAAGTTAAACACACATCTGTACTCACACGGCATCTGTCTATTCCAGCACAAACAAAATGACTTGTTTATTATCAGTTTGGCAGTCAGTCACGCCTTTAATTTTTTTTTTCTCCTCCTCCTAAAAGCTTGGTTTCAAAAACAAACACAGGGATGAATTTCTGGAAACTAAATACTTGCAGATGGGGTGATAGTCTAAAACAGTCATTTGGCCTATAAATTTTGACAGCATCCTTTTACACTGATTTCCTTGTATTTCTCAGTGATCAAGGTAGGCCTCTCACACTGATGAGAGTTTCATGTGCTGATGAAAAATCAGGAAATGCAGGTGTCCAAGAAAATTCCTGTACTTGGCATTAAAAATTCTGCAATGAGCTGATAGGATTACTGAGATTAAAGTCTGCCTCCTGCCTAAGGTTATAACAAGTACTACCTGGAGACAAGAAAGAAGAGAAAGAACAGACTGCCTAGGTACAGCTAGTTGTCAGAAAATGTGTGTAAACAGTACGTCTCTGAATAGATGCTCGTCATTCTGGTAAACAGGTGAAATGAACTTTGCAATTCAATATTTGGTCAACTGCATTTTCCCTGTTGGAAGAGCTACACACCATTCAGCCAGGATGTATACACTGACTCATTTTTGAAGATCACTCGTAAGGGGAGGGGAAAGCCTTGAAAGTATACATTTTCAAGTATTATTCTATGAGAGAATCATTTGTAATGAGAATTCACAATTGATATTTGTTAAGGATTGACTCGTGTCCCCTACAAAGACATGCCTAAACCCTAACCTCTGGCCCATTTGTAAATAGGATCTTTGACGATGTTGTTAGGTAAGTAAGGTGAGGCCAAACTGAATCAAGGGGGGCCCTAATCCAATCTGATCACAGTCCTTGTGAGTAGAGGAAATTTCAGCACAGTTAGGAGGAAGAGGTAGTAGGAGACAGATGGGGAGAGCGACAGCCATGTGATGGAGAAGAGACTGAGTTACGGATTACCAGAAGCCACCAGCAGCAAGCCACAGACTTTGGAAAAAGCATGATCCTGCATACAGCTTGATTTTGGACTTCTAGGCTCCAAAACCGTGAGACCGTAAATTCCTATTGTTTCAGCCAATTAGTCTGCAGTACTTTGCTACAGTGGTCCTGGCAAACTGAGACTATGTTCTACCATTCTGAACTGAGATAAAGGCCAGTCTGGAAAGGCCATAGATGGGGGTGCACATGAAACTGAGGAAGGGAAAAATACCTACATTTCTGTGGGTTCCTTGTTCCTACAAAGACTAATGAACAGGCATGGCAACGACCTGTGCTCTGGAAACACGCTGCTTTGCCCTCCCAGTGCAGTCAGTGGACAGAACTGCAAATGCTTTTCCTGTTCTGAAAAAAAAGTCTATCTATTCTTATTTCATGCATTTCAGCCTGGGTCACGCCACAGAAAAATGCATCTGCACAACTTTCAAACCACAGGAGAACAAGCACAGATGTTGCACTAAACACATCATGTTTTCCTCCCTTAACATTGCCCTAAGTCCTTAACATAATGGAAGCTCTAACTGGCACTTATCCACTGGAACCATTCTTAACATATGATTGGACACATCTATTTCAACCACATACTTGGAGGTGACAAGAGGTGAAAAGTTTTCTTGGTGAACATGGCCACATTGTTGTGTGCGTGGGGGGGGGGGGTTGCAAAGGAGGAAGTTCTTGACAGAAAAAATAGAGCAAATGCAGCTATTTAAAAATGCTGTAAAAGTCCTTCCTTTCATACAACTTTGGAGCATCAAGAATCCTATCATGTTGTTGCTATACTCTTAGATTGAAAGTAAGTGATAAAAGCACACCACTTTTCATGGTTTAATAAAACTGTCAGTACTTAAAAGAAATGGAATGAACTGGTTCTTAATCTGTTTGAATTACTTTTGATAAAGAGATTTTAACTGAGATTCATTTTATATGAGACACATGAATATTCTATATCTAGACACTTTAAAGAAAGATAAGTGGATAAACAGATGTTCACATAAACCCTTCTGGAAAATATAAAGTTCTTTGATGAAGGAAAATGGATTATTGTATTCTAGAAGTTGATAATCATAGCTGAATTTCAGCACATACTGGTTGAACCCCCAAATTACCCACTTCCACCTTCTTAGAAGAAACAAGGGATGTCCAGAAGACAGTTGAGTAAGATGTGTTCCATACTGGGCTTTCTAAATGAGATTCATTTACTTACTACTGGTTGAATTAGAGGAAACATCATGTTAAAAGAACAAGTGTATTGACTTATTTTTCTTTACGTAGTAAGTGATTCTTAAATAGATGAATTCTTGCCATTTTGGTATTGGAGCTTTCTGAAGAAATGACAGCATCCTTCTGAATGATTGCAATATTTGTAAACAAGTTAAAGCTAAAGAAACAGTATAATGTATGTATTGCAGAATGTTGCTGACTGAGGATAGCAATGGCAAATCTGGATGTTTAAAACAGTGTTTAATTAACTAGGCCAGTAAAGTTCTGCATATTATACCTTCATTTTTATTTAAAATTGGGAACTGTAAAAAAAAAATTTATTTCTCTTTTCCCTATAAGCTCTGACATGCCTCCAAAAGTATCAAAAACATTTTCTTCCTTATTTCATATTTCATATGATTTTCTAACTTCTTTTCATTGCCAGGAGTATTTCCCACTGGAAATTTTAGGTTTCATGTTCAAATCCTCAAACTTTACGCTCCGTCAAATTTCCTGCACCTGTAGCCATGAGTTAGCCTGTGCGCGGTGAAGGTCCAGACTTTCTCTCTCTTAAGGAAGGAAAACGATTGGAATTGGCACGACCTGGAGGTATGAACAGTGTGCAATGGTGGGAAAGTCTCTGCCTTACAGACATTTCCTTCAAAGACGAAGAGATGTGAAAGATGAACTGTGCAGGGTTCACCTCATCTCCCCTCATCCACTGCGCAAAAGAACCGAGCAAAACAGGCCCCACTGGGGAAGTTTCTATGTGAAATTCTCAGCTCTGCTTCACAGTAAGGCCAACCTAAACTAGTATTTGATCTAAGGAAAAAAATCTTAATTAAAAAAAAAAAATGTTTTCCATGTGCTGCCTCACATGATGATCAATAGTTTTGAAAATGAATTCCAGCTATGCTCATATGTTTATATTTTCATCTTAGGCAAGTCCAGGGCACAAGTTGATAGAGTAAATTTATTTTCAATAGAATCACTGAATCCAAAATGCTTGAAAGGATTTCAGAAACTGTCTGGTCTAATCACCCACCCCCTGAAGAATTCCATCTATAGTTCATTCAGGCTTGCTAAAAGAATAAAGAAACTTGTTTACTTTTTTGTTAAACCCAGAAAATTTAGCTATAAGTTTAAGGAATAAAAGTTGTGAGAAAAAGAAAACATTGGTAAAATTAAGATTTCATTCTTCTGAAAGGCAGCAATTAGAAAAATGCAATGAATGTATTTTTAACCCACTGAGGCAAAGAGATCTTAAAAAATATGCACAAGTCACTTGCACAAGTACACCCATGATTCTATTGAATCAACATGTGCAATTAGTCCCATGCTCATATTCTTTCCAATAGTTGGAAATTGAAAGGCGTAATGCATTTTATTACCTTTAGGATTTATAGAGCATTTTCGGTTTAATCTACTTTCTTTCTTTGAACTGAGAATTACATGAGATTAGACGGTTGGAGGATTAGAGAAAGGAAGTAAGTGTGTGTGTGTGTGTGTGTGTGTGTGTGTGTGTGTTGTGTGCCTGTGTTATAAGTTAGCATCTCAAACTATCATTCAGATAAGAGTCAAAATTGCCATTTTGATGTGGAGCTTTTAAATTGTGCATTAAAGGAGGAATATTTTGGGGCATGAAATGTCCACCCACATCTGGGGCTTTGGGATTTTCAAGGTGTACCTCTCTCATCTTTTGGAGAAGGTTGCTCTAAAAGTGCTAGAAAAGTTTCAGACCGCATGGTCTGCCAGTTTTAAAGAACACACATTTTTTGCTCTGGGGCTTTCGGATTACAATATGAAAGTTATTTAAAGCCTAGGAGTTTGTGTGTTACATTACACGCTGCATAAACGTGGCCATTGCTCCTAAATGTGAGTATTAACACACTCTGTTAAAGGTACAGTTATTACCACCGGGACAGAAATCAACAAACTTCACTAAAGGAATTCCTTAAAACTGCTTTCATAAAATCTGTGCATGCTATGGATTGCATTAACGTTTTACTCCCTTAGGATTCCCAATCGTGTAATAATAGGAGTTCTTTAAATTTTAAATACCACAGACAGGAACAGCCTTTCACCCAAAACAGATGTGAAACCATCAACCTGGCCTTCTTATTGGCCTGTAGATATGAAACTAGTTGGTAATTGATAGCTCTTAATGTGTTGTTGTTTAGGTTACAGAAATGGAAACTCAATATTATTTTTCCCATGAAAAGATAAGTTAATAAGCAATAGGCAGGGTTTTCAACCACAGTTCCTCACTCTTGATTACATTTGAAGTGTTTTTTTTTTTTAAACCCTTTCACTGTTCATACTGTTAAAAAATAAAAAATTAAAAAACAAAAAACCTAGACCAGGTAGGAAAATGTCAGTGACACAGTGACACAATAGGTCAAGTGTGGATGAGTTAATTTCAGTCTTATTTTTCCTCAATCTTGTCAACAGTGACAGGCAATTTTATCCTTGTGTTTCCTTTTCTTAATTCCATTCCTTATCAGTGCATTTTGAGACCCACCAGCATAGTCTTGTTAAATAACATCTGTATTTACTTAGCTAAAACAGTCCACTTTTAAAAGCTAAAAATAGTGAAGCTTTAGATAAATAAGTGGGGAGGCCCATGATGCTATTTTCCTGCATAAGGTAAACAGACATATCTATGTTTTTGGAAAACAAAAGAACTAAGGTTCTGGTTAAGCAATATCTACAAATGGTTGAAAATCCTGTCAAGCAACAAGTTACTTTTTTTCAAATTGCTGAACAGTTTGTTTTAAAAATGGCTCATTAGGAAATCAAGTATCTTCTACACCAGCAGTGTTCACTTGGAGGGGGATTTTGTGCCACACCCCCTCCCCCCTGCCACGCCCCAATCCCCAGAGACATTTGGGAATAGTTGAAGACGTTTTTGACTGTCATGACTTAGTTGGCGTGGGGAGGTGCTACTGACTTCCAGTGGGTGGAGACCAGGGAGGCTGTGAAACATTTTACAGTGCACAGGACAGCCTCCACCGTGATTATCCCACCCAAAGTATCAGTATTGCCCAGATCGAGAAGCTCTGTTCTACACATAGTTCCACCATTTGTTAAAGAAAAGCTTCTGCAAAGATTGTTCAATTTAACAGACATTATTTGCCAATCAGCAATTAAGGAGACTCAGCTGGCAATTAAATGTGCTTGGTTGGTGACCCTAAAATAGGCTTGTCTTCAGGACACCACCTTCAAAATGGACCCAAACAATTTTCACGAAATTGTTGCAATTGAGTAGCATAAAGGAAGTGGGAGCAGGTATGCCAAGCTTCTAGGCTAGGTTCTGCCACTAACTTGCTGTGGGATTTTTCAGATCATTTAACCTCTGCATCTATGCAAATTAAGGGATTTATGCAAAGTGAAGGCTGCATTCTCTTTTGTCCTGTACTTTAGTGACTGAATATAGCAATTTAAAGTTGAGATATGCCAGAAAGAAAACAAAAATTCCCCTCTAGAATGTAACTGTAAATCTTGATTCTAAACAGACCCTGGCATAAAATAAGAAGACACCAAAATGGAACTTGTAAACCCTACAAATGAATTTATTTTTCAGTGTAATTCTGTCTAAACAATTGCGGTGCTTCTAATACTGTCTTTCCTGTGATGCTTCATCATAAAAATTTAAGGTGTTTCTTGAAATGCCATACACATTTTCTTAAGGATGTGTGACATGGAATACTAATTAGTAAAATTGTTTGACTGATTTTTAAAAATTGGATTAAGTGGTCAATTAAATCAAAATGGTTAAAATAGCCTTGGTAATTTCTACTTGACAAAGCCGTCAGCTGAAAATAGTCAAACAAATATCTGGCACGTGTGCATTCTGTTTTTCCTGAATAATATCCTTCTTTGAAAATTACAACAAAAAAACCTTCTGAATTTAATTGGCCTTCATGTATTTCCCTTAAACAATTTCCTGTAATGTGAAAAACCGAGAATTAGGAAAAGTTCCTCAGGAGACAGTAGCTTTTGGAGCACAAACCTATTCCCAGGTAACAGACCTATGATGCATTAAAGGGTAGGATGTAAAGCATTTATTTTATGCAGAAAATAAAACTTAGAATCAGGATAGCATAACCAAAGACCCTTCTTGGGGAATTTTTTGAAGCAAATTGTCTCCCTTCCAGATGAATGTTTTCACTAAAACAGCATGTTAATATTAGTTGCAACAAACACACACACATACACACACACGCACAGAGCACAACAGCACACCTGGGGAATAAACTTCCAATTGAACAGCTGTATTTTCTCTAAATGCGTCAATGTTATATTTTACATGCATCATTCCACATTTGGGTAACTCAGTGAGCTATTTTTGTCAGTCCTCTGGTTCTGGATTTATAAAGTATCATTTTATTGTAATTTCAGCAATTTACTAATGATCTGAATGAGTTAATGCACCCCCTGAACTGTCTGGTTTATAACTACAGAGTGTTTACAGTCAGGATAACGTGGCCCAATGTATGTTCTGGATTAGTCAATTTAGCAGATGGAACTGATTTTGAATCCAGCATTATAGACTGTAAATCTGCTAGAAACTGGCAATTTTATGAAAAATCAAAAAACTATTTCATAGGAGATACCTGTTTCCACACTCAACACATTAATATGAGAGAATGAACGCTTCATCCAGAAAGCTTAGAAGGAAGGAAAATTATATAAGAATTTTGCTAAAATAAATGACATTCTAAAGCTTTAACATAAAGTGCTTCCATTTCTAAATTTAATTTTTAGCTTTAAGAATACTTTCAATTTTAGCAGACAGAGTTTAAAGACAAAGACAAGAGTTTCAAGTAACAAATTCTTCTAATTGAATAAGCAGCATTAACTTCTCCCACTTCAAATGGGATAAAACTCCTACTAATAAAGAGGGAATACGTCCAAGGATTCTTCTGTCATTTCAGTCCACTTGACACTGAAAGGAGGTGCAGCCAACCCCTTCTTACTCCTGGAATCAGGTCAACACCTCATTCTCATAAACTGTAACTGGCAATTCAAGTTTTGAATCATGAGTAAGCCACTTTGGAAGTGGCTGGTAGGAACAATTCACAGACAGGAGTGGACAAGGGGGCACAGATGGGTAGTAAGCCTCAGAGGACCCCCAACCTCTTGGAGGCCTACTGGTCTGAAGGGGAGACACTGGGGTGAGTGTAAGGAAACCGGGTATTTAGGAGAGAGTCTACCTTTGTATCCACGTGGCCTGAAGGGCTTGCCACACTTTGTGGCTCTTCTCTGTACATTGGTTTAATGATATCAGTCCTGCTTACCTCAATGGAGGGAGCATGGAATGAAAAATGCCCATTTGAATGATGAATAATCAAAGAGCTGGGCAAATGTCAGCTGCACCCTGGGCTGTGTCAGATCTGAGCACAAATGGTGATTCATCTGCTGTCTACTGTCCCAACCTCTTGTTCACTGTCTACTTGCTAATCCAAGTCTTAGGAAGGAAATCCACTTCAACTCTGCAATACTGAGGTTTCCCGGAAGTTGTGTCTTTTCCGGAAGTCAGGATTTCGGTGAACTATTTAACCTCCGTGGCCTCAGTTTTCTCACGTGAAGATGGGGATCATAATCTCAGGTCTACTAATCTCACCTGGTAAGATTCAAATGCAGTGTGTACGAAAAGGTGCTTTAAAAAAGGAAAAGCGCTAAAGAAACATAAGGCATTGTTGTTAGACATGTGCCTCATGATTAATCATAAAATTCATAAAGCAACCAAATCCAACCAACTTGGATCTGATGAGCTTCACATGCTGAACACATAACAAAGGCACCTATTTTCTCTGACACTGTCACTGCCTGTTAAGTGAACATGATTTTGTGTGTGTTGCTGTGTGTTCTGATTCAGCTCAGCCATCCTCCTTGTCACACGAAGGACTTTTGTTACTGGTGTCTGCTTTCAAACTTCCTCCAGGTAGAAAATGTTAATGACTTTAATATTATTCAAGATAAATACCATAAAGTAAAACTAAAACACAGAAAAAAGCTCCCCCAGAAGGTTAGCTCTAGCTTTTCCCTTCTGGAACTTTCTGTCTCCTCACACCTCAGATGTAACATCTGCACTACGCACCTCAGATGTAACATCTGCACTAGTAAACGTAGTGGAGAAAGAAGGAGCTTTTGCTTCAGGGCTTACCGCTGTTCTCTTATAGTTACAGACCATTATCAAGGAGGTTTCCTTTCTTCTGCGTGATTAATCCACAATAGGGTTGATTTTAGCAAACAAAACAGGATGTGGTTTAGAAGCCAACTGCTTCCTGCTCCTCTGGAATAAGTGAAGGCATAAAAAATCCAGTGCCAAAATTTTTCCCACAAAAGACAATGCCCAAAATTTGGAGAGAAGTAGAACTTCAGCTTGAGTTGTCTGTCAACATAATTTTACTTCTAAAGTTGCTGAAGTGTGTGGCAACCGATGAGTCCTTAGCGCCAACTTTATTTCTTCAGATTAACGAAGTTCATAACCCACCCAGGCATTTAGTCTCGACTTTTCTTTTTTTTTTAATGTCTCCTGGCATTTTAATCAGGGAAAAGTCACAGTTGTTTTGAGAAAACCACTCCCAAGGGCTTTAATTAAAGCTAGAGGGATAAATCTGTTTACAGTGTGGAGAACACTATCATTAATAAAACATTGAAATAATCAATGAATTAAATCCTGCTTTGTCTGTGAACAGCTAAGTGTAGGATCTATGGGAAGATATCTCCTACACAGACACAATATGTCATGTCTTTAGTGTGAAGAGATGAGGAGAATTGACAGAGATGGCATTTTTCCGAGATTCACAGTATCCTAGACTGCTAGAGCTTGAATGGAGTTAAGGCTACATTATCTTTATTTAATAGGAAAAGAAACCCACTTTCAGTGACTTGGACTATAATGATAGGCTTGAACATGGAGAAGTTCTCTAGCACCACTGATATAACGAGACTTTACTGTGAATCCTCAATTGCTTAACAAGAAACAGAGGAAGAAAAAAGATTAAACCGTAAGATAAGCATCTCGATGACACAGAATCAAGAATGGGAGGCTATGAAATACAAAGCAGGGGGAGGGCAAATTTTAAAAATGTGATTAACTCTACCATTGACAATTGAGAGTTTTTAGCAGCTCAGGATATGAAGTAGTCTTTTGGGCAGGATATGCCTGTGTGCAACTATCCAAAATGGGACTTCCCTTCACGCCCCTTCCCACTAAACTGCTCCTTGACTTGTTTTTAAGCTTTCTGGCAGACAACCGATCTTACAGGAAACCCCGACCTGGACATTCAAACCCACCGTTAATGATGCATTGTTTTTTTAATGTCACTCAGTAATTTCCCAGAGAAAACAATGGGAACTCAAAGACTGTTCCTGTCTTGAAGGAAATTCAGCTTCCAATATTGCTTTATTGATTTAACACATGCAAGTATTTGTCCTTGTTGTTGCTACAGCAACACGTTTGAGGGGTGGGGGCATATTTCACGCGACATGGAAAAGCTGCAAAGGAAAACAAACCCTCTCCACATATACACGTGCATATCAATGGCAATGCTGGTGCTAAGGTTTCTGTGGTTAGAGAGGCATGTGCCTCTTGCCCTCGATCTAAATTATGCTGTACTCAGTAGTTAATTTAGAAAGCATCTATCCAATGAAAACAACAAGCCAACCACTTCCAAGGAGTTTCAGACAAGCTGCAAACACATGAAATTATTCATAATCAGGTGATCGGTAGATGATAACGGCTCCCACCATGTTACAGACAACAACCAGAAGGCAAAGCCTGAGGCTGGAATGCGTTCTCCCCAGCTCCAGGCTGCTCCCGGAGGGGCCTTTCAGGGGCCCTGGAAAGCATGTGGAAAGGTAGAAGTCAAGAAATGGAGTGGATAAAGTTGTCAATAAACCCACTGAGCCGCAAAGGAAAAAAAAGAGATTTCTTTTTTTCATCAAGGTGTGCCGTTCTTTACCATTTGACTTCAGAGGGATCGAGGTACAAGGCCCCTGTATTTTTGGTTTAGAGACGTTAAGCACCCAACTTGCCTCAGTGTAGCCTTCTCAGCAGGGGGAAGACAAAGGAGGGAGGTGACTGATGCTTAGATGTACCTGAATTTAAATGGATGGTAATGAATAATAAGGACACAGCCAAATGAAGAATGAAGAAGTGGGTTTTGGGGTCAGATAGTCTATGGCTCCATGCCTAGGTACTTTCTGGGACCTTCGGCATGGTCCCAATTTCTCTGAACCTCAGCTGTTCTCACTTTTGGAGTAGGGATAACTGCAACTTCTCCAGGGGATTGCTATGGATTCAGTAAAAAATATGCAGAGTACTTAGCACAGGTCAGATAAACTGGAACTAGTCCGTGGCATAATTATCATTGGTGTTGCTGACCAAATATTTCAAGCTCTCCTCCCACCAGCACATGCTGATCTGCACCTCCCATCCACTCAACGGAAGTTATATGTGATTTGCTTTGGTCAATGAAATGTTGAGGGGAGTGCATGGTGGGGGGAACCTCAAAAGCTTGTACATGATTTGCCATGCTCCCTTTCTGCCTCTCTAAATGCTAGTGACTGTTGCTTCATCAGTATGGGTCTTGGAGTGAGAAGACATGGAACAGAACCCTGGTCAACCAGGGACTGCGTGTAGCATGAGTAAGAAGTAAGCCTCCTTGCTTGGGGGGTTTTGGTTACCACACTTATCCTGATCATTCTTTACCACCGATAGCAAGAGTTGAACAATTCTAGATTTTTTCCTTCTGGGGCAATCTCAAATTATGCCTCACTCTTAAGAATGATGTAAATCCTGTTGACAAATGCTCTGTAAGAGCCCATTTCGTTTCCATGTTCCTACTTAAGGAGAATTGCCTTGCACTGAAGAATTGCTACAGTTGCAATTTCAGAACTCTTGCAAGACCACCGTCCCTAAATTATTGAGCACTCTACACATTACCAAGAATAGGACTACATTACCATTCAATCCTGCTTAGCACTGCAAAAAGTAAGGTTCCCTCTAGAGGCACCTCTGTCAATCATACTGAACCGCTTGTTGGTTTGGGGGATGTGGGAAAACAAGTTGCCAAGAGCTGTTTTGACACAGGCAAATTCATTTCATTTCTCACTAGAGTGGGATTCAGCCATCCCAAGGTAAAAGTCTCATCTTTTCTCAGCCTCCACACATTTCTCAGCCCTATCATTTACAGGTTAGCATGAGTTCAGTCTCCTGGAATAGCCCATTTCACTTTAAGTGTATGTTAAACTAATATTGACCTTTCTAAAGTAAAACAAAATCTGGCATTTGTGCTCGAAAGACTGAGACAGCAATAGCTGCGGAAAGTAGAGGATTAATCATCTTGGTTTTTTTCTTACTTGGCAACTCTCTCTGGGAATTAGTGATTTTTATACATCTAGCAACGAATATAAGGTGGGTCTGCCTACTTGACTACAGAGGAGCCTGGATCCCTCAGCAAATACCTTCTGTATAATTTGCCCACAGGTTAATTCACACATCTAGATATGGATGTCTCCTTTGACAATGAGTGAGGCAATCAAGAACAGGCACACCGGGACTTGGGTGGGACTGGGCAAGTTGAGGCAATGGGAGTGGTTCTGGGGATGCGCAGGGTTCAGGTTAGACTGCTGGAAAAGGGTGGCAGTGGAGGGACAAAGGAGGCAGACTCAGTGGGAGTGTAGGGCTTCTGGCAGGGAAGGGAGTGTCAGAGCCAAGTGATGTCACCAACGAGGGTACAGACACATGTATGTTCATACATAAATGAGTATGCATAACTGACAGAGACCAGTGCCGTCAATTAAATCCCTTCTTTGGTGTTTGCCTTACAAATCCCAACCCTTTCTTTCCCTTCTCCTATCCTGAACAAACAAACAGAAAACTCTACACTGGGAAGCAATTTCATGAAGGTCCACACATAAGGTTAATATATTTCATCAAGGAAAGCAAACCACATGGCAATAGTTGTTATTGTAATAGAAAATGCATAGCTGTTTGGAAAAATCCAGATCTTTAGTTACTACCAAAGTGAGACAACTGCAGCCCAACTCTTCTGTGAAGAGTAGGACATAAGTATCTGAGATAAATGGATTGTGGGGTCACCCTCTGGGCCCACTTTTCTCTGAGAGTGCCGTGACTTGATCCTGGAGCGTGATTATGCTCGGCACCCAATAGACTTCCTTCTTTGAGGGCACATGGCATGGCCTGCTTCTTAGCAACAACCTTTTCTAGATTATCAAAATTTTCTTCAATAGCCAAGATACCAGGCCTCATGCTACATACCTGTATCCACTCTCTGTAGGAATCTTCTCCTGGCGTCCACCCGTTCTCAGGGTAGTTCAGGCGGGACCGTTCTGCGGACCAGTTGGTGCTATACTGGGAAGAAGCTGAGATCTGGTCAGAATGAATCTCTCCTGACTCCATGCCCAGAGCTTCCATACATTTGAAATCTGAAGGGGGAAAAATGGCCCCATATCATTAAAACAGAGGTGCATTTTCCCTTTTAATCTGTCAGACTAAAGAATTCATTCTGAGGTACACTCGAAGTCTTAAAAGATGACAGCAAAGACTAGAATGTGGCACTTATACTTGCATTTTCATGTCAATGATTTTTAAAAATCATCCCAATGATTAATTAGTTTTCCAACAGAACCCAGTGATCAATTATTTTCTCAACTGGTTAGCAAAAATACTATGTGAAATTTATTAGGAAATGATGGGAATTCTGATTTATTCTCAAAGGTGTTTATATATAGGAATGTCATATAGGTACCTACCATATGGGCATGTTTAAATAAAATTTAAGTAATTAATGATTTCCTTTATGTATATTTACAATTCATATTCAGTGGACAGTAGATTTTAACTCTCAGCCTTTCAGATTCCTTGAGAATGGAACCCAGAGTACCTGCCCCCAGCTCCCTCTGCTTGCATGCCTCCTGCCCAGGCTTGGCCATCGTTATTGACATCATCAGTTTTTATACCAGAGCACAAAGTATCCACCAGGGGTAAACTGTGGTATTATATGGCCCCTATGAGCACCACAGTTTTGCAGAATAAAATAATATTCTCACAGTGAGGACCATGAATCATCAAAACATGTATTCCATTAGGCCCAACATACTCAGCCTGACAATCCTGGGAAATGAGTAATCAGTTTTAGGAAAATATCAATCTAAAGTAGCTAAATTGAAAAAAGCTTAGGAGATTAAATGGAAGAGTCTCAACCATCTGGAAAAGCTCACCAAACCAAAATGAAAAATGTTCTAAATTTTCTGTCATGAAAGATAAGGTTTTATGGCTTAATAAATTTTTTCCCACTGGCTTCATACTTTTAAGCTTAGGTTTGTAGTGTTTATATTACAAAATTAAATTAAATTAATTATTAATATGATTTTGAAATTTAATTGGCCTTCCCCCACCCCATACCATCTGGCAGAGAACATACTAGAATATCCAAAGAGCAGGTCAGCCAAGTACCCCTTGTCCTCTCTTTATATTACTTTCCAACCTGGCAGCTAGAACTTATGAAACACAAAAAATTCATTCTTTGTTCTTTCAGTTTTTTTTTTTTTTCCCCTCAAGTCCTTAAAAGAACCAGAGACTGCAAAAACTTAGAGAAAGGGTTGTTAGTTGAGTTGAATATTTTGAAAGGATCCAAAAATACCTTATCTTTTTTTTTTATGGGAAGGGATAACAGAAATTAAAACTTGCTTCTTTTACATGGAGATCCGTTTCCATTTGTGTAAGTAAGAAAAACACAAATGGCTCCCCACCAGGGTCTCCCACCAAATTGAACCACCCTGCACTGCTCATTCTGTGTGACAGCCATGTCGATGAATTACCTGCAGATTTGTCCCTGTCATCCCAGATCAATGCTCCTCTGTTTACGATTCTCGGGCTATTACACATTCAAGAGAGCAAAGTAGGCTGGCTATATTTCATTTTAAGCAACTGTTTGGCTATTTTCCACTATCTCCCCTAATTTCTGAGGCTCACAATCAGCCTTCTCCTCCTCCACAAACTTACTAAGAAGGCACACTAACTTGTTTCTCCTATTGACATTCATAAAAGCCATTTTAAAGGAGAAAAGCAAACATTTGGCACCCCAATCACCAAATATTCCTTTAGTGTTTCATGTGGCGCAGGTGTATGAGGAGGAAAATGGTTTACCACAGGGCTTTGCAAGATGAATAAACACTGAAACACTGACCTTCTGAGACACTGCTCTGCAAGACACTGTAGTTGGCCGAGAAGCCTTCTTTTGCAATCGCGCTGTCAGTATAGAAAACCATGGATAGAATGCCTGATGAAGAACGGATCCGACCCGGTGTTTTCTGTCCACAGTAACGCCCAATGTGAGGGCCAACTGGAAAGGTGAAAATGCAGACAACATCAAGTGGCTTTTCCCTACAGCAGGTGCAAGAATCACCATTTGCAGACATGGGCCCCAGCAGAACTCGGAAGTGTTTTCTCACTCAAAGCAAGTCTCTCCCCAGTTAACTGGTTTGCAGTGAACATATTGGGCCAGGTTCACGGACAGGATTTGAAAGTGTGCTCAGAAGGGCAATGACAGGCATAACCACTTGGCCCAAGAGCACAGTGGTTTTCAGGAACCAAATCAAAATGCTTGATTCAATTGCAAAGAACGAGATTTGGGCTTTCAAGTGAAATTTGGAATTCATCTCCATGGGCAAATTGTGCACATAGCCCAGGGACGAATGGCCCCAGCCAGGCTGTGATCATCACATCCTCTTGGGCTTACTTGCCCCAGGAGAGATCCTGATGAAGGCTGATAACCTGGTAACCACAGGAGTAGCAAAAGTCTCACCAAGCACTGGGTAATTCCATCTCCTTCCTCATTCCGTTGCTTAGTCCTGAACTCATATTATGTTAAGCATCATAGCGTTGCATAGAGGACAGTGGATCACTTCCTACTCAGTTTTAATCTGAAGACTTGTTGATAATCGCAACAATTTAAAAATTTTAAAAACTACAGATGCCAATAATTTACACATAATAGCAATTTGCAATAAAAATGAAATGAAAATGCCTCTTTCTGACTTCTGTGCCAGTTTTTTCTTTTTTTCTTTTTTTTTTTTTGAGAAAGTCTCCCAAACCTAAGAGAGGTGATGGCATTATACACGTGTCCAATAGCCAAGAGACGGCCCCAAACAGTCATCTGACAGTGCACACTGGGAATAAAATAGTACCAAAGGTGGTGGACCATTTGGAACTCTAACGAATTTGTGTTAGTGTCCAATTGCTATTTGGCTTAAACTAGTCACACCTTTGTTTAGAAGCACTTTTAGGCAAACTTTGGCAATTCATAATTGTAAGTTGTATCGTGGACTATGCAGAAACCTCCTGGGCTTGGAGAATCTTTGTATTCCTTGCCAGATCAGCAGCTAGATAAAAAACAAGTCCCTTTTTCCTTTGTTTTTTTTCATTACACATATGGCAAAAATATACCAGATGGTTTGGGCTTAGAAGGACAATCTGTGTGCACTGTTCTCCCCTCCAAGAAATCCATGGTTCTGTACATTCCAACTAAGAGTTACTGCTTTGTTAAAGAAGGCACAGGAAGGAGATCTTTCCCTGGAGGGATGGACCTCAAAAGGGCCCCCCCCCCCAGAGCATTCCAAGGTCTGTGTGTGCAGCTTAGATTCAGAAGGCAGCCCATAAGGGCCAGCAGAAGCTCCAGGAGTGAGCAAAAAAGTGAACCTCATGAGGCTGACCCGAGAACTGAGCTCTCTGGAGCCTCATGCAGGAGCTGAGTTCCCAAGAGGCAGCTTATCCCAGCGCTCTGATTTTGAGTGTGCAGTTCCTTCACTACAGATTTTCAGTTGTTGGCCAACCATCTTAAAAAAAAAAAAAAAAAAATCAACTAAAAATAAATTAAACCAAAGTGATGTACATATTTGCTGTAGTGCAAAATGGGTTACTTTGAATATCTGGTGTCTTCCTTCCCTAGGGCAGCTGTAAAAAAGTGCCACAAACTCGGTGGCCTAAAACAATGGCTATCTATTGTCTCACAGTTCTGGAGGCTAGAAGTCTGAAATTAAGGTGTCAGCTGGGCCAGGCTCCACGGGAAACCCGTGGGAGAGAATCCTTCCTTGCTTCTTCTAGCTTCTGGGGTTTGCTGGTGATCCTTGGTGTTCCTTGGCTTGTGGACGCATCCTTCAATCTCCAACTCCTCCATCTTCCCTTGGCCAAATCTCCTGTGTCTGTCTGTCTGTGTTTCCTTCCCCTTCTTGTAAGGACACCAGTCATATCGGATCAGGACCATCCCAAACCATTTTGGCCTCATCTTTACTAATAAACATGTCTTCAAAGACCCCATTTCCAAATAGGGTCACAATCGTGGGAAAGGGAGTTATGGGAGTTGAACATGTCTTTTTGAGAGACACAATTCAACCCATGACAACTAGCAATTTTCTTAACTTTTTATGTAACTGGTAACTTCTTGTTCAAAGTAATTGATTTGACTGAATCCAAAGATCTCACTGTCCAGAAACCAAACATTTTGTGTATGTAGACTCTGCCTTACCATGAAGAAAGAAAGGAGAATGAACCTGTTATTGGAGTTGATATAGATTATGTGTAGGGCATCACCTTATCACGGATGATGACTTTGCGTTATGGGAAAAGAATTTTGTTATATTAGGCTTCCCAGTTGGCAGAGGAAAACATCTCAGAAGATGAAACTCCTGCTGTTATTTTTCTCTTTGGCTTTAATCTTGACCTCGATTCTTCTGCAAAAAAATGGTAGTTCTTTGCCATATTTTCTTCATTCCAAACGAAGCTCTATCACTGATTCAATTTTTTTTTTTTCCTATAGCATAGCATATGCCTGAGAGTATCTTTCTAGAGTCACAAACTTGAGTCCTTCTCTCTTCAAAAAGGATCCCATTTCTGGTCTGCAATCTGAAATGGGAGGCTTAGAGTCCATTCATATCTCCCTACCCCCATTTAAATTCCATTATTTTGGTTTCATAATCTTTCTTATCCCTGGGATCATTCTCTGATCATCACAGCCACTCATCTTACCAAGAATGTAAGTGAAGAAGGAAAGCTAGGATGGCTCTGTTCAAGCTCAGGCTGCCATGTCCCCTCCACTGTCACCCAGTTCCTTTGAGGAGCATGGGAGGGGGCTGCTCTTTGAAAGAGCAAACAGAAGAGAACTTGTCTGATGCAGACTCATAATTTAGAGAATCTCTATGACTCACTGGTTTATAATGTTGAAGACAGGCTTGGTAAATCTGCCTTCTGTCCTTCAGAACATTGCCTGCGGACAGCAGCATGCAACTCTCTTTAGGAGCCTCCAAGATACAAGGGTGGAAGGCTTTTCTACTCTAATACAAAGACGTATTGAATTTTCCCAAATAACAGTGAGACCTTAGCCGAGCAAGCTAATGCAATATTGATCTGAGTAAGAGCGGGTGAAGTATGGGTTTCCTTCCCTTGTGCGCACATTTGTGTATTTACGTGAACGCAGCTACTGGATTTCCTATTTCCGTCATTGTGGACCAAAGGCCAAGGGGATGAATGAAAAATGCCAGAAAAATTGAGGAATAATTTATGTGTATTGAACATTTACGCAACATGTGCCAAGTCATGACTTGGAGGAGAGTAGGATTATAATGACTCTGTCTTCTCAGGTGTGAAGGTAATAGGTTACTTCTGCTGTTTAAAAGCTTTATCTGCAATAGGGAATGGTGATACACATTCCTTGTTTCCCATAAATCTCTCCAATAGTTAAAGTCCTGTTTCGTAATTAGACATTTTGGATTTCTGCCATATGTATGTGTGTGTGTGTATGTATGTGTGTATGAGTAACAATCTACTCTAAAAAGCTACTTTTAAAATAAGTCATTTGCATACATAAAAAAGGGAATCATTTCAAAGGTATGAGATACATCATGTACACTTTGCTTAAATTAATAAACATTTTGGTGGAGTATATCTGGAATTCCAAAAATAAACATTGCTATTTTCCCCCAGGAAAAAAATTGTATATTTATATCTATCCCTGTGGCTTCAAAAGCCTAATTTTAGTATTTGAGTAAATACAAGACAAACAGAACTCAACCTAGCTTTCATGAAACTTAACCCTATGACAGTTTGCAATTTTTGGAATGTAGAGCGGCTGCAGTTGCAGCTCCACCCCCAGCCTGGACGGAGGGTTGACTTCATGTGTGCTGCTGTGGTGTGAGCTAAACATGCATGTTTGGCTCCATAATGCAGCCCAAGCCCTTGTGGTATCAACCAGGGCAGCCGTGCTGTGTTCCTGCTGCCAGGCCATGTGTAAACTTCCACAAATTACTTCAGAGTTGCTACTTGAGAATACATAGACCTTCAAAGCAAGTGATGGATGGAGACTTGCGATTCAAACATGCATGCCTTGTATTTTGAGTTTTGGAGTAAACTGCTTTTCTTCAAAGTCAATCTGAATCAATGGGTAGCTTTCAATTACGTAGTCATTTAATTCAATGTTTACGATAAAATGCGACATCAAATCACTTGCTGGTTAAAAGCCTTCAGCGCCTTCTGGTTGTTGTTTTTGGAAAGGATATCAAAGACTAAAAGCAATTCTGCTGGCAGAGGAACTGTTTGCATTGAACTACTATGACAAAAATGTTTCTAGTGCCACGGACAAAAACCCAGGAGGATGCAATCTCTCATTTTGCCCAAAACAGAGAGACCTGTTACACTGACATAGGCTGTGTAAATATGAACAAATATACAAATGCATGTTTCATATTCTAAAGCCAGCCTTCTCTGGGAAAAGTCAAATGCACCATGGTTTAAAACATGGGTGAATTGCAAGGTTGATAACTCTCATTGTTAATTGTTCCTTGCTTCAACTCAGTGCTTTTCTAGAACCAGAAAATTACTGCTTTGAAAAATCCTCGACACTAATAACAACGTGCTTCTTTCTGAAAGTATTCTAAATAAGTTGGTTGATTGGACCTCCTTTTCAGACGTCAATTTAAATGAAAGTTCTAGAGGGGAAGGCTGAAAATTGGGGTGGTGAACAAATAACCCATTATTACATGTCTCAGCTATTGTTACAATATTATTGTAATGTTGTTTTTGTAATTATCGGATTGAATATTTGGAAGTCAATCAGCATTCTGTTTGGGCACATCTCATTACTTAATGAAGGCGTTTCAATAAGATCATCATCACTCTATTTGTATTGTAAAAGAGCAAAGGAGAAACTAAACTAACATCCACTCACCCATTTACCCTGAAGACATTATAAGCTTTCTCTAAACCAGGTTTCTCTCCAATGATGTTTACTACTGAGGAACATACTAAATTGAATTACACTGATAATTTCAAAGTCAATTCAAAGACTAAGGCCATCTCTTTCATGTTATACTTGTTATTCATTCAGCATTTATTTTAAATTCCTTCAATGTGATGATAATATATGACATCATTTCATGGATGGTCACACATCTCTAACTATAGGGCTTGTAAGAACTTCCAAGCCTCCCTTCCTGATCTGTGTAGCTTATGTTCTCTAGAGAAAACTTAATATTAAAGCAGACTAGACACAAGACAAGCAATGCAGCTGCAACAGATTATTTGATATTATCTCCCTTTGTTCAGAATTTGAGGGTGTTATTTTTGCCATTCACCTTCTAATTCACAAGGATTAAATGGAAAACTTTTGTTTAGATGTCCACATGGCTCCATCCCCCTATCTCCTTCAAATCTTTGCACAAATGTCCCTTTCTTAATCTGACCATCCTATGTAAAATTTCAACCCAAATAACCCCTCCTCTAACCCTACCACCTGCTCTACTTTTCTTTTCTTTTTTTTAAATATTGCATGCCTCACCGTGTAACAGTCTCTCTGCATAATTCACTTGTTTATAATGAGTATTTTTAATGCCTGATTCCTCGTGGCTGAATTTTTCTCTGTTTTTACTTTTTGCTTGTTTACTAAGTGCTTAGAAAAGTGCCTGATACATGATAGGGGCCTGATAAATATATTTTTTAAATGTTTGAAGAAATTTAGATGATAGTAACAATGAATATAAATGATGCACTGAGGTGGTTCAAATTGTCAAAGATGAAAATCCCCTAGAGGGCAGACAGGTAATCTGTGTAAATTAGGAATGCCCAAACATTCTCACCCTTTTCTTAGATTTCCAAACTTTTTGGCAGCATATAATGGATGCGTATTTAACCCTTTAAATTTTTTCCGATCCTTATTCTTTCTGGTCTCTGCATCTGTGAGAAGAGAGGGTTGATTAAATTGCTCTCTAAAATCTCATCCTGTGACATGTATCAATTAATGCCCAGTAGGTAGGTCAGTGAAGATGAACAAAATACTTTAGTCAAGAAAACTAAGGTTTGGTACCAATTGTGTCCCCAAACTAGGGATGAGACCTTGCATACTCTTTCCCGGCCTCAGCTTCCTTATCTATTAAATGAAGTTTCTTTTGAGAGCAAACATTTCATCACTGCTTTTTTGAGGTTTTTTTGTTTGTTTGTTTAAATGATGCACGAACTCCCAACTACAACACTTATAAAAATCCTGGTGCCCTTCCCCCAGGCCGTCCCCTTCTGGGGATACTTCCTGTCATTCTTACCATCAGGGAATCCATCCCAGATTTCTAGCCGGTCATAGCGACAGAACATCCCCCCTGGAGCATTTGAGTCAGGCTCCAGGTCAAAGCTTTCAAATTCCAGGATAATCTCTGACATCTTTGGTGCAAAGATAATATAAGTGCATTCTAGGCTGTTGGGATATTTCTCAGGGAAACCGGGAGACTTTATCATTCCACTGGGTGTTGTGTAGTTCTGGGAACATTCAGGACCTATGGGAAAAAGAGAAAAAGGAACAAAGTGAAAATTCCACTCAAATGGCTTCACCAAGAAATAACTTGATCAAAGACAAGACATCATTCCAAGAAAAGCCAACCATTTTAATTACTGTCCCAATCACTCATTATTCAGCCTTTTTCATATTGGTGATAGGTATGGAAAATCAACTTCAGATTTATTGTGTTCTCCCTTGTTTTCCATTTGTGTGGAGCAATTAAAAAACTTCTGCTGTAGCAGAGGGAAAAAAAAACTGACAAATATAAAATCATGTGGGAACAATGAATGAGTAAGCTGCAGAAATCTCGACAGAGCCCTAGAGAAATAATTATAGCCCCTTCAAGCTTACATCTTTAAATCTTGAAGCTGACAGGCCTTTATTGGTGAAACAGAACATTTACTAAAGCAAGCGGGTGAATTCAGTGGAGGGAGTGTGGGTTTCAGATTCCTACACCAGCGACGCAGTAACTCTGCCAGATGTGACCTATGCCTCTTTGACAAACTAAATGTGAAAGGTAATTCGTACATGTACCCAGGGCGAGTGACTCATTCCGAGTGGTGTTGACACAGGTGTGCCGGGCAAGTGTGCTGTTAGTGGGGACCCGACAAAGTGTGATTACAGCCCTGTTGCTGGAAGCCACCTAATATCAATGTTGACATCCTAACCTTCCCCAAAGTATCAGACACTCTACAATAAAACTGTTTATTGTGAAAACGTTGTCAGTAAGGGTTAAAAAATACACATGTACGTATATGTAGTGTACCTATTTATAGTGTATATAATTTTAGTGACTGTTCAGTGTTATCAAGACTTTGCAAGCTATTGTGATTTCTAATTTAAAAACTGTCAAGGGCAGACACTTATTGCAACTTGACTTCATGGCTGTGAATGGTCACAATTTCAATTCATGGTACCCAGCTCCGGATAGGATGGTATTCACTTCACAATTCAAATATGCTCATCCACACAGGCTCCTAAGCATGTGAACTCATCACTACCACCATCACCACCACCACCACTGCCACCACCACCACCACCACGGCCACAGCCACTGCCGCTGCAGCTGCCATGATTTTCAAATAGTTAAATTCAAGGCTCTGTGTGAATCAGAGTTGAGTGACTCTTTTGAATCTCAGGATCAAACTTGGGGATGCTCAATGTAATAATTCTTTCCCTTGGACATTAAACTGAGATTTTGCCCACTTTTGTGACTCCTTCCTGTCTCAATGGGTGGGCTCACCCTTGATTAGACTGGCTTCAAATACCTAATCAACTCAGTTCTGGTTAAAAAGTTAGTAATATGGCATTTTACCAGGTCAATTCCAGACAGAGGGATTCTGCAATGTGCTGTATCATTTATAATCTGTTTCTGAGTTACTTGGTGGTTTGCAAGATAACCAGGCTAACTGAAGTGTTCAAGACCCAATGGGTATACATGATATTGGGAACCCTTTAGTATCCGACTTCCAAAATGCAGGAACAGTGACATTGGAGACCTCCAATCCTCTCCCTGGAGCAAAAAAAAATTATATGGTTTGAGCATGTCCTTGTAAGGCAAAGTACGCAGCTTGGTTTAATGCAGATAGTAATTTTTCTTCTCTTGAAAAAAAAAATGAAGTTGTCCAGATGAGATTAAGACTTAATAAAAGGGAGAAGGAGGGAAATGACAGGAACTAAGAGCATAATTTCAAAGCAGAATGAATTGTCATGCTTTTGCCATGCCCTTGCCATGTCAAATACCTTTGGAAGTTTGACAATCTTCTAATGAATTTTGAGAGCACTTGATGGGGGGAATTCATGGGGTAATGGCAAGAGGACTGATTGAGTATCAGGAGGTACAAACCTCTAGTCCTCCCCTGCCATTAACCTGCTGCATCGCCTTGTTTGGTCTTCAGATTCTGTGTATAAGGAGTGGGTGATGGGCATTAGGGTTTCAAAACCAATCCTTTCCATCTCCAAGATTCTGTAGTTTACTATTTCATCCATGAACTCCCCAGAATTTCTTTAAGTATTTTGCTTCCTTATTGCTGAATAAATCTGCCACAATTGAGCAAGCACTTCCCTCAAAGGACAATGGCAGGGATGGGTTAAGGAATCTGGTGGTGAGGACCCAGTGATGAACAGAGAGGTGAGGGCTTCCCGGCCCTGTGTGCATGGGAGTGAACGAGCTGCTCGGGTGAGAGCTGCACACACGAGCTCTGGGAGCTGGTGAACTCTGTGATTTTGAAGCTATTTGTGAGACTAAGAGAATGTGGCTATAAAAATGCCATGTTTAGTTCTAAAAGACAGTAAGGATGGATCATAGCAAATAGTTAAATCCTCTATTTGGAATTATTATTAAATGTACAGACTCATTCAAATAGCATTTATCAAGTGTGCCAGTTTGAATGTATTATGTCCCCCAAATGCCATTATCTTTGATGTAATCTTGTGTGGGCAGACCTATCAGTGTTAATTAGACTGTAATTCTTTGAGTGTTTCCATGGAGATGTGCCCCACCCAACTGTGGGTGATGACTCTGATTGGATGATTTCCATGGAGGTGCTGGCCCTCCCATTGGGTGGGTCTGATATATAAGATCAGACAGAAGGAGCAAGCTGCTACAGCCAAGAGGGACACTCTGAAGACAGCACAGGAGCTGCAGATGAGAGACAGTTTGAAGACAGCCGTTGAAAGCAGACTTTTGCTCCGGAGAAGCTGAGAGAGGACAAATACCCCAAGAGCAACTAAGAGTGACATTTTTGAGGAACTGCAGCCTAGAGAGGAACGTCCTGGGAGAAAGCCATTTTGAAACCAGAACTTTGGAGCAGACGCCAGCCATGCGCCTTCCCAGCTAACAGAGGTTTTCCAGACACCATTGGCCATCCTCCAGTGAAGGTACCCGATTGCTGATGTGTTACCTTGGACACTTTATGGCCTTAAGACTGTAACTGTGTAACCAAATAAACCCGTTTTTATAAAAGCCAATCCACTTCTGGTGTTTTGCATTCTGGCAGCATTAGCAAACTAGAACATCAAGCCATCAATTATGCTCTCAATAACCACCTGCCCACAGACAACTGTGACAGCTTCTTCCAGCATTTGGATTTGAGCTTGTGTGATCCAAGCCAAAGGGAGGGAAAGAGGAAGTGTTGTAGGTGGGGAAGCTTGGATTTCCTGGAGAGATTTCCTTCGGTAAATGGGAATAGCTTTAGGGCTAGCGGCCCAAGGTTTCAGCATCTGGGAAGAGACACGTAGACAGGGAAGGTGGGTACCTGGGAAGAGCATTAGGTTGCCCCAGGGTGGCTCTGGGAAGAACCAGAAGAGGTGGAGACTGGCCAGACTCTAGAGATGGCTCTAGAAATGCAGTCCCAGAGATGCAGAAATTGTCTAAATCTCCCTTAGAACTGTAAGCTAGTACCTGAAAATTTGCAGGTCCACAAGTGAAAGATTAATTTCCTACTTGCATTAAACTATGTTTAGTATCACTCATGTGCTTTGCAGAAACTTAAAATTGCTGCACCTTGAATGAAGTGCTGTATTCCCAGAAGAACATATGTTCATGGATTATTTCACAGCATCATTAACTGGCTTTTGAAGGAACAAAAGTTCATGAGCCTGTTCATATATACACAAATATGTTACATTAGTTAGTGAATGACTATTTATGAAGTATCTATTAGAACTACATTATAGGGAAATAAAAAAGCAAGGGAAATAGAAAAACAAAATGTGTGTCCTTTGCATTTTTCAGGTGGTACCCATCTAATTGGGAAATGAAACGTGCACATGAAGAAATGTGAAAACATTTAGGGGATACGTATTGATGAGTGGGCTATGTATGTGTGTGAATAGAGTTGTGTGCACACAGTATGTATATATGTGTTTGTATATGTATATACAACTTGATACAGTATAGAAAAAAGAAAAGCAGAATAAGGAGCTTCTGAGATTTAGATTCTACATTTAGAGTCAGGTTTCCAAAGAGGTAAGGAATACAAACTGGAAGAGAGCAAGGGCTATGACATTTGAAGGCACCAGCGTTATCCATAATAACTGTAACAACTATTATCTGTCGGACGCATCTGCAGCGACAGGCACCACTACGTGTTTTCCATGTTTGCATTTCAACTGATCTTCAGACAAGGTGTGCTGGGGATTGTTATCCATTTTTCAGACAAGGAGACCAAGACTCTAAACATCCTCATAATAGCCAGAAACAGAATTAAGATGCAAATCCAGGTCTGCTGGACTCTGAGTGCACTCTCCTGAGTTGGGAGCTGGGCAAGGCTGGGCAGCTATAGGAGTTGAAGACGGAGAATTGCAGGGAGCAGCTGATGTCAAGCCTAGGCTGGGCCACTGAAGCTCAGCACACGAGGCAATGGAGACAAGCTTTAAGCAGGTGGAGGGCAGTCCTTGATGGCTGTTAGGGAAGCTGTGTAGAATAAAGTAACCCGGGGACAGCCACAACTGGGTTCTATTTGGCTAGAGCAGTGGACATGGAAAGGAAGCCCTGACTTCCTGGGACCTCTGGATGAAAATTCAAAAGAAGTAGAGGCTGTATCAGATACAGGGCGTCAAAAAGAGAAAGAACAAAGTAAGACTTCAAGTCCCAAGGAAGTTGTTGGAGAGCAGGGTGGAAAGACTGTGGTACTTCTGAGACTAACAGAGATGGAGGGAGCTGAGTTCGTTTGGCAGGAAAGTGGAGAATTCTTAATGTCTTCCTGACAGAGCTCTCTCTTTTCTCTTTTGAACATCTTCAATCTTTCAGAAACACTTAGAAGGAAAGGCTATTCTTAACCCCTTTGAGACACTTTTTTTCTTTTGGTAGTGCTGCCTGCAGGCAAGCAAGCAAACTTAGATGTATGTTTACATATATACACATACATGTATAATATGATTCCTACAACATGTCAAACAGGTTTCAACACAGGAAATTATGTACATTGCCATCTGTATATATGATGTCATATATATACTATTATTTATATTAAAGGTTTTCTAAGTATGTGTTTAGATACATTTGTGAGGAATGTGTTCTCAATCTATCCACATTTATAGTGGATAGGGCCAGATTTCTTTACCATTTAAGAATTTGTATCAATTCTCCAGAAGTTGTTCCTGATGATACTCATTTTCTTCTTTTCATTATTCTCAGTTGTTGTCAACCTAGAAGACCTTAGGCTTTTGTAATTGGTGTGGTTAGACTTTTTCCTACTAAAAAAAGAATGCTCTTTCTCCTATTTTCAAGGAAAAACATTCAAATTTGACGCCTCTGTCACTAGATCTGTCCCCCACTCATTAAAAAAAGTAAATAGATGTACTTTCTCCATACATCAGGTACTTTTCCTTTGTTTCAAAGTACTTTCCAACATTTTGTAATGGGTATATATATATATGTATATACATAAAATGAAAAGATGACAGCATTCTCCTCTGTCTTTCTTTTCACTGTCCTTTCGTGAAATCAAACAATGTAATGGACATTTAGCCATATTGTTCTATTATAAGTTATTCACTCACCTCTCTTGAAAATTTCATAACGAATGGAAAATCCTGCACCATGTGTCTCATAATCAGAGACAAATCTGATAAAAAGAAATGGCCCCGAAGACACAACAGGAGAAGGGGCGATCTTTCCACAGAACTTTCCCCATAAGCGCCCATTTGCGTTATCTCCATCGATGACTTCCACGTAGTCGTACCTTGCGCATGAAGAGGGAAGGAAACGTTAGGTAGGTGAGAAAGTCCTTTTAATTTCAATAATTGAGCAGCCAGCATGACCCAGCACAGACTGTCAGGGAAAAAAAGGGGGCCGTCTGCATTTACCACTGCACTACATGGAGGGAAAAAAGAATCTAGCAAAATGAAATAATTAAAATGGACTACATCATGTCTGTATACATCATCTGGCATCACAGAACTATTAAGAATAATGGTGTCCATTATACTGGCAGACAATGTCAGTTAAAGTAACCAATTAACAAGAAAAAGAAAAATCTCATGAGCACAATTATTACTGAATTGTGTTCCTTTGTCTAGGGTGGTGGGGCGTCGATACATAATGCTATCCATTCTTTTCAAACTGTGAAGTTCTTTTATGAATTCAAAATGTCTCCTCGGCTGGAGCACTCCATGAACAATACTTTGATTTCTATGAGTGACCCTCTCAACATATGGCCACAGAATAATAAACAGATTCTTTACTATTTAACTCAATTCCACAAACTCCAGACTTCTTAGAAAAAACTCTCTCAGTATCCATAGCCCATCCTTAAAACAGAGATCATCTTCCCCCAAACAACTCTCAGATAATAGCACATTATTTCTCCAAAATAGAAGTTTTTTAAAAATGGAAAGTAACTTTGTTTACACCCAGCAGTCCGAATTATTAAAAGAATATCTTTGTTTGACAAAGGAAAATGACACGCTTGAAATTGCCAAAGTGATGTGATTAAAAAAAAAAAATTAGGCTTAACAGTGATACACTAAGGATGCAAATGATAAGTGAAGGGAAAATATTATTCTAAAGATTGCACTGAGGGGACAGATACACTCAGACTTTGTCCCTAAAAGGTAGAAAACCATCACCAACAAGTAACATCCCCCAGGAAAATAGAAAGGTTTTTGTTTATTTGGTGTGATACATATCTTAGTATCTTGCTCTGTCCTCTCTTTTATTTGCCAAGTCACCTAGGAGCCAGATAATCTGATTTGTCTTCCATTTTTCTTCTGGAACTGATGTGAAAAAATTACAACCCATTCATTTGAAACCTTTATTTCTGTGTTTAACTTGGTTCAAAAGTCCTGGGATGTATTAATTTCAGGAATGGCTAAAATATGGCAGTAACATAAACAGTATCTGGCAATTTAAAAGAGATCAAAGTGGGGCAGATCTTCATGATGACCAGTGTCATCTTAAACCATCCCTTTTCAAACTGTCCAGGACATATTAGTTATGTTTATATAAGAGTCTCAGGAGACAACTGTAGAGATGATATCACTAGTTAAAGTGGACAGCTTAGGGCTCTTTAAATTAAAAATGACATTACCTCATCAGTTAAAATTGTGTGCCAGCTTTGTGTATATCAAGAAGAAAATAAAGCTGACATTGATGGAACTGAGCATTAGCATATGTGAATTATTGAATTAACTGCATTTTCTCGGCTGCATCTGATGTTCCCAGTAGTAATCGCTTGGCCTGCTAGCATCTCTGTCCCTTTTCAAAACTCTGGAAATGCCCGGAGGAATTGTTCATTTCTCAATACTTTGGAAGATGCTTTGCATGTTAAAAGGAGGAGGAGGAGGAGGAAAAGTAAAAGACCAGGAGGAGGAGGAGGACGAAGAAAGCACTTATATTCAAAATCCTAACTAGCCTTTTACATTCAACTGGGGGCAGCTGAAGAACGCCATGGCCGTATTCATGTGCGCCTCAGAAGTGGGCATTGATGGGGTAATTCCTTTGATCTCCACTGCTTCTGGGACAGGACAGGTCTGTGGGTTTGCCCCACGCTGCCTTATAATTTAAAAGGGATTTGAACTGTTGACTGTTTTGGCTGCTGTGCATCCAGCTCCGCCATATAGGCTTTTTTATTTGAATCCTGACATGATCTGAATACTAAGTGGCAAAATCCTAGTGCATTTTGCCTTCTGGTCACAAATGAGAGGTCGGTCCAGCATTCTGAATTGCCAAGGGCATTCGGGCCAGGAGACCTTTCTCCCAGGTACTAGAGAACTCAGCAAATGCAGGGGTGGGGAATTGCAAGGGAAAAAGAAGCTCGTATTTGAATTCACCTATCCTCCAACGGTAAATACTAGGCTCTCCTCTTGGCAACAGTGAAAGCTACTTTTTAGAGGGAGAGGGATTAGAATCCCTTCCCAGCAAGTGATAAGTCATTGCATCGTTAAGTGCCAATTTTAGGAAATTGAATTATTCAGAGGATACAATAGCTTGCATTTGTAAACTGGAATGCTGCTATCATTTTAGCACTTCCCTTCGAAGTGCCATCCAATAGGGCCCCAAAGAGTGTCACAAATAGCAGTTCGTGTAAATATTCAGGAGGGTGTGTGCGAGTAGCTTGCAAAGAGTGGTATTGCCAAAGAAGTTAAGAAAGCAGCTTTCACCTCCCTCTGGAGTTGATACCAGTTCCACTCCATAAGTTTCTCACTGGCAAACATGGTGCCAAGAAGCCAGGAATGCAGCTGGTGTGCCAGCCTCCCTCTCTGGAAACTAAATGTGTCGCCACAGCAACGCACCCAGCCTGCATTGGCCTGAGGCCCAGGATACTGAGTTTGCAAATTTCCATCCCCCAGCTGGCTGCGCATTGCTCTGTTACCGCTGCCAGTGGGGCCGATGCTGCATTTCTGGGAATGTCAAGAGTCCCCTGGAAGCAGGAGCAGCAGAGACAGGCAAAGGGGAAAGCGAAGGCTTTCCTCCTGAGCCCACGTGCTCCAGATGTTAGCAGAGAGCGGGGGGTTGCATCTGAGGAATCTGATGTGTACAAGCTAAAGGTGACACCTGCTCCAGGTGACAAGGAGGCCAGGTCGAGTTCCAGGGGCCTGGGAGCTGGGCCTCTCCTCCTTACTCACAGGGCAGATAAAGGAAAGGCTGTCCCTGTGCCTCGCCTTCACCACTTCTCATCATGGGAATTTAAATGTAATATGGATTTTAAAAAATATTCCAAGGACAGCCAAGCTCTACTCCCACGTCTTTTCTGAAATCTTCTACCGTCAAGCTTTCCCTTTCTGTACTATTAATTGGAAAGTGGGCATACATTTACTGGGAAGTAATGCAAAGATAGATCTCTATCTAACCCGTTTGCAATTAAAATGGTTTTGGTTTTAGTGTGTAACACATTGGTGCAGCTCTTTTTACCCACATTGTCCCTGGCTTCAGAATCCAAGTCCTTTCAGCTAAAGGACCACACCTTTCATATCACCAGCCCTCACCGTACCTAAGTTACATGTGGATGGCGAAAACATTTTGAATCCTAAAGGTAATCACGAATTAGGTTTCCCATAAGAGTGATAAAAGAATAAAGATTTCCTTCTACGGATTCTTGTGAGGAATTCTGTTGGTTTTCGAAAGTTTGAATTATGGTTTTAGGAAAATGGCCAAATAGGGGGAAAGTGATGGGAAAATGAGAAATGCGTTCAGTCACAAAAGAGCGGTTTCAGGGTCTTTGTAAGTATGCAGTGCAGAATAGACAGATAGCGCACTTTACTTAAGTCAGGTTTTCTCTCGTGACCCCTCACTCTGTATGTTGGAACCATTAATGGAAAGAAAGCTAATCCCCTGCAGGGTGGTTGTCTGATATGGTGAGCTACTGTTCTGCCCCTCAAGGCTTCTGGATATTCTCGCATTATTGGGAGGCGGGATTTCACCTGGTGGCGTCTTTTTAAACTCTTTCCAGGAGGCTCTACCCCCATGTGCATAAATACATTAATAATGGAGAAACATAATACTTGACATCATAAATCGGAGTGAGAAATTATGCCGGCCAACATAATTTTCACCTGTAGAAATGTGTTTCTTTGGATCTTTGGTTTATTTTGCACAAGGTTCTAATAGCTATCCCAACTGAACAACCTGTAAACGATTAGTCTGCTCCTGTCCAAGAATTACCTTACATATCCTGCAAAAGAGAACAGATTTTTTTTTTCCCAGAGTGTTTGAAAGAGGATTTGGAAATAAAAATATACACCAATGGAGCTAGGAGGATCTGATTAGTCTGCATCCGTGTTACTGGGTGATTTTACACGAGATTCACTCTCATATAGTTCTGCATCTGGCTTTTGTTCAGTGTTCTAACCAAGGTGTATGAAAAGCCTTACAATGTTCATAGCTTCTCATTTACTAATTTCACTTTTTTTAAGGAATTTATTCTAAGGGAATAATCAAAAATATTTGATTGCAAAAAGTATGGCCTGAAGCTCTATTTGTAATAATAATAAAAAAAACAACAAAAGAAATAAGGAAGAAAGGTAGGGAATGAGAAGGAATGGTGAAGGAAATTAGGTACATTTATGTGATGGAATATCATATAGCCATTAAAAATCACATTCAGCAGAAAGTTTTTTTAATAACATATGAAAAAATGCTTAAGATAGAATAAGTTAAACAACAGAATATAAAACTGTCTATATAGTATATTCTCAATTCTTATTCCTATGCAGAAAAAGAACCAGAAAGAAGTATGCCAAACTGTTAGTAGTGGTTATCTCTGGTTAGTGAGATTAGGTGCTTTATTCATTTCTCTATTTTTCAAAAGTTATACAAGTGTTCCTTTGTAATCAGATAAAAATTATTTTGTAAAGCATTAACTAACATATATATAAACTCATATACATATGAATTCTAAATATCATAAGCTCTTGTTTATAATATATGTATGGATATATATATACTGTACATTAACAAATCAATACCTGATTGCCTAAGATAATTTTATAACTATTGGTCAGAAAATACTACTTTCATGATGTTTTATTTGGAAGTAAACCAAAAGCTTTGCTTAGTTAATGGGCGTCCTCATTCCAGAAAAGGGAAGCAGTGGGTTTAAGACACACACCCAGGTAATTTGCACCCTCTCAACATTGCCTGCTTTTGCACATTTCATGCCAGTAACTGCCCTTCTTACTCCCTTCCACCCATGAATTTGTTGTTGGGGTTGTGGGCCATGGGCATGGCCTTATTTATTTTACAATGAGTCATTAGCTACAGGTTATTCACTTTTTCAATGGTTATCGTTGCTAGAAAAGTGCCACTTCAACTGATACCTCACTGGTTTTCCTTAACTATTTTCTTAGGGTTGTGCAAACAAACATGTTGGCATGTGCAAAGATACAGTGCACACGTGTGTGTATGTGACTGTGTGTGTTTGAGGCTGCATGTGTGTGTGTGAGAGAGAGCGAGATTGGGCTTAAGAGTTTTCATGTTTCAGTGTGACCACCGGATGGGCTGTGGGCTCTGGCTGGGTGTCCAGGGACCCAAGCACCCAGGCCTGTCCCAGGCAGGTGCTGGAGTGGTGCTAAACTGTGGGGGTCATTTCATCTTTTCCCTGGTGGCAGCATCTGGGGCTTGAAAGGGGGGCAGCCCCAGGGGAGGCTGGGGCAGGGCCTGTTTACAGAGGCCCATGCCCTCCCCACAAGGAGCGCCTGTGAAGGGCAGCCCCTCTGACCACCACCAGGGAGAAGCCAGCCTGGTGCACCCCTCCAGGACTCAGCCCAAGGGGCCCAGATGCAGAGCAGGTTAGTGGGCCCGGGCCCAGGGTTCTGCCAGAGAATCCCCAGGACTGCTCCAGAGCTCCAAAGAAGCCAACTCCTAGCCTGTGGCCAAACGCTAAACTTCCATGAAAGCCATTTCAAATCTATACAAAATTACAAGATTTGCACCATTGACAGAATATTGCTTTGTTTATCATATTACCATATCCCTCTGAAGGCTTGTTCCAAGTTGATAAAGTAAATTTGTCCTTTCTTAAAATAAAGTCAAATATTTTTCCTAAATGCCTTAGTTTGCCAGGGCTTCTAACACAAATACCACAAACTGATTGACTCACGGTTTTGGAGGCTGGACGTCCACCGTCAAGGTTCTGAAGTCTGCCGGGTTCTGGTGCAGGCCGGCTGGCCGTCCACCCAGCCTCAGCCGCCTCTCCTCTCTCCCCTGGCATCTATCCCTCCTGCTCTGGCGTCTGTGTTTCTGTCTGCATTTCCTCAGCTTATAAGGTCTTCAGTCATTTGGGATTAGGGCCCACTCTGTTGTAGTCTGACCTCATCTTAGTAGGATCTGCTATGATCCAGTTTACAAACGAGTCTGCAGCCACAGAACTGAGGACTAGAACTTGAGCCTTTGTAGGAAACATCATTCAATCTACCACCGTATATGTGTGTATGTGTGTGTATGTGTGTGTGTGTTTCCTATATACATTCTGTGCATTATAAGCAGGAAAATACTCTCCAAGTGTGTGAGTAGCAGGGTTGTAGGATGTTAGCCTTCGATCTGGGACTCAATTTTACTTGTTAAAACTTTTTTAAAACTCAGTTTTTCTGACTTCTCTTTTAGTAGTCTCTTCAATACACCCCTACAGTCTGACTTCTAACCTGTACGATTCCCAGTTCTAAATTTGGAATATGTTGATGTGTCTTTGCTCCAAGCAATATACTGTCGACATTACCAGGGTGCAAGACACCATTTTCTCTCTTGGGGTAACTATCTATGACCTCTTGGTATCCCCATTCATTTGAGTAGGGGAATGATTATTTTAGAAGCTCTTCTGTTTTCCCAGCCTTGGGTGCCTTCACCAATTTTACCACCCAAATTGAGGTTCCATCTCTGAGTAGATTAAGGGCCTGAAGTTTTTGCTGCCTGCAAAACCTGAAAAGAGCACATCTTCCAAAGCACAGGGATTACACCCTGGGCTGGTGGAGCTCTTGCAGCACAGCCTGAGCCTCAAGAAACCAGAGCAACGTTGCTAAGTGGAGGCTGGATATACTTAAGCCAAACCATCTCTCTGCAATAACCCATGGGCTGTAATGGGACACCAACTCCTTACCTCTACCGGAGTGATTTTTTTTTTTTTTTTGCCAAAGATTTTGTCTTTTGTTATGTAATCATCCTCCTCAAAGGCCAACACAGTGTAACTCTTATGATTGTCCATAGGCTTCCAGATAATTCTCCAGAAAATCCTAACACTGTATGATCCATCTAACATCTTTCCCTTAATATGAATCCCCCTGATTAAGTCTAGTGAAGGTTTCCATATAAGGTATTTAAATGTCCAGGGCCCAAATAATCAGAGTACAATAAAACTCACAAAGCTATCATCAGACATTAAACATGTAATCTTTGAGCTTTTATAAAGCCTCAGGGTCATAATACCAAATATCAATAATTTTATTGCAGCTATAGAAAACTCATGATTAATCAGTTAGATAATCACACATCAGCAGAAATTACAGCCCCAGGAAGGCATTATAAAAGTGAAAAAGCAAATATTAAAGAAAAGGGTTTTCCTGGAACAAAATTAAAAGAGATATTAAATGGTTTCCACCACGTAAAATTATAATCCATGGCCAGCCAGGACCAACAAGGAGAGAAACTGAAATGATAAACATCCAGTAGGGTAAAGACTGTGTCCATTTCCTATTGTTGCATAACAAATTGCCATGAACTTAGTGGCTTAAAATAACACAAATTTATTAGCTCACAGTTCTGAAGGTCATAAATCTCTGCTCAGGGTATCACAACTGAGGTATCGACTGGGCTTCTTTCTCATCTCAATCTTGGTATCCTCGTCGAAGCTTGTGTCAATGTGGCAGAGTTCAGTTCCTTGCAGGTGCAGGACTGCAGTACTCATTTTCCTCATGGGCTGTTGGCTAGGGGCTGCTCACAGATCCCAGAAGCCACATGAATTCCTTGCCACATGTCTCTTTCCATGCTCAAAACTAGCAAAAGAAGATCTCCCTTGCACCAAAGTCTTCTCATGCTTTGGCTCCCTTTTAGGGGCTCGCCTGATTAGGTCAGGCTCTTCCAGATAATCTTTTTTCCTTGAGGTCCACTGATTTGGGATGTCAGTTGCATCTGCAAAATCTGTTTGCAGCAGCACCTAGATTATGTTTGATTGAATTACTGGATGAAGGAGTGTGTATGCCACGGGATGGGAACCTTAGAGATCATCTTAGAATTCTGGCTATTACCCAGACCAAGCTTTGGTCGAATGGGTGGAGCTCAGAGGTGGGAGTTGGTACTGAGAGCAGGAGGGACCAACCATTTATATCACCTGATGGAGCAAAGAGTAGAAGGATCCAAGATAAGGGCTTCATGGCAGGATTGGGAAACTGAGCCAATGATGGATAGGTTTGGGAGCCCTGAACCCAAGACATTTCTCAGATAAAAAGCAAAGCAGGATTCAGGAGGAAACCACACTCCCCCAATTGATGCAGAACCAGAAAATCCAAAATTGTCCAGCACTCATGTACAGATAAAGAAAAGTGAAAACAGGTTAATTCAAAAATAAATATACAAGGGAATTCAAGACACATGGGGTATACTAATGGCGAAAATGTATAACATGACTTTGATGTAAAATATTTGGTGTTTACACTTCTTATCTCTGAGGGGTTTCATTTCATAAGTAAGATTTATTGTCATGGAAGATAAAACACCTTTGCATGGGAAAATACTTGTATGATTTAACTCAGATTAAGAAATCCAAAGATGCATTTTAAATGGAAGGAAAGGAGAGCCTCCCTGAAAACAATGCTTCAGAAGTGATGGAGTTTTCCAGTGTCAGATGTGCAAAGTTCAGTATTTATAGAAAATTCACATGCCTTTAATTACTTTCAATTTGGTTCCCAAGCAAAACTGTGCCATCTGGAAGATACTAACATCATTTACAACTTGATCCCCTCCCCATTTCATAGAAAATTTTTTCTTTGTGCCAACTTTCCACTGTTCTCCAGGAAAAAAAAAGAATTGCTTTTATGGATTGTCTCAAGATGGGTTATATCGTGCGTCAAGCTATCAAGGAGTGAAAGTGGGGCCTTCATACATGGTAACTTCCTTCTTATTAGTTTAAATCCTTAAATATTTAAGTTTCTTTCTTATCTTTAAAGGATATTTTCTCTTCTCTCTGCTTTTATCCCCTTAGCTTTCCAAAAGGGATGGCTCTGTTTTGTTTTGTTTGCTTGTTTTAAATTAAAGTTAACCAAGTCTCTTTTACTATGGCCCAGTGGAAAGCAAGCTGAGATGTAAGATCTGGGTTCTGGTCCCTGCTTTTCACCTCAGGGGTTACTCCTGTGCCTTTGATCAAAAAGAGGTCTCCTCTGTCAAGAAAGGTCACCATCTCTGATGGCCCACAGAGCGTCAAAGGGGCCAGAGAAGGAAGGAGGTGGCACCTGTCTGACCATCAGGTGGTCTGATTAGCTGTAGTGGGACAGATGTGACCAGAGCCCATTCAACCTCACACCCTTTACCTCTTCCCACCTAGGTACCCTCAGCAGGTTACTTAATTAACCCCTGTGAGCCTCAGTTGCTCACCCATTCAACAGATGCCATGATGATTAACTTGCAGGATGGTAGGGAGAATTCAGTGAAATGATATAGACAGTGTACTCTGTAGGCGCTTGATTGCAGGGAGAAGGAAAAAGACAGAAATACAGAAAACTAAACTGATCAAAGGCTTGTTTTCCAGAATGTGCACTAGCCAACTCTCAGCTAGTATGGACATTGTCCCTCCCAGGCACATCTATCACTCAGAAGATGACTGATTGTCAGAGTATGACTGTAACCTGGAATTCTGAAAATACTCTTTGGAATGACAGTAGGTCTTGCCCCAGAATTATGGCCCCAAATCAACCAATTAAGGCAATTTTCAGTAATGAAAAGAAAAGTCATTTATGTATAACATGGCATTTTTTTTAAAAAAATTATGAAATCCGTTAAGTGTTTCCATTGATGTACCCTACTGATTTAATGATCTGCAGTTGGTTTAGTGCTATTAGTGAGCAGTGCTGAATTTGCTCAAAGAGGCCCCTTAATTGGTATGGTGGAAACACCAGGGTACAATTTCCAATTCTGGGAAGGCACTGACTGGCTTATAGCATCATGGAACCCTAATCCTCAAGTTTCCTTTTTAATTCTTTGGAAAATGGAAACAGAACAATACTTCTGCTTTAGATTATAGGCCCTAATGTACTTGTTTTAAGAAGTTAAAAAAAAGAAAAAAAAAAACGCTCCTGATTAATTAGTAATTATTCCATGGGGATGTAGGTAGTTTGCTAATCAGAGCTGCAGGAAATAAAGTTGGCAAATATTAGTGGTTTGAAGATTTTTTTTTTTTTTACCCAGTAATTACAATGGAGTCTTTTCTGCATCAAGTACGTGAGATTATTCATTCTGGAGTAGGAAAGTTCCTTATCCTTGGACAGCCACCCAAATTTTCTGAAAAAATGCAAAGCAAAAAAAGGATGAAAAGTGAAGCCAGTGACATTTATTATATGCCTCTTCCTTTTAGTGACATCAGTGGTTTAAAACAAAAAAGTTTGAGCTGAATTCCAGAATGGGCAGTTGGCACAAACCCCAAGCAAAATTGTGCTATTTTGTTCAGTTGATCCTTAGGGTTTTCCTTAAAGTACAAAGGACAAAACTAACTACAACCAAGAAACATGAATCTTTTAGATATGGACTAATATATTTATGGTACTAGAATGAAATACACATGAGGAAAATAGATCATGTCACAGAGAGATTTCCCTTTTCCTTACTCCCTAATGTTTATTGAAAGCAGCATGCTGTTTGCTGCAAGTCATCTTTAGAGACCAATGTGTTCACACTCAGCATATTTGTTCTTGGTCCTGTTTCTCCATTCTTTGGAGGGTGTATCAGCTGCAGATTATGGGCCACTGAAAGTCTTACCACCCTGGCATATATTCTGTAACCAAAAATCAATTTGTAACACAGCAAATCATTTATATCCTCTGTGGACACAAAATACTTCAGTGTCAACTGGATTTGTTTCTATATGGCAGCACACAAACCAGTCAAAAAACAAATTATTGAGAGAATCATTGGTCATTTTGTCTAACTGCTAGTTTATATGATTTGATTTTCACTGACTTGCCTTACAGACTGAATAATTGGTTGGTGTAGTGCCAGCCTTTAACTATCTCTGTATTAGGAACAAGCTCAGGGAGAGAAGAAAGGATTTTAATGACCTTTGTGGCCTCTTGATTTATACGGAGTAAAGTGTGTGTTTAGAAGAAAGGAAAGCAGTGGCCGTAAACATTAGTGGTAACCTAAAAGCAGAGGCACCTTGTTAGCTAAGTTTAACCATATGACCCCATAAAGGGCCGGCACAGAGGAACGGACTGTGATTGGAGCATGGGTTTCACTCGACCATGAGAATCTACAACCCCCATTCCACCATGGAAAGACTCCCCAGTCCCAACATATCTTTATGGGGAGCTTAACAGAAAGGAAAAGGAAATACGGTCAAGTTAGCTAAAATAAAGTGTAGCCTAAAGTGAACATTTCCAAAGGAACTCTTCTCCTAAGTATATCATAAGCTAAAGAAAGGTATTAAAAGGTCCCCTTGGTGATACGGAAGACTCAGCTGTAAAAACAAGACAGGTAAGCAATGGAAAAGGAATGCTGTGCTTTACCTTCCTTCTTTTGACTAATTATTCCTTAAGGCAAGGGCATTTTATTTTCACTAAAAAACCCAGAATACATTATGATTTAACATTGTGTTATTTGTAAGCCTAATTGCTTTGAACTCTTCTAATGTTGAGGGCTAAATTTTACTGCACTGCATGAAGAAAACTTTATTAAGATAATTGATGATGTAGATAAAGTCACAGGGAGAGATAACAGCAATCCAGTTTTTCAGTATTTTGGTCCTTGAATTATTTTTGAGCAAATACTTGCTCACATACAAATGTACATTAAAGCAGGTCCTTTGGGATTCCCTTCAGGTGGAACTTATTTAAAACACTGAAGGTCTTGAAAATGTTGTTTTTCTTTTAAAATACCCCATATTTCAGATATTTAATTAGTTCTGATTGCCTTTTCCTCTAGTTATGACAAACATCCAAGATCACGTTATTATTGTTTTCATCAGTTTCTAATCCATTGTGTTTACTCCTATTTTTTTAAGTATAAAGTAGAAACAGTGGAGAACTAGATTTCCTAAAATATGCTGTCCAGAATACTAGTCTTATGAAATGCTTCAAGGAAAAAGTGATTCTATGTCAATTCATTTGGGAAATGCTGCACAATGTTCCTATTGTCAATATTTACAATTTATATCAGAAATTTCCCTCAGTTATGAAATCTTGATTTGACTTGGTTTAAATCGATACATCCCAATTGATCTCAAGACACTTTTATTACATAAAAACCTGTGGAACCAGTGTTCTTCAGAAAGTATTTCTTTTGGGCAATGTTTAAAAGTCATTAACTTTGCACTAACCACAAGTCAGAAGCAATAAAAATTCAGGGAAGGAATCAACTTTGTAAATGATGACATACATTTGAGAAGACAGAGATAAATTTGGCAATGTAATCCCTTCTCCTATTCTGTTGTAAATGTTACAAATGGAATTTGAATCAGTGATTTGAAAAGCTGTTTTAGCAACTGTTTCTGGCTAAGAAAGTACCATGCTGATCCATAAGATTGCACCTCTCCTTGGTAAAATGGGCTTAGCTAAGGCTAACAGCTGCAGTAAGCATGGTTTACTCTAATTTGCGTCTCTGAAAGTTGGGATCCAGATCATCCTGGCTTCACTACTTAGAGTTATGGTGACCACTATAAGGGGAATAAAGCACAATTTTTCAGTGGGAAGGGAGCTAAGAGAAAGTAGACCAACATTGCATTTGATAGATGAGAAAACTGAAACCCAGAAAGTTCAAGTGACTGAAATTATATTTCACATCCAGTGAGAAGAAGAAGCAGAGCTTGCCACTGTAAAGCAAATCATTCAATCTTATTTTTTAAGCTGTAATGAAGAATTTCCAAGCTCTTCAGGGTCTACTTCTAATTTGAGAATCCTACCGAGGTTCGCTCAGCCTATGCTCAGATACCTACAGGGAGAGAAACCACACTGAGTCCAGGCAGGGAGCTCATTCCATCTCTGATGGCCTTTGGTGATTCCTCAAGTCTCTTCTTGACTTTGCCTTGCATGTGTCCCCTCCGGCAAACAATGGGAACTCAGTGGACGGTTCTTCAGCATTTAATGTAGCTTCTACCCATTGACCCTAAGACCACATTTCATTCCTGTTCTTCCTTACAGCTCTTCAGTGAACTGAAGAGCACTATCGTGCCACTAAATTTTACTTCTCCATGATGAGTCTCCAACTTTTTTAGTATTGTACGAAAAGAAAAATTTAAAGAACTTGTTCATTAGAACTCCATTAAAAAACAAAAAGGCACAAACACAGATGAGTAAAGAAACCGAGTCTCTAACTGCTCGAAGGTTGTTGAGGCATAATTATTTTAGTAAGACAGGGATGACAAGAACTTTGAGAAGAGCACAGGTATCTCAAAGTCTCCGTAACTATGTTTTTGGGACCTGGGGGAGTGGCTGTGCCAGGGAGTGTGGGGTAGATAGCTAGACTTCTATTCTCTCTGTTCTAAACCCCCCTTATACCTTCCTTCTCCCTCCGTTCCTACACTCTCTAGCCTTCTGTCCTTCTTGAGCTAGGTGAACTAGAGCTAGGGTCTTATCATGGAATGAAGAATCAGATCTTTGGGGCAAGGATCCACAAAGAGGAGAGAAGTACAGGGCAGAAGGAAGGATGAACCCAGCTCTCACCGTGGATGGGCCGAGGAGCCAGGGGCCAAAGAAATGCCTGGGTGACAATCGAACACGTGCATTTTCCACATCTACTTTGAGGGTAGGCTTTCTGATGCCAAAGAAAGAAATGAATTTATTCTGCTGATTTTTCTTTTACAAACCAGGCATGCCAGCCAAGAACTCCAAACTCTGGACAGAGAACATTCCTATTTTTGTAACTTTAATTTGAATTTTCTTACTCCCTCCCTCATCACACTTCCATGTAACTTCATGCCAAATCCTATAGTTTCCTTAACATCTTTGGTGTAATATAGTAAGATTATTGCAGTACTGTAAAAATGTCATTGATTCAGGATACTTTTTTCTTAATGACTCAGATTGTAAAAATTCTCCCTCCCAGACATAGGCAAAACACCCATTTCCACTAATTAAATGCACACATAACCCTCATAATTCTTTTCAGCTTTAAAATAGGCTTTTGTAAATTTAGAAGTCAAGTGGTCTTTACATCAATTACTTACAAAAGACAGTCTCCCTAATTATTTGCTGATGAATGTACACTCAGAAACATAGGTTAAGAAGTTCAAATCCTAGCGAAGCAGATGTAATGTTGGATTTGGTGGTCATTAAAAATAATAACTTCAACTTGATGTTTGTCTAATTTTTCCTCTTTAAAATCCAATGTCTTCAGAAAATACTTTCCCCTTAATACATGACAGACATGTTAAACACGGGCTATGTAAATGTTTGAACAGTAATAATATCAATCTCTTCAATGGACATTTTCCACACAAATGGTAAAAGACTATTAGCAAAAGCTTTGAATTTTACTCCTATTATGCTTTGCAATTAAGGAGGAAAGTAGTCTTAGCATGTGCATATATAATGTATGCACCAGTGAAAAAAGGAGTAATAGCTTATGTTTATGCAGCACTCTTTTCTGAGAAGCTGAGAGAGCTTTAATGCTTGTCATTATTTTAGGGGCTTGCAAAGAGAATGAACAGGTAGTATCCTGCTACAAGTGGGAACACAGCAACTGTGTCCACATGGCTCTTGAACCAGCTAGTGGATTTTGCTATACCAGTGGTTTCATGGGCAATTCTTTTCTGAATTGACTAACTGACTGAATCAACTCCTAATTTCTTCACCCAGAGTCCCACAGAAGAGCCTAGAAAGGAATTAAGGTTAGGATGAGTGGTACAGCCAGCAGTGGGTCCTCATCCTTTGATCTGGACTTGGATGTCAGTGACCAGGAAGTGAGTCAATTGCATGAGTGTGGAGTACTGGGCTGAGTAGTAAACAGAGGACAGAAGAAGCAGAAGCAGTGCTAGTTGACAGTCATTTGAGAGCATTTCTATAGCAGCATGTTTGCCACGGTGTCCTGAGCGTGTTCGGCTCATTCACAACTTTGGAGCTATCCAAAGATGAGGTGGAAGCCCAGACTTTTCTAGGGGCTGCAAACCATACGGTGTAGCTCCTTCTTACTCTAACCCATACTTTTAAAAACTATGTTTAAATCTAGTTAAAATGAATTTTGATGATAGCCTTAAAAAGAGAGAAAGAGAAAATATGAATCCTGGTAGCTAGATGGCAGAATAAAAGGAAAATTCCAAAGGGCAATTTGGCGGTCAAATGCATATCCAGGTGCTAGAGGCATGGTTTTCAACTTTAAGCCCAAAGTGAAGGGGCCATCCACTGGCAGTCTCTGTCCCAGTGGCCATCCCTAGGATGGCATTAGGTCTTCTGAAGGTCAGGAGCAACTGCCCTGATGCCTTTCACCTAAGGATAACTGCAAGGATTGTTTTGCATCTCTTTCCTAGAACTTTCTCTTTCCTTATTTTTGCTCTTTCAAATACCATTCTTTCAAAGCCCAATTCAAGGCTCATTTGTTCTGTGAAGCTGTTCTTATACTCAATTGTCTATGAATGGTTCCTTCACTTGGATTTCTGTGACCCTTAGTTAGACAGCATGGACCAAATAATTATAAATTGGTCAAAGGTTGCACTGGGATTGTTTTCTAGCTTTCCCAAGAACAAGGCCTTATTTATTTCCCTGAGAAGCTTATACCTCTTATAAGCAGAAAACACTCCTCTCTATTTACCTTGTATTTTTATGAGACACAAAAAGAATACTGTTTCCCTGGAAATAAGTCAATGTTTATTGAGGAAATGAATGCATATACAATAAAAACTCGAACAAACATAACTTGGCCCAGGTATTAAATGTTTTAATAACATTTAAATGGAATCTTCTACAATTCTAAGTAAATAATTCTGGAAGAAAACATCTTATACTTTCTGTGAAGCACATGAATCATTTTTGGGAAAACTTACGACACTAAGTTTTATGCCTTTGTTCCAGTTACATTAGACCTTATTAAAATAACCATCATTACAATAACATCTCTTCAGAAGAACACACCAAATTCTTAGGGGCATAGTCTCATCTAGACGTTCTGGGATTTAGGTACATAACTCTTATTAGCAATAATAGGTATTACGTCTGTAAATCCCTAGACATTTATGTCAATTCTATCTGTTTCAGCTTCCACAGGCAAAATGATAATTCTAATGAGGTCCATGCTTTCAAGATTTCTGTTTAGAAAAACAAAATGTTCAGATCTGCAACTTTCCTGCCAATCCCTGCTACTCTTACGGATAACAGTGACATTCATGCATTTCAGACTGTATGTTGAAGAGCTGTAATTCATTATCTTGTAAAGAAATTTGCTCCACATGAAGTCTTGATCCAACTGTCGCTGGTATATATTAGAAACACATACAAATGCTAAGTTTTGCCTAATGACTATTAATTATTTTCTTCCCGTTATCTTCCCTTCCTGTATTATCACTCTCTTCTCCTTCCTTCAATGTGGTGACAAGCATGAAAAGGTTTCACATGCCTTATCTTTCTCACTCATCTTCTGAGTGCACTACACATGATTCATTCTCCTTTTCCTTAGTGCATGTATTTAAATTTGTTTTACTTTAAACTTCACTGCCATTTGTATTTACGGTCAGTATCTGTGGAAGCCAACATTCAAAAATGACCATTTTTTTCCTTCATTTGAATTTCAAATTCTTATCTGCAAATGCATCTGCCCTCTTTAAATCCAGAATTCCGTGAGGACAGTGCACCCTGCCCTAGTAAAGCTTTGTCTCTTGAACGGCTTAGAGATGTAAATTACAGGCTTTGTTCTTTTATTTCTCCATTTCAGCATCTAACTTCCATTAAAATTGGATATAAGTCCAGCAGGTACTTTGCAAAGTGAAGAAGTATATAATGCCTTACATGGGATATGTTTCAATCTGCAGTATTTGAGTTATGTGTGAACATAAATATAAAAGATTGCAACCTTGTTTAAAGAGAATGAATTTACAAAATAAAAAGATTCCAAATCTATGCCAATAGATGCAAAATGTTTCCATTTCGAGCTGCTTTTGTGTGCCTCTGTGACCAAGCAGCTTTCTTACCCATAGGGACCACCGAGGCAGAACGACCTACCCCAGTTAATCCAAACCATCGGACTGACAAATGATTAACTCCAGTTGCTAGACGATTAGCTCTAGTCATCAGGTCACAACCTTGTTTGTCAGTAACTTGCACCCAAACTCCTTCAGGAAAGGTTAGATGTCTTGAAAACCCAATTTCGTAAAGCCAAACAGTGCAATTACGACAAACTGTATTCTACACCCAGCTCTCAGAGTTCTCCAATTTCCAGTTTTTGTTAAATTAGTTTCATATCAGTCAATACTTGTTTAGCAACATGTCATAAGACTCAGTGGCTTGCGCATGCTTCAATTACCCCTGATTATTACATCAAGATTCACAAACAAGATAGCAGAGTTGTTCATATTTACTGGAAAATGCTATTGAAACCAACTGAAATTCAATTTCTGAGCAGATTGCAATAACCCATTGAAACATAGCAAGTGGAGAGGAAGTTGGCCCTCAAGGTGTACAGGGCCACTGGGAAGTACTAGCGGCATCTCACCCCATAATTTAAACACGGTCTTGTGGCCTGACATTTTTAATACTTTTTTGATCTCTTTCTTCTGGCGCTGTGTGTTCTTTGCCTCTGTAGGGTGCTGTGCCTAGCGGGTTATGGATTAAATACCAAGTCTTATTCTGCCAATAGCACTTTTAGGAGGGAAAAAATGATTGGGTACTTTTATAAATAGTCACACCATAGGTGTCCACAGAAAGCAACCTTTATTCCAGGCTTTTAAGAGCTGCCTGCTTTTTAGATACAAACTAATCCATAAAACTGCCAAGTTCAAATTTTCAGCTATTATGTAGGCAATAAGTCTCAGGCTCCTTGGTAGGCAGATTTGACAACTTTGTTGGCACAAATTAGGATCCCAGGCTTAACTAATACAATCTGGTTCTAAAAATTAATTTAACTTACCCCATGCCCATGATATGCAGCCCACAGTTTGCATTTACTTTGTGATTCACTGCATTTGGGTTAAGCTAGAGGGTTAAGAATTTTACACTGAAAGGCGCTCTATGAAGAACAGAAACAAACACATATTTCTCCCATCATTTGTTGCTTCAGGGCAAGAAAAAGAAAGCCACTGTAATTTGGAGACAAGACTTTTCCAGACAGCGACAAATAACAGCAACCATGACACATTACTAAACAGAGCCGTTTAAACAGAAATCCAGCATTCAGTAAGAAATTAGTAGGAGAACATAATGGAGACATGAATAGACAATTTTCCAAAGAAATAGTGTTGGCGCTATTTCTAGAAAAAACTCAAACTGCCCACAAACTCGTTTAACACATATTTAAGACCTGGGTTACAAAGTATTTTCTGGCAGCAGAGAATCAATTAAACAAGGAGAAGAATTAGAAGATTCACAGACCTGGAAATGAACTTGAAAATCATCTGGTTCAATCTCCTTATTTTTAAATATGGAAACTGAGGGCCAGAGAGTGCAAGTTTGCCAGGATCACAGAGTTAGTTCTAGCGACAAGAAGACACTGGTACTTGACTTCTTATCTGGTATTTTCCCATGGACTTCCCGTATCTATTTTTTTTTTCTGCATGCATTGGTTAAGAATGCAAATCACCTCTGATAGTAGACTTTTTCCTAATGTCTTTGAAGAACAGGATTCTACAATGTCAAACTCTTGGTTTGGTTCCCCCTCTTATATTTCTAGCATATTTTGGTAAGATAAACAAAGCCACTAAAATAAATACATTCTCAAGGTGTTTCCTAAGTATTTGCCACACTGTGGACTTTGAGACCAAACCCCAATAGGTAAGAAGAATTATCTGAGCATTTTGGTGGGTGTCAGAACATCAAAGGGCTTGAAGGGTCCTTAAGAGCTCATTTGTTCAACCTAATCCACTCAGGCAGAAGAGCAAAATTGCATCTGCCCTGTTTTTAAAACCCACCAGAGAAAGAAATTCCAGTCTTCCTAATACTTCATTCTTGTATTCCATAACCCCTACTTTCAAGAAAAATTTAGAAGACAGTTTCCACCCTGTCTTGTTTCAATTTGAGACAATTTCTCTTGGTTCTCTGAATTTATTTAAATATACATATGCGCATACACTAGAATAACAATCTAATTTCATCCCAGAATACTTAGAGTCTCTATTTCTTGTCAGATGCGGTAAAAAACATTTATAAAATATAAACTTTAATACAGTAAACCAGACAGGGACTTTTTTCCAGCAACCTTTAATTCTAGCATCTTTAGTCCTAATCTTGGCACCCAGGGCAGAGGAAAACAGAAACAGGGTACTGCCTCAGAATTTTGCAACCTGTTTGGGCTAATACATCTTTGTGGGGTGAACTTCTTTTCATGCATTCAACAATATCAAATTAATGTTTTTTGCTTGAAACAAAGAGAACTATCATGAACCGGAACCACAGAAAAGAATTTAGAGGGTACTTCTCTGATCTCTAAATGTTCCTGATAGGGAAGCGGCCCCCAGTAAGTGATGTGGGTTGACGGAAGTCACAGGACCAAGGGTCTGCAGCAGAATCAGGAGCCCCCCTGCCAAATCCAGTGCTGCTTCTATTAAAACACACTAACCCAGAATTCAGCAAAGACAGGAAAACAGAAGGCACATTTATCGTCTTTGAAGGACGAATGCTTGACATTTGCTAAAAGCACACAAATACACACACAAACATACACACACATACAGGCACTCAAAACCCACAGAAGTCCTCCAAAAATGACTTATTGTCATAAAGAGGGTATGGTACTATTAGCACATTATGGAATTACCAATTTTTGTATGTCCGTGTGAATGAATTAATTTCACTCATCCACACCAAATGTGTATTCTTTGATCTATCACAGTTGTAGTGGGAAGAATGTTCTTCAGAATTAACTCTAGGGCAATGAACTAGTTCCTAATACCAGTTAAAGAAATTCTTTATCTCATGTGGCTGTTGAAAAATACCATGCATGAACAAAATTCAACAGAGTGGAACTTGTTCATATAAAATCAGAGTGGAGTTTGCAAGGGAAAATCCGTGTGTTTCCTTCAATATAAGATGTTGATCACTTCCTGCTTTTTATTTATCGTGCAATTGTACGTAGTGGTGAGACTTACGTATCAAAATGCTTCAGTGAGGCTCAGATTTGAGGCTGAGCTCTTGGAACATTGAAGAATGTGGCTAAAGTCTAATGTGGCATTTAGCTTCCTCTGAGTGAAGATCACTTCTCTTCACACAGCCTCGTCTTTTTACAGAACAATGCTTCAGCAAAACCTATTTCTAATAACTGGTCTGAGAGAGATGAGGGGCCAGAAGGGTAATTGAAAGTTAATGAGGAAGAAAAGAACTAATATGCCAAGAGAACCTGGGAGAGAACCAGCCGCCATTTTGTATCTGAACAGCAAAGAGGACTTTAAACCAGTACTATCTTTTTCAGAGCCACAGCAGCCAATCTGCTAACCTGCCTGGGCTAACTGTCCAGACAAAGAGGCAGCCAAGAGACAGCAATGGCCTTGGCCAAGAAATCAGGAGAGCAGAGTTCCAAACCAGACGCAATCCCTAAAGAGCTGATGCTAAGTCACTTTTCCTCTCTAGGCCTTGGTTTACTCAGCTGCAACCTAAGAAGATTGCCAGAGATGAGCTCAAAGGTCTTTTCCATTAATGACGTACCACGATTCAAACCCTGTCACGTAATGCTCTGATTTCATAATTGCATTAAGTCCAGCACTGTTACCTTCCGCTGCTTTATGCATTGTCAAAGGTACAGACCTGGATTTGGGCAGCGGGTCTCAAACTGGGCACTCTACAAGAGTTAAATAGTTTTAAAAGAATTTCAAAATTTTAGGTTTTCATTTTGATGATTGCTTTTTAAAATCTGGTATGTAAATATACCAAATAAGTCTCCCACCAAATAAGGGAGCCTGTCATGTCTTTTTAGTAACCACATGTGTATTTGGGTTCATGATTAAATGTGTTCCAAGTGAAGGTCAGAGGAAAACATGGCTCCCATAGGGACAAAAGTTTCCTAGTAGTTCAGAGACAAGTAATGGGAGTGATGAATCATCACTTGGGAACACAGGAGAACCATTGAACGGAACCTAAAAGAATCCGTGTTCTCCCTGCTGGTGCCATATTCAAGCATTTAGGAAACTAACTAGCAGTGGTTCATTCGTAGTAACTGTAGATAAATAGGCAATGAAGAACTTTTCATTAAAGGATTTTTTTTTTCAATATTGTTTTTTTGGGATATGCCATTAAATTGACTGGCATATTAACCAATTAACCCATCAAATTAACCAATCAAAAGGGAAAAAATAGCAATAAAGATGATGATAACGGCCAGAAGGGTTGTTCATCATGTTAAAACTGAAGGGAATTAGGTTAATGACAAGCAGAGCATTAAAGTGTAAATATACCCTTCTATTAGTTACCCAATGACAGGAATTTTTTTTCTGCAAAATGCCTTTCATTGATTACATCAAATTAATGCTGCCATCTCAGTGTCTTGGTTTTGTGGTTATGTTGGGATTAAAGTGTAAACTTGCTTTGCTTTATTTGTTATATGGGGGCACTAAGCATAAATAACATATGAATAATTTTTTGTGCATATTTAATAAGTCATTCTTCAACGCTAAAGGGTCCTTGGAAATTTTTTCATTTCAAAGGGTATCATTCTATTCCTTAAGTTTAAGAAACACTTTCTTTTTCTTTCCACTGTCTCCTTGGGCCTTGCAAGGAGGGCAGGAAACCTGCAGCCAGGCAGGAAGGTCTGTTTTAAGCCATGCTGACTCCTGGCTCCAGACCTCTCCGATGGGTGTAATTGTTTCATAACTCTCTGTTCTCCTTTTGAGCTTACTGTAAGTGGACTTATGAAAAAGGTCTGTTTTCATCCTAATCCTGCTCTTACACCCAAACCAGCCGGCAGCCATCTGGAATCTGCAGAATCGACTGGTTCTTTGATGAGAAGGGCTCTCCGGGCAGGTCTGGATGCAGACAGAGTGCTCAGGACAGCTGATCCCAAGCAGAAACGGCCCCCTCGGTGGCACAAGGTCCATGTTCTGGCCCTAGAGCTTGAGGAGTGGGATGGGAAAAAGGTAGGGTAGCAGCTGGATGTTCCAGGGTTCAGACAAATCAGTGAATTCCCTGGGAGACACTGGGCCACCAGAACCTAGAGGGGTTTAGCATTTTAACCTCAATAATCCAATTTTAACAAAGAAAAATCTTTCAATCAGCACAACTTCAAATACTCTACACATTGATTAGCAATCACAAATAGGCAGTCCATGCAATCCATAACACAAAATAAATACTAAAACACCGCTGTCTGTACACAATGGCATATAATTTATGGTGAATTTAGTTTATTATTATATCTGAGGAGAAACATTTGTAAACTATGAGTTAAAATTTTACTCAAACGATGTCCCTAGAAGCCATTGGTATGGATTGCTCAGTTTCTCTAGATTTAGATGGAATATAAAGATTCTGAAATATTATTTCTGGGCCTTCTACAAATTTTACTTCCTACCTGATATCTCATGTGGTCAAAGTATACCTGGTTCCAAGGAACCTACTTTTCCTTCAAACCCTTTGGAGCTTAAAGGTGGACTTACCATCATAAATCCTGCAAGCCCTGAAGGTAAAGGTGGGAAAGAATGGTTGCCCACCCCCTTGGTGATTTACTGGGATCCTACAGTCAAATGGCATAGGGCCTCATGGCCCTAGAAAATCAGACTCCTGGATGCAGTCCTCAGAAAAAAATGCCTTGGAATTGCATTATCCCCTGCAAACCAGTACATTTCCCTGTTGATAATATGCTTATCAACTTCAGTTCACAATAGAAATCCTGTTAATCTTGCTTGCTTCAGCAGACCTAAAAATGGACATGCTTTTATGGAGCCAAGCAGGTTTTCCAAGATCCTGAGATCCCCTGGAAATACTTTGTTTCAGTTGGTGAAAGGGAACTTGCAAGAGAGCATGATATTTTCAGCACTTGCCCTGGGAGGAGCCCGTGGCTCCTTTCTATCCTGGGCAACTGGGGACTCACCTGCTGGGCAAAAATGCCAGACACCCCTCCTGGGGTCTCTGTTTCATGGCAACTTTGTGCCCAGGCTGAGGAGAGCCCCCTGGAACCGAGAGAACTGATGGCTCCCACCCTTCTGTGCACCCTCCTGTCCATTCCTCACAACTGCTCTTACCCTGAGAAATGCCTCATGAATTTTCACCTTTAAAGTTTGAGACTAGAGCCCATACACAGTGCCTCAAGTCTCATGATCCCCAAGTGCTTGTCACTTACTACCCAGGAAATAACCACAATAACCTAACCATGGAGGCAGGGACTCTGTAAGCTCCACTTTGCTGATTGGGGAACACAAGGTCCAACAATTTTGGCATCTGACCAGGCATCATAAAGAACACGTGGTAGTTTAGGCACGGACGGACAAGGTTTCAAACGTTGGCTCTGACACTCAACATTCTGTATGCTTAAACAGCTCTTTTAACCTGTAATATGTCATTTCCTTTTTTGTAAACTGAGGATGAAAATATCTTGCAGCATGCTTATGAGGATTAAAGATGAATGATACACACACGCACACACACACATCCCACCAGGTACACAGTAAACACTACACCAATTGTAACTGTTATTATTTTAGGCCTAGGCTAGAATGTTGCCAGAATGTCAATCCCAAATTCTTCCCAGCAGTCAAAACACTTCCTCCCCACCTCCACTATTCTCACTACTACTAGCTAGTAATCAGTGAGCGTTTAATTGTTCCAAGAACTTTACTACGCACTTTCCCGGCACTATCTTATTTCGTAATCCAATAGCCCCAAGAGGTAGATACTATTTTTAACTCCAGTTTGCAGTTGAGGGAAATGAGACTTGCTAAGGTTACTTGCCCAAGATCACAGAGCAAGCGGCTGATCCAGGATCAGTCTGACCCTAAATTAGGGCTCTTAAAACCATGCCATGCCCCCGTCTAGAGGATGAGCTAAACCTGAGCACCCCATCCCCACCCCAATCACAGAAAATGTGCCTCCTTCACCCACTGGAAACCCCTTCCTCTTCCGACACTAGTGCTCCTAAGAGGTGGCTCGTCAGCCCTGCAGGCTGGGCACAGCACAGCAGCCTTTGAGTCTGGGGTCCTGGCAGCTGACACATGAGGTCTCAGTCTGGTCTGCCCACCGGAATTACCTGTGATCCTTGCCTGAGCCCCATCCCTGGGATTTTAGTTCAGGATGTCTGAGGTAAGGCCTGGTTCCAGGTATCTTTTAAAAATTGCTACCAGCAATTGATTCTGAGAGGTGCACTTGGCTGAGGATCACTGGCAGATCCTAGTGTCTCGATGCCAACTGTAGAACCTTGAGGAAATTATTGGGCCTCTTCTCACTGTCTGAACCCCGGAGTTTTAAATGCTTTCCACTTATCTAAAGAGAAAGCTATGAAAGGAGCAAAGATCACTTACATAAACTGAATAAGTCACTTGGAAAAGTTCATGCTCTAAACTTTTTGCTCTCACCTATTTCAACCAAATCAAGATGAAAAACTTGGCTAGCTTTTCCCAACACTCTGTAATCCTCCACAGCCTTCTCCCCTTTTTCTTCATGGCCACAGAAGCCCCCTGTGTTCATTTCCACCAGGATTCCCCTTCAAATCTGTGCTATCCGAGTGTTTTCAATGACCAGATAAGGTTCCTCCTTGACACAGCTTTCAAAGGAAATACCACCTGTCCTGCTTTCATTGGCTTTCTAACATTGAGAAAACTCCTACACACTTCAAGATGGTCCTCCGGGAAGAAGGAACATAAGGTCCAGGACACAATTGTCCATCCACAAAGTGCACTGGCCTCGGGAGGAGCTTGCTTGGGTCCAAATTTGTTGCTATCTCAGGTGGGAGCTCTGACACAGAGCTTTGGACCACGGCCGAAAGAGGATCTCCAAGGAGCTTGTACCCGCTGGCCTGGACAGAATCAGGTCCAAGTGCCCGACGGGAGGATGTGGCCGTTGGTTTTCGATTGCCTGCCCATGCCTGGCCTCCGCGCCCACTACCCTCCTTTCCGTGGTGCTCCTGCCCTTGCCTGTGTTCTCTCCTCCGCACAAATTGAACAAAGTCCAAAACAGGCAGACGCTTCCCCATAAAAGCACATGAATGTTGTAACATTTGAATAAGACAGACGCTCGACACAGTTCTCATTTGAATTACGCCCACAGTCAAGACGAGCAGAGTCTCTGGGTCTTGTGCGTAGGGAGCACTAAATTTGGAGCGTCGGAGAGCCTGTTGAGTTCCTCTGTCCTAAGATTACATTCGGGATTTTTCCGTAAGCCCGAAGTTAGGGAGGTGGGCGGAACAAGGCTGACCTTTAGAGTGGGATTTTCATAAAATAAATAAACTGGATGACAGCATATAAAAGTTACAAACCTCTTTAGAATGCCATATGTGAGCAACTTGTAAACAGTCCATAAATATCACCTGCTGGGTGGAAGTCAAGGAGGCCGATGCAGAATTCTGGGCTAACACATTTTCTGCAACACTGAACCATCTGGTAGTGACGATTTATTGTCTAGTTGGCATAGGACTACAATTATAAAACATGTTACTACTGACTTCTGTCTGGAAACAGATGTTCATTGTTAACCCTACAGTGTGGATATAGGACCCAGTGGGTGTGGCCCGACGAGCCACCTGCAACCTGGGTGGTGTCAGGAGAGGGATTAAAAAATTAGAAGATGTTTTGTGGAGATCCCCATTCCACAAGTGAGACTGCAATAGCCACTAACACACACACACACACACAAAAAAAGATTTCTGAACAGCAAAAATTGTTCCTTTCAGAGTAATGCCTCATCGCTTGAGCCTTTATTATTTAAAGGTTCAGAAACATCTCAGAGAATAAGAGCATAAAAAGAGCATATTGAATATCAACTTTACCCTTTACACCCATCTCTTATTTTCAATCTCCTAATTATTACTTCTAGAATCATTAATTCTGCAAAGAAAAACAAGGTCTTCCCAAGCTCAACTTCATGCAGAGAATAAAAAAACAGCAAGTGGTAAGTTTTGATTGTTTCTCCCCCAAATAGAATTTGCATAGAGTCCGTGTATAGAAAAATTATTTCGGACTTTTCCAAAGTGGACAGTAATGTGATGCAGGAAACAATGAAACGAGGAAAGGTAAGCTAACAGCTTCTCATTTCAAACATGCACAAAGACTAGCCTATTGCAATGTCATTATTCCCTACCCACCCAACACAAACCTTTACAATTATACTTGTAATCAAGAATTCCTTCTTATGTTGCTGCATCCTGCCCTTCTGGGTTCCTATGATATACAATTTCCATCCTGGTCTCTTCCTGTTTGGCCCCTTTGCGTAAAAGCTCAGGAGCCTGGCCACGACCTGCCAGGATTTTTCAAAGGCCCAGAAGTCTGTAAACAGGAAAGATTTCCTCTGAGGCTGTGGGCCCCTCCTTGATCCGAAGATGGCCCTTGGATAAGGACTTCCCCCAGATTTTCAGCCATTAGCGCTTTCCAGATCAGATGCCCCCTTGGAGGGCACAGCCTTGGCGGAGGGGCCTGGCATCTCTCCAGGGGTCCCCTGAGCACACACAAGCTGCAGGAAGAATAAGCTGCCTCTGGCCTGTCTGCTAAGAGGAGGTGGGCCTGGAGGAACACAAACATTTCCTCCAAGCAAGGGCCCAGGGCTTGGGGACCCCTCCTGGTTAACAACCAGGGAGGGCGAGCCAATCACACTCAGGGTCAGAGAGTCTAAGGCAGACAGGGGAGCCCGTGAGGGGCTTGGCCACCTTGGAGAACATACCCTAAATTTGGAAATAAGAATAATGACTATAAACAAAAAAGATTGGTTTTACCCCCGTGGCTAGTAAATGACCAGAGGCTGCTTCAAAACTGTGTTTGAGAAATGGGAGCACAGTCAAAGACTTATTCCTGGAGATATCATTTCTATGTAGGAGTTCTGGTTACATTTGTTTTTAAAGTCAACTTTATTACTTTGTGATCACATTGAGTATTTTCAAAGGTTGGTTATAAACTTGTCCAAGGCTGCTAATTTCCTCCCTGTGATTTCATAGTAGTCTATCAAATTCAGGCAAAATCTGCACAACAGTCTCAATATCTTGCATTCCTTTCTAGTTAATATTATCTCAGTGTACTGGCTGTGAACCTCACCATCAAATAAGAGTTAAGTGAGAGGGGGAGCAATCAAAGCTGTCCTTTATCTCCCTTCTAACTCGGGCAAATAGATCAAAGGGTACCACAGCAAACAAACAAACGTTTTTAGAAGACTTTCTTTCCTGTAGAGATCTTATCTATGGAACTCATGCTTCTTTTTTAATTACCTGACAAGAAAAAGGGAGGCTTTGGATTCTTATCACACTCTTCTCTCTACCACTCAGCTGGCATTTATACACTGCCTTGTTTCATTTGCTCTCTCGTTATTTGGGTAAACTCTATCTTCTGAAATAGATTATGAATTTACAAATCCCAGGGGAGTGTAGTCTAGCTTTTGTCTCTTCTTCAGCTTCCATAGGTGTTAACAGATTAATAACTCTTTCATGTTTAAGCTCTACCTTATTTCATTTCCAGTTGGCAAAGATTGGGGCCTCATTTCATTATAACAGGGGCAAGAAGTGATGAGGCCAAAACATGTCAGTGTGCGTGAATGTTCAGTTTCAGGGTCTCTAAGTCAGAGGTTGGTGTTAACGAGAAGGAAGTGACTATTAAATGTGATGCTGGTGGGAGGAGGAAAGTGAAGCTTTGTCCACACAACCAAACTGGGTACCAACTTACAAAACATGTGATTTATACTTCTATACAGCAGTTATAAAATATCTGGCTTAATTTGTAAATTTGTCTCCCCCATTGGCTGGCTGGAACCCCTTCAAGGACAATAAATAAGGTATTCTTCATCTCTCTATATCCAGTACCCACGGTGGTACTGGCAAACAAAAAATCTTTGTAATGAGTAAGATCAAGTAATATTGACATGGTGATGAGAAAGAAAAAAGTGGCAGATTCTGATCTTTTTAAAATTTGAGACTCTGCTTTTCCTTTAAGATAAAAATGGGAAATTCAACCAAATCACAAGAGAGAGCAAGTATTTCCTGTGTGATAATTAATGGTTCTTGGAAAATAATTAAATGTAATTTGGTTAATTCAAAAACAAAGGCCAAAGAGTTTAAAATAATTGAAACACACTACATAATTAGTTTAGGAGTTGACCCAAAACATGTTTTCACAACAATCCTTTCTATTTTTGGTCTCCATTCCCTCTTTATTCACTGATTTCTTTTATTTGAATAGAATTCTTGCCTCTCTTCCCACTACCCCCGGGAGTGATACATCATCACTGCAAAAAGTTGAGAAGGCTAAGAGGCTAAGAAGAGAATGGGGAAGAAACAAATGTCAGCAGAAGAGAACTTGTAGCATTTTGTCTCCTAAGGGATGCAATGTCAACCACTCTGCCCCACTCTAAGACCCCTGCTGGCTGCAAGGACCTTGTATTTTTTAAACTAATCATTGGCTCACGGGTCCTTCTGTTATTCAGCACCCAGGGTCACCCGTGAACCTAATGTGCCATGACGGCCCCCAGCAGCCACCCTGATGCCATTATCCCATAGAAACTTAACTTTGAGCTAAGCTGTGACCTTCATTAAGTGCTCTGGGAAATGAAATGAAAATGACTCCATCTAACCCAATGGCCATAATGTTGGCACTCAGTAATCGGCTCACCCCCATTTGTTTATGGATTCCACTCAGTCCAGGTAGAAATCTTTCCAAGACAGGGCTGCAAGATGCCACATCAGGGGAAGAGCCCCAAACAGCACTTTGGGTGTACTCAGGACAAGATGTGTAGGTACCTGTATTTGGGTTAATGTGCAGAAACAGTAGGCATTTCTGCCACAGGTTTCACAAACATGGGACAAACCAGAGATTAACAGGGAGTTAAAAGGGACTTTCAAGGCTTTCTCGCTCAGCCTCCCAACCAATGCAGGAGTCCCATGAACGACACTCTCACAGATGGCATCTGACCACTGCGTGACAGCTTCCAGGGAAGGGGAGCTTATGGCTGCTCAAGGCAGTTTGTTTCATCACCAAAGGTTTCTAACAGGGTAGCAAACCTTGAGTCTAAGCCATGAAACCCCAAAAAGGAAAAGCATCCATACAACCAGGCTGATTTAAAATGATGGAAAAAAATCAATTATTTGTAATTACTACAAAATGCTTTGCAATGTTCTGCCAGGCTACAAATGAGCACTCTGTGATATTACAATGGACCCATCCACAGCACCAACAAAGTAGAGTAAATCAGTGATGTAGGATGAGCTCGCCAGTAACTCAGTTCTGGAGGCAATCTGCCATTTGTGTTTTTAGGTGGATAGCGACTACTTTAATGTGCTGAATTGCATTTGTGCAAACTTATAATGTACTAACACCATTTTAAAAAAATGTTTGCACCTTTAGAGTTAAAATGGCTCAAGATTGAACTTGGGCATCTGTGCCAATTTAGATAAATTATGTCCCCCAGAAAAAGCCATATTCTTTAATGCAATCTTGTGGGGGCAGAGTTATTCATCTTTTTGATTAGGGTGTGAACACTTATTGAATGTTTCCATGGAGATTTGACCCTGTCCATTCAGGGTAGGTCTTGATTAGTTGAAAGGGAGCTCACACAGAGAGCAGAGAGATAAAAACACTCCAAGAGCTGTAGTTGAGAGAGACTTTTGGAGAGACCAAGATGCCTGCTGATGCTTGGAGACTCAGACAGAAGGACGTTTGGAGATGCTAAACTAAAAGAAACCCAGAGACATTTTGGGGAACACCATTTTGAAAACATCCCAGCATGTGCTAAGCCACGGCCCAGATGCTTGCTGATGCTTTGAGATGCTAGCCCAGAGTTTGGTCCAGGGAAGCTAAGAGAGGACAACTCCCCCCCCCCCACCCCCGCTGCAAGAGGAGATGAGAGAGAGATTGTGGAGACGGCCATTGAAAGCAGACGCTTGGAGACATTTGGAGATGCTAAGCTAAGGACACACAGGAGCTGAGAGAGGAGCTGAAACACAACCAGGGATAGACACCAGCTACATGCCTTCCCAGCTAACAGAGGTGTTCCAGATGTATCCTTTCTTCAGTGATGGTATCCTCTTGGTGATGCCTTAGTTTGGACACTTTTATGGCCTTAGAACTGTAAATTTGTAACTTAATAAATCCCCTTTACAAATGCCAATCCATTTCTGGGATTTTGAATAACAGCAGTATTAGCAAACTGGAACAGCATCCCAGATACACAATATTTTATGGGAGTTAGAAAGTTTGTTATGGTATATTATGACTATAATTTGTATTCATTGATTCCTGTTCTACCCTTTGGGATGACACAAAATAAGCTCCAAAGCCACTGAAGGATTAGCTGCAAAGGGGACACAAGTATCACAAAGCCCCAAATCATGAATATGCACGACCTAGAAGAAACAACTGACATAAGAAAAGCAATATGGCTGAAGAGGAAGTGTGATCAGGTGGGAAGATAATTGCCCTGGAAACCAGGAGAACCAAGCTTTCACCAGAGATCTGCCCATCCAGTAAGTCATTCACTGTCCCAACTTCAGTTTCTTCATTCATGAAATAGCAGGGTCAGAACACCAGTCTGGGGTTATCTTTGTAGCTAGCTGCCAAGCCATATGTGTGTGTTTATAAAATTCTATAAATACTGTTAAATTGTGTATTATGTCTAAAATAAACTCATGATGGGGACACAATCTGGAGTCCTTTGGTAAAAAAGATATTTATAACCAAAATTTTAACTCCAGCTGCTCTATGTGTGTGTGTGTGTGTGTTGAAAAGTTATTATTTATGTTAATTGGCTAAGGTCAAATCCATTTTTTTCAACTCTTCATTGCTTGCTTGGGCTAGCCTGCAAACACAATTCTATAATTGGCAGAGAGCTATCTATATCCAGCTCACATTGTTTCTCTAGCGTAAATAAAAGAGACAGGGACAATAAGCATAGACCCACTGCTGGACTCAGATGTGGTGTTTACAGAGGCAGACGTTGTGTATTCCGGGGGTAGAAGGGTGTGTGCACGCACATGAAATTCATCATCTAGTAAGATCCTACAGTCACTGAAAGCAACTTCCTTCAGCTTCTATTTTGCCACAAAGATTCTGAATTTAAAGTACCTTGATTAGCGATAAGGAAACAAGGAAAACAGTCAACCATGAAAATAATATGATAGAACATAGTTTATCTCTGTGATCAGCTTACAAGTTTCCTTGACAGAGCCTTGCTAATTATTTATGAGACAGCAGCATTGTTTGGGAAACTAAAGTTTGCTTTATTTCTTTTGAGTTGTATACTTTGGTTGAAGGTAGTCAATAAAGTCTTTTAGCTCCTACTACAAAGGGTCACCTAAGGAAAAGCCATTATAGGCTTAACATCTGGGAAAAATATTCCCTGTTGGGTAGATTTCATGAGAACAAAGTTATTTCTCAGAAGATTTTTTTCCCTTCCAGTTTCAAGCTTTGTTTTCCTGGGAATTGTGTAGAAATGCTGGAATTAGTGAGTGCTGGAGTCTTTGACTGAATCAATATAGGGTGAATTTTATTTGTATTCATTAATGGGACTACTTTTGTGGGAGTTGGAGTGTATTTCTCAAGAAAGCACACTAAGAAAAGATGCAAGGCAGAACTACAGGTTCCTGACAGAGGCAAACAGATGCCTAACTTTATAGACTTTTCCATATTCTATGTATGTTAAAACAAGAAGTTGATTCATAGCTTCCATGTATAGTTTCCAATTCTCCTTGCAACAGAAGCAGATTTACATCCTTCCCTAAACTATAGTGGGAATTCAGGATTGCACAGGCTCAAATCTTAGTACAGGGAACATTGCAAAACAGACCTCCCAACTTTTGACAGCCACAAATTGAGCCTTTTTCACTCAGCAGCAAGATTTTCAATCATTTAAGACCAAGGTCAACAAACTGTGGCCCATGGACCAAATCTGGCCCGCTACTTGTTTTTGTAAGTAAAGTTTTATTGGAACACAGCCATGCTCATTCTTTTATGTGTTGTTTATGGCTGCTTTCACACTACTGGGCAGAGTTGAACAATAGAGATAGAGACTGGCTCACAAAACCTAAAATATTTACTATCTGGCCCTTTAAAAAAAAAATGCAATCATTTATGTCATGCAAAAAAAAAAAGTGTCAGTTTCTTTGAAAATGCAGACATAGTTTTATAGCAGAATTCATCTGCTTCACTCGCCCCTCAAATTGCCCTCTAAAGCAAGTTAGTAATATGTATCAAGTCTTACTACTATTCTTATTCTTTGGCTCAGGAACCCAACTTCTAGAGACTTCTTCTAAAGAAATACCCAAATCACAAAGACTTATGCTCATGGATGTTCATCCTAACATAATCTACTATTATTTATAATTTTGAATAATTGAAAACAACCTAAATATGAAAAATGGTTTGCATAAAATTTATTATTTTGGAAAATAATGTGATCTATAAAATTTGACACAAAACTATATAACTCTATATATGAAAATGATATAACACTGTATGTATAACTGTAAGAGAAAATGAATGGATAAAGGCTATCTATAGATTATCATCTCTATTTTATGACAGAAGCATATTTCTAAATGCAAAGAGAATAGGCTGAAAGATAAACCAAAATATAGATAACTGTTATCTCTGAGTGGTAGGATTATGGATAACTTATTTTCTTCTTTGCTTTCTTGCATTTTTCAAATATTTGTTTAAAGAAAAAAATGCAGTGTGTTTCCATCAGATTCATGCAACTGCTGCATGGCCTAAGTAAAAGTAGATATGGGATTTGCCAAACTACAGAGGACATTTTTATTCAGAACTGTAAAAATTATAGTAATTTTTTAAAAAAAGAATCCACAAACTTTTTAGTTTTAAAAAGTTCTAAAGAACACATAATTTAGATTTTATTTAAAATGAAAAAATAATCCAAAAAATATCATTGGTTTTATTTAGCAGTTAGATTTTAAACTTTATTTCTGATGACTCTGTGCTCAAGAAAAATAAATGTGCATGCAGTTTAATTAAATTAACAAAAGTTTTCTGTTCCACATAATGCTCTCCTCTACTAGTCTGTGGCTAGCCCATTTCCAAAAACTGCTGTTTCTGCACATGGACTAGAGATGGCTGAATTTTGCCATGTGTGTTACCACTTTTTCTCAAGTCCAAGGCAGGCGCTGCAATCTATTATGCCACTCCTTTCCCAAAAGTTTTCTTAAATGGATGACAGACAGCCACTGCTAATCAGAGTTCCCAAGTGATATTAAACATAGTTCCCATCCCTGACATGGCTATGAAACAGGTTTGGCAAGATAGTAATTCTCGTTTTCCTCCTTCCCTTAAGACTAAATTGGGAAGCTCATTTTTATCAGCATTGAACCTGATAATCTTACTTTGAAAGAGAAGAGTGCATATGTTTCTCCCAAACCCAAAAGAACAAAGAAAGGTTCACATGCCTGGTTTCTGCTTCCTCAAAGGCATTCAGTGAGGAATGTTTACTGTCAGGACTTGTGCCAAGAATTGAGTGAAATTGCTTCCTCGATGAGCCTGTTACCTCACAGCCCACGTCTGTAATTTCTTTTATTTCTCTGTGGTCTTTGATAAATTGAACCACCTTACACTTTGTGAAAGGCCCCCTGCTGCAGCTTTCTGTAGGGAGACACTTTTCTAACCCTCGTACTTCCCTTCTAACTCCTTTCCATTCTCCTTTGAACACCTTCCGTATCTAACCCATGGCACGGGGCGGCCCAAGCCCCTCATATCTTTTCTTTCTCTGCTTGCCCTTCTGAGAAATGTCCACTGGTACAACTTCAGCAATCAGATGATTCCCAGATCTCTATAACCATATGTGGCTTGTGTTCCAATTCCAAGTTCTTTTTTTTTTTTGGACATCTCTATGTAAAATGTTCAAAAGCATCTCAGGATGTCTGAAGTGGGACTAATCTCCCTCCCTTTTACTATTTATGTAAATAGTCCTGGTACCACTGTTCTCAGACCTGGAGCTGGAGTCATCTGCATATCCATTAAGGTCCCAGCCTCTATCCCCTCCCAAACCCTGTCACTGAGCAAGCTCGGTCCATGGTTCCTAGATAATGTCTCTTTCTTTCTGGTTCACCTGCCACCGGCCACTCTCAGGAAAAAGCTGGGGCCCTGTCGTGGGACGAGATGAAGATGCAATGGTATGATAAGGCATTCTATTCATTTAGTTAATCATTAATATTTATTGAAGAATGATTATTTTTAGACTCTGGCTAAGGAGAAAAGATTTCCTAGAGTTTCTTGCTATCCTTTCTGTTAAATCTGTGCCACTTAAAAAGCCAGTAAAATGGCTGCTGTGACTAAAAACCAACTCCAAAAGTCACAGCTGTCCCTGGTCAGTCTCCCACCGAGAGAATCCTATATATGAATCACCCAGAAGCCACATCCCTGACAGCCCCTGCTGAGCTGGCTTCTGACCAAGATATATTTTAAAGTGACCCAAAACCATCACGGGAAGCTCTGGAAACCCTGTTTTCACTCTGCCCATGGCTACTGCTTCCTGAGGCTTGTCACTGTGGAGCACAGGGCTGCATCAAACTGCAGGGTAAAAGGGGGTGACTAGGACCCATAAAAGCAAAGAAGACAAGAAGTGAAATCAGAACTAGCCAGCGAGCACGGGTTGTGAAGATTAGGCACATGTTGGTCAAGTATTCAGCGTTCAGGTATTGAGTGAGCTTGAGAAGCAAGAGTAGATGGGTGGATTAGGAAACATAGAAGAGCAGGATAGGAACAGTGTGGGCTGTACTCTGAAGGAGGTCAGGACCCAGGCAAGGGCTGGGTCGTAGAGGGTTTGGAACCTCAGCAGAAAATTCCAGGTATAGAGCAGAATTCACCATGATTGAACTTGATACTCAGCCAACAACTGCCTCACCCAGAAGTTTTTTATATGCATCTTGTTTAGGACAAGAGCCAGGTCCCAAGCGGGCCTGCCTTGGAAGCTGCAGGTGGAGATAATGAGAATCAGGAGGCTGGAAAGGGGCAGAGGGAGCACAAAGGGTAGCTCCAGAAGTTGTAGACGTCTTTTTTTTATGCATTCAACCCTAAAGGATGCATGCACCCACGAGGATGGGGATTGCTGTCTATTTTGTTCCCTTCTCTACCATTTAAGCAGTAATCAACACATATGAGGTAGTCGATAAATACTTGCTGAATCAAGAGCCCAAAAGTGGAAGCAACCCAAGTGTCCATCAACAGATGAATGGATAAACAAAATGTAGTATATACATACATTGGAATACTATTCAGCCATAAAAAAGAATGAAGTTCTGATACATGCTACAACCTGGATGAACCCTGAAGACATCATGTTGAGAAAAATAAGTCAAACAAAAAAGGGAAGATATTGTATGATTTCATTCATATGAAATAACTAGAACATGTAAATTCACAAAGACAGAAAGTAGACTACAGGTTACCAGGGTTGGAGGGGTGGAGCAAGGGTGGGGGCGGGGTTGGGGAGGCATAGGGAGATAATACTTAATGGGTGTAGAGCTTCTGTTAGGGTGAAGGAAAAGGTTTGGTAAATGGATGGCGGTAATGTTTGCACAACACTGTGAATGCAAGTAATGCAACTGAATTGTAGATTGGAAGGTGATTAAAATGTGAAACATTATGTTGCATGCATGTTACCACAATTAAAAAAAGAGAGAGAGAGAAAATATTTATGAATGGAGACAACAGTTGAGGAATTTGCTGTAAGTATTTTGGTCCCAAACTTCCAAGTTCGTGAGCTATGAATTTATTACTCTGTATATTTTTTTCCTAAGTACATGTTGTGGTGCATGTTTAACAGTGGATTTGTGTCACCATCAATCTCAGGGCATGTATACTATTCAATATATAAACCAAACCCTAAAATGACATTGACAAGAAACATGAATACTTTAATTTTCAAGGTCAGTCTCAGGAAAGATGCAAGGACAAAAAAATGATGTGAGGTGACACTTCAAGTTCTTTTTTATCCTAATGTTTAGAAATACTAGACATTCTTCCAATTAATGCTGGGAATAAGCCAAATAACTTCAGACATTAGTCACCATTGATCATTAGCTCCAACAAAATTATGGTTCATAAGGACAATATGGGAGAAAAGCCCAATTAATGTGCTTGTTCATTTCAGGTCCTTTTGACATTTGCATCTTGAAGGGCTTGCTTTTATTTTTTAAAACCAAGTTCACTGCTTGTAATAGAATCATTAATATGGCTCTTTCATCTTTATAGGTTACATTTCTGTTTAAAGTGGTCAGAAGTGCTTAGTCAGATGTTTATAAGACATGGAGTGGAAGGACAAAGTTTTAATCACATCCTGTCCCTATTTAGCCTTTGGCAAGTTGTTTTATCCTTATACATTTTGGTTATTTCATTTAGAAATGGGTCTGGTACAAATAAACAATTTTCCCAGGATGTGTGAATTAACCAGTGGTTATAAAGAGCTTTGAAATGATGATGTGCTAACAATGCTAAGTCAAATTATGAAATTGCACCTTTGCAAAAATGCTATTGTGGGAATAAGTGAATCTGAACATTTTATTTACAGTGTGATTTGCTTCTGAAATAGAATATTCATAATGGGCCTCAGCAGGCAACAACAAAGTGCCATCTTATCTCCTGTTGATAGACCACAATTTCAGAAAATTATTTTTACAATGGCATCTGAATAAGCTCCTTAATTTGAGACTGTTTTACAAATAGACACATAGCTTATTACATAGCTTACACTGTCTTTGAGACATAAAGAATGAGGTGGGATTCATTAACAAAATTGCTGTTGTCAATCTTTTGTATTTTTTTTTCAATGTAATTCCTATTCTTCAAAATCTAATTTTAACAAGTTATGTTGAACAGACAGATAAGGTAAAACCTACTTTTGTGTTAGTGATATTGGGTTAATATTCACTTTATCAATTGCAGTTGAATTACACCTCACACTTGGCTTGCGGCTCATCTTGCTTCAAGACCAAACGTCTCATTCCTGTACGGAATTTCCATTGACTGCAAATGTCATATGACAGCAGCAGAACCGTAAGTGAGTGATTTTGTGGATCACATCACATTCCCAGTTCTTCTAAATAACTGATTAGATATATAATGTATCTACTAATAGGTAAGATGAAAATGTAGGTGAACCAGTAAATAATTCCTAGGAATAAATTGAATCCAAATAGAGTCTAAAATGTCTGGTAGAATCAAAGGGTAGAAAACTGCCAAAAAATGTGTGCTGGTGAAAGAAGAGTAGGAAGGGGGAAGAGAGCTGTATTGCAAAAACGCAGGGAGAGTCTGGGCTCAGATAGAGGAGCTTAGATCTAGCAAAGAAGAAAGAAAAGGCAGGGGTCTTATCAAAGGCCAGAGAAAGATCCAGAGATCAGGGCCAGGTTAAACCAACAGAGAAGACATCTTTGGAATTTGTTCTTATGGCAACAGGACTTCCCCTGGACAGATCGAATCCTCCTGGCAAGCACAGTCCATCTATCTCAGTTCACAGATGAGGGAACTGAGGCCTAAAAAGATTCTGCACTTGATCCCACAGCTAATTAGAGGCCAAGTCACTTCTAGAACTCAAGATCACACTGAGTTCCTGTGGGTATCAAACATCAAGGCTGAAACAAGACTAGCACAAAGTAGAATAAATTGAGGCCATGATTGGGTAATTCTTCTGCCTCAGCCCCAGAGAATCTTTATCCCCACACAACATGAGTTTGCCATCTATACAGTTCTGTTCTCTGGTTGCTGATGAACTAAAGATTGACAACAGGGAGTGCTACAGGTTTCTAGAATAAGATAGATAACAGAAACATTTGGAAGTAGCCTGCAGAGCTAGTAAGAAAGATTTAAAGAAAAAAAATTACATATGGTGGCCAGGCTTCCTTGCTATCCTATGTGCATAAACCACCTGCTACTTCTTTGTCTCTTTCCTCTCAAGGTGAATGCTCACTCGTAGTGAAGCACAGCTTTGGTGCACTTCAGAAAGCACGACACCTCAGCCATCCCAGCCTAGCTGGGTCTAACACTTCTCCTGAGAAGCATCTTTATCGAGTTGCACTAGAAGCAGGGCTTGTTATTTACCTGCATTTGGCTTATCATATTTATACCGTTCTGCAGGGCACACATCCTGTGTGAACTTCTACAAGGGGGAAGTTCTCTTTAAAGTCTTCCCCGGGCAAGCCTGCTGAGAAGTTAACATGTGCATTTATTGGAGTTGCCAGCTGTAACGGAAGAAGGCTCTAAATTATTTGTGGTAAATTTATGTAAAGGTGGTTTGGACGTGAGCCCAGATATGCATATACAATAGACGAAGTTTACAGAATTGTGACGCAGAGTCCCAAGAGTTGTGGGGATGTCAGAAAACACTCAACAATCAGGACATACGCCTACAATGTTAATATATTTTATGCCTCGAACTCCGAAACAGAGTATGGAGATGACTGTGAAACAGAAAGAAAAGCTTTCAGTCAAGCACTACTTTTGCATATTTTGTAAGATTTAGCTAAAACTACTCATTTGTAGAAATACAGGTTTTTAACAGTAGAGGCTTTCAGGAAAACAAAGGGTTTACCACAGAAATAAGAAGTGTAAGTGTGCATTTTTAGAGTCTGATTAACTTAAAACGTTCCCCAAAGAGCTGACTTGGTCATCCTGCACTTGATGAACATATTGGAGAAGACAAATTGTCAACTCAGTTCAGCTGATATTAGTTGAACATCTACTACATGCAAAGCTCTATGCTAGGCTTTGCAAGTGTTGGAAAGCTGTAACCAATTCCTGTTCTTGAGCATCTTATGACTCAGCTGGGTGGACAGTAGAAGAATACTACTAACTATGATGCAATATGGAACACTGTCAGGAGCAGGAATGAAGCATAGATGTGGTTCTTGGGGGTATCGTGGGAGAGAGAGGGAGATCATCTAACTGGTAGCTGGCTATCAGAAATGGCTCTGTGAAGAATGCATCATTTCAGTTGGAACTCGGTTAACGTGCAACATTTGACAGAGAGACACAGGAGGATGAAAGGTATTTAGATGGGGGAAATGGCATACAGATAGGCCTGGAGTGGGAAAGCAGAGGGGAGTTTGAATAAACACAAGGTGATCATTTTGGCTAAAACATAAAAGGGAAATAGGAGATAAGGCAAGAGAGACAGGAAGGAGCAGCCTTGTGGAACTGAGAAGTGTAGACAGAAGGGAAGAGAAATTGGGAACCTCTCAGCGTTTCCAAGCTGAGAAGAAGCAGGGCCAGAGTTATACTTTCTCAACATTAATCTAGAGCAGAGGGTAAGAATGAAGAAAGCCCTTTTATGCCTAATGTAATAGCTCCAGGAAGAGAGTAAAAAGTGTCAGAATGAGGGTAGCAGCAAAGGAAATGCAACAGAAGAGATAGATATGAGGGATGTTGTAGATATGGAACCTAGAGGGCTTTAAACTGATTAGATTGGGGACCTTCTGCTGATTAAATATGGGAGACAACTAGCAATCAGGAGACATTCCAGATTTTCAAGACTGGATAAATATGGAGGAGAAAAAGAAATGAGCAAAAAAGTGATTGCAAAATTGGGGAGAAAACCAAGATGGTGCAGAATCATAAGATGCAGGAGGGAAGGAAGTTCTCATAAGCAGAGAACCAATTGTGCATAGTGTTGTACAAAAGTTGAAAAAATTAGGGCCAAAAGTGGCCAATGGCTTGGGGTGTTCAAAGATTAATCGGCGTGTTAACATTTGTGCAAGCAGTTTCAGTCAGCTTGGAGGGGAGAGAGGTTATGCTGAAATGGGTTAAATGAAGAAGTGTAGGTCTGGAGTGCAGATGCCACTTTCAATAAATTTGGCAGTAACAAAAGAGGGGGGGGGAGAGATTTGTTTGTAGGGTAACGAGGTTCAAGGATTTCTTTTACTCATGAATGGGAAAGTCCTGCAGAATTAATTTGACCCCTGGAGACCCACAATGGTCCTACCAAAAGGAAAGCAAACCCCTTCTACTGGATTTCCCAGGCACATCTGGAGTCCTTTCAGGAGAATACATCTGAGAGTACTTTTGAAGGGCTGAAGACGTAATTCAGAGCATATAAGGCCATTCATGAGGGGTGGGGGGTGGCGAGGGAGGGACTAAAACAGTAACCTCTTCTCGGCCAGCATCCCAAGACCCTTCCTGCAAACCCCCTATGGCAACCCCACCAAGAACACCTCCTCACTATTGGGAAATGGGGGAAAGGCAAGGCAAGGCTAGAGGACCTCAGGCTACTAGACACAGAAAGAAAGGCATGAAAATAGGATGGGCCATCCGTTTTAAAATGCTCATTTCCCCATCAGCTGATTTTGCCTTACAATATTTGCTACAAAATCAATGCGGTTACCTCTTTCTTGAAAATGAAAATAATGGCACTCTTTGGCTCCACTGACCAGGAAAGATGGATATTCCAGTTGCAACAAGCTCCAAGATACTGGCTGCAGCCTCACTAGTGGAGTACGGGCTGGTTTATGTTCTGAATGAACTAAACATGTTTATAAGTCCTCAGGCACACTTGGGGAAATAATGATTTTTTTTAAAGCCATTAATGCTGTTATCAAATTTGTAACATTGTGATGGCATATTATGTGAGACTTTCCAGAAACTCCACCTGTGCAGACTTTTAGAAGACCCCAGTTATAACAGACTTAGCCCATCAACTTAAATCTAACAACATTCAGAAATTGCTGGCTGAATACATGCTGAGCATTAGATACTCTCTCTCTCTCTCTCATGGATATGTGCAGTGCTCTTGAAATATTTATAAATGCCTCCTCCCAAGGATGCAGACATTATTGTTTACAGTCTGAACTTATTTTAAGGAACAAAACCTGCGGATGCACTTCCTGTTAGAGTAATACCTAAGCTTTATTTAACCTATTTCTCTGTGTATTCATAAGACACTTCCACCTACATTATCTCATCAACACAGGGGTACTGAGATAGGTAGAGGAAGGAAGAAATTTTTTTCCTTCAGAATGAGAAGGGGAAAAGATGAATTAAAGCTGTGTCTAGATAGTGTTGGTCAACTGTCCCCTGTTGCAGGCAGCCTCGTCTTTCTGTCATCTTCTCACGGCACAAGGTCAAAGTCAGGTATTAGCAGGATCATAATGAAGCCCTTCACACGTTGAGATCCAGCCCCTGTGACCTGGCTCCTGTTTCGCAGATGGGGATGAGTGGCAGAAGGGCAATTATAACCTATGTCCCTAATTCTCACCAGAATACTTTTTCACAGGGAGCTGCTAACACAGTCCCCTGACAACCAGAAATCCCCAGCTTGCTTTAATGAACTTACCGCACACATCAGCATGGTGCTAAACAGCTAAAGAAGGAAATGAGGATGTGTCTTGAAGGACTGAACCAATATATCCTAACAGTTACTCAATAGTGTCCCCAGCCATGGACAAAGCAATTGGCACTGGAATAAAGGGTAAGGGAAAGACAATGTTTTGTTTTGTTTTGTTTTTTTCTGGTTAAAAAATAAATTCCTATCAATGCTTAAAAAATTCACTGTTTCCTCAGCCTACTGTCAACCTTCACTGAGAAGTAAAATCATGGACCGCCCTTTTGTAGAAGTGAAGAAGCTGCTGGGATGGTTAGGCTGAAATAAGGGGCTCCAATAGACCCAGGGTTGAAATATGTTCCAAGCACCCGAGCCAAGGTTGGCAGCCTAATCACACACACGCACAGCGGAAGAAGGGGGTCAGGCTGCTCCTACTCATCTGCCACTCTCCAGACAACCTGTAGCCTCCACCTGTGCTACTGGGAACTGGAGGTTCCCAGAAGTCAAGTTCTGATTCCTCTGACCAGATTGGAGACTGGGGAGGGTGGGGGCGAGAGGGGGAGAGAAAGGGCTGGCTAGATTCCCTGAATGCATAAATGCGGCCACCACCTCCGTGTCAGAGGAGTGGTCATTGCGGCTCTGAGTCCCTTCTGAAAAGTTGCCACATTGAGTAGTTATCAAAATTGCTTCTTTCAAAGTGAGAGCTGGTAGGTTTGCATAGGTTAGTGTGAAATACAACACATCCCAAAGTAATTTGGACAGAGAATAAAAATATATATGCATGGCCCCCCCTGAGGAGCTGGGGGAAAATGAGGAAGTGTTGGGTTCCCTCACTTGGATTGTTGCTGATGTTCCCACAAATACTGAGGACTGACGGCTTGGTATGCTGAACCCTCTATCTCAGGACTTGCTCTTCTGAAGCTCGTCACTGCAAGGGAGATGCTAAACCTGCTTATAATTATGCCTAAGAGTCTCCCCCTCAGTACCTCTTTGTTGCTCAGATGTGGCCCCTACTCTCTAGCTAAGCCACCTCGGCAGGTGAACTCACTGCCCTCCCCACTACGTGGGACCTGACTCCCATGGGTGTAAATCTCCCTGGCAACCTGGGATATGACTCTGGGGATGAATCTGGACCCGACATCATGGGATTGAGAACATCTTCTTGACCAAAAGGGGGATGCGAAATGAAACAAAATAAAGTTTCAGTGGCTGAGAGATTCCAAATGGAGTCGAGAAGTCACTCTGGTGGGCATTCTTATGCACTATATTGATAACCTTTTTTAGGTTTTACTGCATCAGAATAGCTAGAAGTAAATACCTGAAACTATCGAACTGCAACCCAGTAGCCTTGACTCTTGAAGACGATTGTATAGCAATGTAGCTTACAAGGGGTGACACTGTGATTGTGAAAAACTTGTGGATCACACTCCCTTTATCTAGTGTATGGATGGATGAGTAGAAAAATGAAGACAAAAAACTAGGTGAAAAATAGGGTGGGGGGATGATTTGGGTGTTCTTTTTTACTTTTAATTTTTACTCTTATTTTCACTTTTTCTGGTACAAGGAAAATGTTCCAGAAACGGATTGGGGTGACGAATGCACAACTACATGATGGTACTGTGAACAATTGATTATACACTTTGGATGCTTGTATGATATGTGAATATATCTCAATAAAATTGAATTTAAAAGAAAAAGGAATTCACCATAGAGAAAAAAAATCCCTTTCACTCTCCACTGAATTTTACTGGGCTCCTCTCCATTTTGCCTACTGGCACCATGGACTCCACTCAGGGAAATGTTACTATTTTTTCAATTCTACTTTCCATATACCAGATTTCAATTTCCATAAACTGTTAGCTGCGTAGTTACACTACTGCCTAATAAATGCAAAGCACTCTGTCGGATTGTGGAGGGTAGAAATATAAGGAAGGTGTGGTTGCTGCTCACATAATGTTCATCACCCAATGGGAAGACAAACATTTACCTATACAATTAGGATGAAGAAGCTACCGAGCTGTGTGTTGGAGTAGAGATGCAAATAGAGGGCTAGGGAGGAAGATGACAAACTATAAACTTCTTCAGGATTTGTTCATCTAAGGAATTTTTACTGGCTGCCATTTTTTTTTTTTTCAAAAAAGTGGATTGGTCCAGAAATTGAAGTTTAAATTTATTTTAATCATCTTTATAGTGACCAAATTTGTGTACGAATAAATATCCACCTTCTCAAGTTATTCAAGAATGGGTGGGTAAGTATGAAACTAAGATAAAAGGAAATTAGAGATCTAATGTCACCAAGAGCTATCATATTTAAAACACAACATAATTACAAGTCAAACCAAGTCATCGTCAGAGCTATGAAGTTTTTTGGATTTTGTGTCCTTTTTAAAAATTTTCAAATTTGGTGATTTAAAGAAAAATATTAACATCTAATACTAAGAGTTTGATTACATCTTAATTTTTCATGTCATTTCTTCAATTGCTTATGTCTTACAAAATAGCTACCCTGGTAGTGGCAGCTATTGGTTGCGAAATCAGGCAAGGAGTTGGAATTATAATTATCTTGACTGGCCTTTGCCATTTCTGGTTATTTTAAAGGAATTTAAGAACGTGAATAATGTGACATTTAGCATTCTCTTTCACCCTCAGACTGGAAGCTCTTCCATGACATGTCCAATCTATTACAGAAGCAAGCAAGCAATCACCTCAAACCTGGTCGGCTGCTTGTACAAAGTATCTGCCTAGATAAAAACAAAATACTCTGTAGCATCTGTTTCTTCTCAAAAAACACCCTTACATTTCTCATAGGAACCCAGTGCCTGAGCGAACATCCTCCCTTTAACCCTTTCAGAGTCTCTGTGGCAAATACAATTATCGAACTTTTACAAATGGGGGAGCTGCAGGAGAGAGAAATCTTTTCTGATGTTTGCCTGAGATTAACTAAATGAGTGCTTGGAAGAGAAGGCAGGTTTCCTACTTCCAGGCCAGTGATTAAGTTCTGGATGCAATTGTTATCTCACATGTCCCTTTGGCTAGTTTTATAAATCAAACCCAAGTGCCGCCTGATTACCAGCCTTCAAATAAATATTGTATTTACTATGTGCTTTGTGATTTCAAACACCACGAGTCCAATAGAGAATTTTGATATTTCCTCCACAGGATTTCCATTCCTAATTAAAGGCAAGTTTTGACTGAATGAAAAAAATCACAAACTGGTTGGACATTTCTGTGCACTTTGAGCAAGTAGTTATTCAGTCTGTACTAGAAGTTGAAAAAATCCTTCCTCAGAATTAGTTGTTTTGTATTTAAACTTCTGTATGATGTCTTTCATAGAAGAAAATGAATGCCTGAATAAAAAACAAGAGACAACCATTCTATAAGCATTTTCTCATTCAGAAGGTGCATTGTGGTCTCTTCCATCAAAAAGGCAGAAAGCCACTTAGCTGAGCATTTGGGCTGAGTAATTTAACCTCAGTGCTGTCAACTGTGAAATGGGATGATGGGAAGATTAAGGGACATGTGGTACCCAGGTGCTGAGACTAGCACAGGAAGAGGGTACAATGGTAAAAGCCAGCCACGATCATTCCCTTCTAAACACCCTTAATTACTTACATGAAAGGAGAAAAAAACACATTGTCTGAATAAGATAAAGCACTACAGAAAAACCCTGGCTTGATGAGGAAGAAAGCCATGTTCCAAAGTTTCCTAAGTGAATTTGAGCCCTTTTAAGGAATTGAGTGGAGGGATGCCAAAGGGTGGTCCTCTTTTTTACTTTTTATTATTCCTCCTCTCCTGCAGAGTTTAGTGGAGTTCTGAATGAAGGTTGTTTACTTTCTGGGCTATCTCTAAAGATGCTAAATGTTTAATTCATGGCAGCATGATGGGAATACCGTCCTTCACAGCCAACTGGAGAGTCAGACCACTGACCTCCTGCCATCGCCAGCTCACCTAAATGCTAGCACAGCTCAGGTGACCAGAGAGTAGCAGGAAGACCCTTCTCTCGAGGCGCTACTTTCTGCCAAGTCGCAGCTCTGACAATCAGGATTGATTACAAACACCCAATTAAGAGGCCTTTGGAACCTGATCTGAACACTAATCTTGTCTCTTGTTCTTCTTTAGGCTTAACTATCAGTCTTAGATACAATGGCAATTAGTTAAGCTTATTTTTTTAGCCTCCTTTACAAGCACACACATACACACACACACATATATGTGTGTGTGTGTGTGTGTGCTTCTGCCCAAGTATATCAGCATGCATGAAAGCATCAGATTTTATGCTGGAAACAAAGGAGCTGAGAACATGCATTCCAGCTGAAGGCATATGTCTCACTCGCATCAATGTTTAAGTGCATGCTTCCCAAAGTGAAATCTGATTGGAAATGCCATGCACATGTTGATTCAAATTGATTAGATTTCAACCAACCTTTTCCTTCAGCTTCTCATAAAGGCTGATTTTAAAAAATTACAGAAACACCTAACACAAAATAACCTTGCCATACTCAAAATTCACTATGCCAAAATGTGATTGCTTGTAGCAAGAAATAATAAAGTTAATTTTATTTAATATACAGGGTTCTGTTCAAATTAAATCAGTGCTAATGGAAAAAAAAAAAAAATCAAAGGAAGAAAGTAGATAATTGTCTGCCTGAGTAGTAACTAAGCATGCTGCCAGTGATAGCAACAACACTGGCCAACAATCGTTCTAAGAGGAGTTCATTCTTACCCACCCAATAATTTTTTAATTAAATTGAGCTTGGCAGTGGCGCCTCTCACTTTGCCTATCTTGGGGATGGATTCACTCGAGATCAAAACCGAGAATATAAAGAAGAGAAAAATAAAACAAGGGAAGATATTTTTAAAATCTGCCTTGCACATAACCAGGCACCAGATTGAAAACTTTGGGTTTATTTTGCTGTAACCATAGTATATGCAACAAATACAAGATATTTCTACAGTAGCAACTGAAAAAAATCAGGAAATGTTTCAGGGGGAGTTTCCTTTTTGCCTAGAAAGGGAATGGGATACATTTCTATCTTGATTCCAAAAGGTCTGTGTAGACTTCCATCTATCACTATAGTTTAGTCTGATTGTGAAATTTATGAAAATGGAATCAAACAAGCCAGTGTAGCAGGCACCCTTGAGGGGAAAGGTTAGTGACCGAAAGAGACACAAGGGGACTTCGAGGAAGCTAGAAATATTTTATTCTCAATTAAGTGTTGGTTACATGCATGTGCTCACCTTGTGAAAATTTATCAGACTTTACACTCACAGTTTGTGTGTGTTTTTAGATACATATTATACTTTAATTAAAAGTACAAGTATTGCTATATTTTATACAGAAAAATGGAAAAATGGCTTAAAATACCCATTGTTTTCATAAAACAAGAGCATCTGGTGTTTGTTTATTTTGGTCTAAATTATGGTCTAAAGCACAAGACAGGGAGGGGGTAAGGCGAGTGAGTCCCTCACCTTGGGCACCAAATTTAACACGGTGACAAAGACTCGGAAATCAAGATAAATGGTATTTTAATGCAATATTTCCAAAAAAAAAAATTAACGCAGAAAAATCAATGATAAACTAAATAACAAAATTTTTAAATGATGGATCAAAGTAGATTTTTTATTCACTCACGGAAACCAAAAATGGAACAAATATTCCAAAAATTGCCAATAAACTACTAAATAGTCATTATGTAATTTAATTAGCAGGAATAAACAGATTTGAGAAACTCAGGGCAGATTAATTTTCATTGAGTGAGCTTATATATTCCAGAAAAATAAATAAGATTAGCAGTGTTTCAAAATTCACAATCACTTAGGTAATTTTCAAAGCAGCATTAAAGAAAACGTGTGGTTTATTCCAACAAGATTCCCAAACTTTGACTATCATTTCTATTTAATTATAATTTCACTGTGAGTGAACTTCATGTGAACTTAGAAGAGAAAAATTTTCCTTTGGACATATTTACTTAGGACAAAATACACACTTATTATTAGCTCCACTAAGAAGAGTTTGCAAATCTAAAATATACAGAGAAAAGCATTATGCTAAGTTAGCTTTCTGTCTTGGTTAAGTCCTATAAAACAGTCTCGTCAAATCAGGCCTTGAAGTCAGGAACTTGTCAGTAGAAAGACCACTACTGGGCTTTCTCTCCCAACACTACCACCTTTTAAGACTCTTTTTTTGGAGCTTCACATTCATTTTCTTAATGTTTTAACCCAATGTCTGTGAAATTTTTATTGCTCCCCAGATGACGACATTTGATCTGAATGTAACCACACACCTCTTCGCTCAGCAGTATTTGTCACAAACCATTATAAATTATCATGCTGATAGTTTGCATTGCTGGGAAACCGGAAAAGTTCCATAAATTCTAACTACTGTATCAATGGCATTCTTGTTTATTATACAGATATAAAGTTTTATGAGATTCAAGACGTCTACCTTTCCACCGAAGGAAACTTTAGTGGAGTCAGATCCAAATAACTCATTATAAATACTGCAAATGATTTGCAATGCACAATGAATGTTGTTTTCTGAACTACCCTCAGCAGGGTACTTCTTTCTTTCTCCTCTATTTTTAACTGTGCTTCCACACTCCAAGAGCACATGTGATTTGCTGGCATATAAAAGAGAAATAATTCATTTCTCCCATACCTCACCATCTTCTTCTCCTCTCAGGACATTCTCTAGTCTCCTCTCTTATAGCAACAAAACAATAAAAACAGGCAGTATATCTAGCTTGAAATCCTAGCCCAATGTTAGCCCTGCAGACAGATGCTTTACCATTTTATGGATTGATTTATACCACACATTGTTCAATAAAAGAATCAAAGAGGTTATAGTGTTATGTTTTTGATGCCTATTTATAACAAAGCATGGTTCAGTGGTGACATAAACATAGATTGTTGCATGTTAAAGCTATCAGGCACAACTTACAGCTTTATTTTCCCTAGAAAATAACCCCCATTGATACCCAGTATAAAAACCGAATGCCTGTTTTGTAAAGTGGGGTCCATAGTTTACTTATAAAATGAATCAGTCTTAGTGCTATTCATATGAAAGGTTGTGATTGTATATATTTTATCATATTGCTGAATTTGTGAAATTACTTTTTGCCTATTTATAAATAAAATAATAAAACATAAACTAATTTTTTTTCTTACCAGAAGTATTTGGCTGGTCTGTTTAATTCCATATCCATCTGTACACCCTATCTCAAGAATGTTTCTCAAGAAGCAAATGTGCTAAGCAATTGATTTCTTAAACTTTCATATGAAACTTGACTGCAAATACTGACACTTTCAAGAGAAAATACATGGTGTATTATATACAGATCATCCCATTACTAGGTCAATATATTTAGTTTGACATATGTTTCGTTTCCTATTTCCGAATGTTCTAACAATGTCCAAGTTGTTAAAGGTATCATAATAATGATAACTTATTTCAAGAGCTTTTAAATTTTCAAAGGAATTTCATATTCACTACTTCATTTTATCCTAACAGGAACTCTATTGCATAGGTAAGACGCGTATTTTTACCGCCTTAGGTTATATAGACAGGTAATGTATCTCAATCATGAAAAGTTATCAAATGTCTTAAGACATAAAGCTTGCACATAACAGGAGAGAGAACTGAAAGCTTACCAGCTTTTGGAGGGTGGCTTACTATATCTAATTTTGTGTCATCTCAAATCCATTTTTGGAAGTAGTATAATGTAAATTGCAAAAAAAAAAAAAAAAAAGAAAGAAAGAAAGAAAGAAAAAAAAAAAAAAAAACCACCCCCCCAAAAAACAAAATACAAAACTATGTATGATTTGGGGGCATCTAATATAAACATTTGAAGTTTATAGATTTTAAAGTTGTAGATTTACAGAAGGCGGAAACACTTGTACCACATTTGTAGAATCTCAACTGTAACCTTTGACAATGACCAGGAGCATCTTTACATGTGGCCATACTGAAAAGATAACTAGAGCAATGTCTTAAATTGGTCTTCCAATATCTTTTGGGATTTTTTCATTGACAAAAATATCAGGTAGCAACATTTCAAAACATGGCATAAAGATGTTTTCCACTGGCACTAACTTCATCAGGATAAACATATCAGCTTTTCAAAGCTAGCCAGGAGATTGCAACTTCACAGAGAACAACCCTCAGGTGCCATAAATAAGAAGTCATCTTACACAGTAGCATTAAAAAATAAATCTTGCTCTCATAATTATAGAAACAATCTTCTTGGGAATATCAGTTTCCCAAATTCCTTGCTGATCTCACTGAAGTGTCCCTTCTTATAAATTGTAGTCCTGCTTTTCCTTGTCATCTTAAAAACAAAAAAACAACTAACCAAAAAGGTCCACTACCCAACCCACCAACTCACACCATTATATGGCAAAAGACTATTTAGGGTTCACTGTACGCCAGGCACTATTGTAATATATTAACTCATTCAACTGGCATCCCCTTCTTAAACTTCTACTCCAGAGTTGGACCAGCTCACAAGAGCCATTTGTGCATACCTCCTCCCAACTCCATGCACAGTGAGATCATGTTGGTAGTTTAAAATCAGTCATGAAGAGAATATTTACACCACATAAACTGGAAAATGTTACACATCAGGACTTTATCCCTACTCTCAAGAAAGCCAGTTGACAACTATTTACCAGCACATCACTGCTAAGCGCCAGTGACTCTTATGGATTCTTTAACTATTATTTTACATATGCACATGGTAATAATTTGCAGATCAGTAATTAGTAAACATGATTTGACTGAAATCTTAATAGCACCTTATTTTCTGGAATAATGTTACTACTTGAGTATGTTTTATAAGAGTTTCTTAAAATGTCATTATGCAGGTATATATAGGCATTATATCAGGTAGCAACATTTCTTAAATGTCTCCTATAGCAGTTTCAGCATTATCAAAAAGCAAAAGATAAAAAAAGTAAAATAAAATGAAATAGAGAACAAGTCTTCAGGTGATTGACACTTTAATGACCGCCATATAGCCATACAGAATATTGGCCAAAAAAAAAAAAAAAAAAAAACCAACAACAACCATATAATGAACTCCTTGTTTCCTACCAGTCACTGGAACTCTCTATTAATGGCAACTTCCGCACAAGATTAAAAAGTCAATATAATGCCCTGAAGCACTTCTGAATCACAGAACAAAGATTAGACTGGAATTGGCATACCTATATTGTAGTGCAGTTTATGCTATTTGGAAACTGGTCATTAGTAGATGGATTTATGCTGATTCTGTAGGAACCAGGGTCCTGATTTCACCAGATGATATCATTTCCCTGAGCATGAAAAACTAATTTGCCACACCAACTCTACAGGTTGTTGAGTTCTTCCTACAGTTGAGTACATTTCCATACTCTTCTGTCCTTCCCTAAAAGGGTTAAGTGTGTGCAAATAGAATATCTTAAATAATGCATATATATACCTGCATAATGACATTTATATCCAATAAAAGTAGTAGCCTTTATAAATTGTATATAATAATATACAATTATATCAAATCAGCCCACTTTAAAACTTGGGAAAACATATCATTCCATGAGAAATACTTTAGCATTGGTGTTTAAAGATATTATTTTTCTTTGATAAAGCAATTTGTATATCTAAACTTTATAAAAGATTGATATGCAGGTTCAACTCTCCAGATACCATACCAGGTACCGTGGAGTAGAGTGGTATGATGGGGAGAAGACAGAGACAGGTGGTCTGGTAGGTGTCCAAGAGATAAGAATAACCCAGGGTCTGAGTGGACCACAACACTTAATGTTAAAATGTAGTTTTCACTACTGTGGAAAGCAAAACCTACAAACTGGTTCATTCATATATAGTGAGGAAATGCTATTTAGATTGTGTCTATGCTGAGAATGTTTTCTTAATAATGAAATCTGGCATAATTTAATGCTTAGTAACTTAACAGTCAAAGGAGATAGCAAGACCAAAGATAGGAAGATAAACAACTGGTTCCTATCTGAGTTCCCATAGCATTCCTGGTGTATTAAAAATTATTCTCTAGCATTTTTCATAAGAGTTTTGCAATCATTAATCTACTATAAAAAGGCTTCATCTGACTCTCCCTATATGCCTTTTTGTTATTCAATGACAATTTGCATTTTCCATGTCAAATCCAATAAGATAAATACAGTTCTTAAATCATGGCATGTGCTACAAATTTGTTTACAAATATCCAACCTCACTGTCTGTGGATACAATATATGTTAGAGTTCCACATGACTTCAGGAAAACGCAACGGAGAGTTTGGGTTTCTAGTTCTCACCCTTCCCAGAAAATATAAAATATATACACATTGCTTAACAAGACTTCCCAAACCAAAGCGTTAACAGGAAAAAGACTATGAGCGATTGCACATTTCAATACAACCTTCCTAGTTTGGGGGACTCAGAAATCACTTAACATAATTTAATTTCTATGCCATTGACATAGAATCTGGCCTAGATTGGAATCCCTCCTGGATTCACTTACACCCCATATTGTACACATAGACTTTTCCCCATAGATATCTACGACCACTAGATGGTGCTGTGGTGCCCTGTTCAAATACATTCTCACTTACTTGCAGTCTCTGTCCTCCAAATCAAAGTGGGGGTTGAAGTTGATCATGATTCTCTGGTATGGATCTGGAGCCTGAATCAGCCATTCACATTTTTCACTTGGGCGATAAGAATGAGGATAGCCAGGAGATGTAAGGTACCCGGGGCTTTCAATTTTTATAATATCACCACATTTGTCTGCAATGCAAATAACATTTTAGTAGTGCTTTCCCTCACACCCAATTAGGTATTCAAGCTTTATATATAAACTATCAGTTACTAAACATTCCATAACTTTTTAAAGGGACCTCCAAGAGGTCCCCGCAGGTCCTTCAGGGGACGCCAATAGCAATGCCCTACCAAGGCCCACTCTGAGCTCAGGGCATTTACTCAGCAAGACAGGCTATGGCTTAGAGTAGATTGAGATCTGAGAGGACTTTTTCATCCTGCTCAAAGTTCCTTCCCACGAAAAAGGTCTTCCAGCATTAAAAAAACATTAAATCCCCTCAATTGATGTTAACATGGTCTCCAGGGAGCTTCTGCTGGACTTAATTATCCCCAAGAAGTGTAATCGCATTAAGTAGCAAGTTCTAAGTGGAAGGGGACTAAAACATGCTGTTCGACCCCTTGTGTCGCTTTTTGATGCTAAGTCTGGTCTATGCCATTGATTAGCCGTGATTGTCTACCAAGACCCCAATTGACTTAAATCCCCAACTTTTTTTGTTGTTGTTTTATCTGCCCGTAAATCTAGATAATTTTGAGTTATCTCTGATCTTGTGATCCTCATCAACAGAGAACAAAGTATATTTGGTGAAGCAGAAATAATTCTGCTTTATTTCTCTAAGTGTAATTGCTCAGACCTGGAGACCAGATCAAGGCGGGGGGGGGGGGCAGAAAGGAAAATAAACTGTCACCCAGCATTAATCTAATTATCCTAAATGTTGAAAAAAATTTTTTCACCACATTGAGGTCTGGGTATCATATATGGTAAGCCACATTCTCACTTTCTGGGAAAGGTAAGCCTACTAGTTTTGAGCTTTCATTTAAAAAAACCCAAAAGCTAAAGTGATTCACTGAAAGCCAAATAAACCAGCTCTGGGTTGGTTTATTGTTCAGCATGGATTCTCATTGTCACTTTTTATGATGGATTTCATACTGGCAAGCCTTAGTCTGCAATGCTGCCACATTTATTGGTGCTTAATTTTGAGCAATAAAAATTCAGTGCATAAACTACGGAAGGGGAACAGGTATGAGAACAGTGAAATATATAAGCCTATCAATCACAAATTTTCGGTAACGGTATATATAGATTTTAATATTGCATCTAATAGATTCCCTGTGGAAAGAGAAAGGCATTCTTTGCTCTCAGCGTGAATTTATAAATCTACAGAATTTTATTACAGGAAAACCAGGTCAAATGGAAATGAAAGATGAAGTGCACATCAAAAATGCATAAAGCTACATGCATTACAGAAATCATTTCCCATAAATCAGAAAGAAGACAATATAAATGATACTGTTTTTTTCTCAATTGCTAGATGTTTCTGACTAGGTTTCTTAGGCCAGAGGAGTCTTATGCTAGTTTCCTTTGCCTTGGCTTTTAGAAGCCTGAAATTTGCCAAGAAGAAATGATGTTGCAACTGGAGTTCAGAATCTCAGCTAATGATCATATTGGACTCTGTTACGGGATCCTACAGAGACTCTTGCATTATTTTAAAGGTGCAGAAAACTTGGAAAGTGCCCCTGTCTCATTAAGTCTCCTCCAGCTCTGTTCAAACATGGCAGTGTCTGGCATCTGCTAGAGGAGTGAAATAAAACAGCGCTGCTTCTAGTCACTCAACAGAGTCACTTCAGAAGACATTTAGGTGGATTTGGTACCACACCAGAGCTCTTTAATCTGTGACTTCTGAGAGAGTGACAGTGTAATAAGATAATGTGGACGGCTAGACTCCCTGGCTCTGTTAAATCTCTCTAACAGTTGATTAAGAAAGAACAATTTCTAATGACTCTGGACCATTAGTCCTAAATAAGGTTAATGAATTAATTTAGCAGACACTAGTACTCGCAGGAGGTAGACCGAGCTTTAAGAGATCTGCTGACTTACAGGCATTTCCCAGCTCTGGGTACTCCAATCATTGTACCACAGAGATAACTGGTCAAGCTCACTGGCTGAGTTCACAGTCTCAACATCCCCTATATTTCTGCTCATTATAATACATAATATAAGGCATATTATAATATATATATATACATAATTTATGGAATTCACAACCTAAAGCCTGAAAGTGTTTTTTGCATCAGGTTTCAAATGCATCCTGTGAACACCTTCCCTGTTGATTTATTCTCAGGAGTTGTGAGGGCAGTGGGTAGGTTACTCTAATTCCTACCGCCTGATCATTTGAGCTCTTTGAATTGGAGAAGAACATAATTTCATTCCCTGCCAGATTATAGAAAGATAACACCAACTCAGGTTCATCAACAATTTGTGCCTGTGTTTTATTTACTGCCAAGCATATCTTTTAGAACTCTACTTGGTAGCTGTTGGGGGAATCTCGTGCTTAAATCGCAAAACCTCCAGAAAACATGTTAGAGAGATTAACTTCCGTCATAAAGATGTGATTTAAATTCCTCTTGGAGTGAACCACTCCACTTGTGGTCTCTTATTAAAACAATATACTACAGTAAGTAGTGGATGTCCTTTTCTTCTAATTACTTTGATTGAAATCTAAGCCAGACAAAAGTAAATATTTGATCATTAGTTAATAATAATTGCTGAAGACTCACTGTAAAGATAATTTGATATCCCTTGCCTTCACTTACTTTACAGTGGAAGTCAAACATGCCTAAGACCAGATCATATTTTAAAACACATTATTTATGTTACATGGTACTGTTTATCCCCCCTCACAGTCTTTCATTTACTTAACAGTGAGTGGTTTTAAAAGCAAAGTGGAAACTGCAAGTAGACTAGGGATTTCCAGATCTCCTGGTGCCTTACATTGTATATATCAGATTCCTTTATTGGCACTATGCAACTTTCATTCAAACAACAGCCAGATCAAGGGCGATTTACAAAGGCCGAGGTGGGGCTCCTTGGAACAAACCGACATCTCCTGCAGGACACCAGGCAGAGGAAACAGTTTGGGGGAGCTGCAAGAGAACCAGGAAGTTCTCCTGGTAAAGTGTTCATTAACTTTCGTCTGCCATCAAATTTTTGAAAGGGAGTCTCATCTAATTGCCTTTGGGAGGAAACATTATTAAGATAATTGGTGTGCTGATCTGGGAAGGCAGGAGGCTCTGCCTCGTAACAGAGGTGGGAAAACCCCCACAAGCAAACAACCAACTTCGGGAGGGAGCCACAGGGCTGGAAATCCTCCTGCCTCAAACAGACCGATTTTAATTCTTTATTTCTTCGCCCGGATACAAGTTTCCTTCCCCCGGGGAGATGCCCACTCCCGGTTGCTCCCAGCAGTTCCGCGTGGGTCCAGTGACTGGGTGGTCGCAGAGCCCGGGCTGGGAGCGCGCCGGCAGCCGGGGAGCCCCGGGCGCGGCGCTGTCAGACGCGCCTCCGCCTGTCACTTACCGTTGTGAAAAGCGCTGGCCAGGGCCAGGGCGAGCGCGGCGCAGAGGAGCTGTAGCCCCCTCTCCATTCTCCCTTCGCTAGATCCCCAGGCAGAAGCGGTGGAAAGAGAACGTGCAGGGCAAACCCAGCGAAGGGGGTGATCTAAAAAACCCAAAGTGCTCCAACTCCGCTTAGAGCTGTAAAATCCTCCAGCCCGTCTTGGAGAAAGGAAAGCGGGGAGGCAATGCCTGGATCCTTGAGAAACGCTTCTCTTTTTGTGTCTCAAGTCGTCCGCATCCTGTCATTTAGCTCCGGTTTCCTCTCCCTTTTCCCACACTTGTTCCTCTTCCAGGAGCCACTGCTCGGGCCATGTCTCCAGAAAAAAAAAAAAAAAAAAAGTGGGGGCTGGGAGGGGACGGAGGGAGGTAGGGAAACACACAGCAAAGCCAATCTCCAGATAAAAAAAAAAAAAAAAAAAATCCGGATTGTTTCTGGACCCGTTGGAGCCGAGGAGCTGGCGCCCAGGGGAGGTCCGGGGTGTCTGCGGGAAGGAGAGGAGCAAGCAGTGAAAAGATGAGCGGGAGACGGAGGAGTTTCACCAACTGCACCCCCGCCTCCCCCACCTCCTTCCTCCCCTCCCCTTCTTGAGCCCTTCCCTCGCTTCCTCCCTCCCCTCTCCCCGCACTAGCTCGCCAGTAATTGCCTGACAGGAGACCAGGAGGAATAAGTTTCCCTCCGTGCGCTTTCCCGCTCCGTCTGTTTGACTCCCTCGGAAGCCCTGCAGAGATCTCCAGAAGGGAGGCGCTGGGGGTTCTGCGCCAAGGGCGCGTGTGTGTTTCAGGAAGGGGCATCCGGGTCGGTGCCAAGGCTAGGGTAGCGTTAGCCTACCTCGGCGGGCCTCGCTTCTGGACCCCCGGGGTGAGAGCGGGGCCCGCCCCGGGGCCGCGAGGATCCCCGCGGTAGAGCAGTGGCGAGAGCCCGGGAGGTGGTGGCTGCTTCTTGCAACTCCAAATCCCAGTGCAGGCGCCGGCGAGGAGTGCGGCTTCTCCGCGCGCAGAGGGGCGGGCCCCTCCCGCTGCCCACCTCGCGGGCCCGGAGACCTGTGGCCAGGAGCAGCCGGGCGCCGCTGGACACTCCGAGCCAGGGCTAGAGGGCATGGGGTGGACAGCCGGGCTGGAGTGGGGAGACGCCCCCTCAAAGCCGGGAGAGGGGCGGTCTCGAGGGTGCCACGTAAAGCCGAAGCAAAGCGCCCGGGCTTGCGAGGCCCGGCTGCAGTGCGCCGGGCCTCCCGCCCCGCCACCAGGACGCCCGACCGGGCTCCAACCGTGCCTGGGTGCCCGGGTGCCCGGGTGCCCCCGCAAGCCGCCGGGCTCCATTGTTGCCCGAGATTTGGAGACCTCTCCTCTGGGACAGAGGGGACATTGGAGGGTGGGAGGTGATGTGCCTTCCAGCTAGGGGGCAGCCGTCGCCCAACCCCGCCCAGCGCGTTTTCTCCGTGCCTAGGTGCTTGATGGTTTGGAAATTAGGGATCCAGTGGCCCCTGTTTCTCTGCAACCCAGGGGAGGAGGGATGGTGGCGGGGGGTAGGGGAGTGTTGGGTAGGAAAGGGCGATTTGGGGCGGGGCGTTCCCGGTGCCCGCTCCTGGCAACAGGCAATTGCACACGCGGGTCCTCTAGCTTCCTGCCCACCCGCATCTCCCTGCGAAGGGGCGTCCTCGCTGTGGGCTGGATGCTCCCCAGTTCCGCCCCACCCTGGGGCTTTCAGAGAACTGGGTCCGAGTGTGTCTGCGGATATGAAGAGCAAGGACGTTTCTAAGAAACAAACAGGTTGCAGTCAGGTATCGGCCCTTCAAAGGCCCCCTCCCAAGGAGTTCGTGGGGGAAGGTGAAAAGGTCACGATATCTTCTGGGAATTAGCGTTTATTTACACATCTCGAAATCAGAGCCTTATTCCTACCTGGCGCAAAGAGCTGGCAAAGGAGATTTAGGAATGTTGGCAAGGAGACTCTGGTCAAAGGTTATGGCGGAAGACCTTGGGGCAGGCAGGAAGAAAGGCAGCCCCGGAGCGTTGAACTCTCTGGCAAGGGTTTCACGCCGGCGGGTTAGGGCTGTGCGGTGCGCTCGCCCCTCGGGGTCCAGGCGGGCCCCTTGTGGGCGCTGAGATGTGGCCCGTGACTCCTGCACTGGTCTGTGATGCCAAGTGCTCGCTACTTCGGGTCAAGCTTTTCTTTTCTCCCCGTCTCGGGGACCCCAGCGGCGATTCTGGAGACAGCGACCCCTCCGCGCCGCGAGCCAGCCCTGTGCGCAGAGCGCCTCCTTCCCGTAGCCACTTGCCTCCGTCTCTGCTCCCTAATCCTTGGGAGGCGCTCCCGAGAAGGCGCGGGGTGGGACGGTGACAACGGCCCCGGAGTCGAAAGCATGGTAGAGCGGAAGGGGCAGTGGCAGGACCCGTGGGCAGCTGCATTCCCCAGGCCAGGAGATGGAAGGAAAGGAGCGCGGAGGGAGGGAAGAGGCGACAGGGGAAGGAGGGGTGGCGGACCGGCAGCCGCGCCCAGCGCAGACCCTCGGGGAGTGAGCGCTCGCGCGGAGGAAACCCTGGGCGCTTGGCTACCACCGCAGCGCGTCGCCGCCTCCCCGCCTTGCTCTCCCCTCTGGGCTCAGCTCCGCCAGTTCCCAGCTGATCAGGGTCAACGTCGTCGTTTCAGATTTGGGGTGACCCCAGCGACCTCAGCCCTAAGATCGGGGGGGGGAGGCGGCTCGCAGGACCTGGTCGGCTGACAGAGAAGGGGGAATCGGGAGGGTGCAGCAGCCGGGGCGTCCTGGAGTCACAGAGAATCGCCTTCTTCCCAGCAGCACTCCGGCGGCCGCGCGCGCTCCGGGGAGTCGTCCTGACCCGTCTGAGCCCCGGCGGGGTGAGCGAGGGGGCACTCGCGGGAGACTTGAGCCCTGTTGTTTTTTAGAAAACTGCCGCCAATCTCTCTTCCCCTTTCCCTGCTGAGTGTGCATTTCCCAGCCTGGATTCGCCAGGCCAACAAATAAAGCCACCGATGCGTGTACTCTGGGAGGGATTGTCCCCCAACCCGACCTCTCCCCCTTCCGGGCTCTGGCGACGGCAGCTCCGCGGGCTCCTGCCTTCCTTCCCGCGGGGGAGGCTCCTCCAGAGGGTCAGTGCGGGGTAAACGCCGGTCTCTTTTCTTGCTCACCAGCTGAGAAACGTTGCCAGCCTTTCTCCAACTGCAGCCGGAACCCAGTTGGCACCCGTGGAACAGGGACAAGAGTAAGTAGCAAGCAGCAAAGTTTTATTTGAAAAGCCAGCACACACGGGGAATAGCAAAGGTTGGTAAGAAGGAACACACGCTTGAGAGGTCAGTGCAGGTGTGCCCAAGAGAGGGGACACAGCGGTTGAGCTATGTCCAGATTTTATATATTAGCCTGTTGCTATGCTTCAGGCTAGGGTTGGTGGTGGAAATTCCCATTCTCCCCCCACCCTGGCTTAACCCCTCCTTTTCCTCACCCTGGCTATCTTAGCTGATTCTGAGAACTGGGGTCTGGTTCTCCTTCTACCCTGCCCCTCCTTTCTCCCGCCACTTGTCTATCTCAGCTGGTAGGCTTTGGTGGTCCTTTGGCTAGGCCCTTCCTTCTTGCTCTCCATCTTGCTATCTATGGCTTGATGCTGACTCTCCATCTGAACTGACCAATGTCCCTGGCCTGCCCAGAGTGCCCTATTCTAACCTGTCTCAGTTCCCCCTGAAAGAGTAATACACCATTAATCTTAAGGGGAAGCTGAAGGATGAGGGTCAGACTTCTGGAGCTTCTTCCTGCTGGTATGGGCAGTTGTCCCTGCCTATTTGGGTGTAGAACTCTTTCTGTGTTCTAGTAGAGGGAGGAAGGAGTTGGTCTTGGCTTGGGAGGTCAGCATATTTGTAAATCAGCATGATTTGAAAAGTTTGCAGCCTGTTGGAGACAAATTTGTCAAGAAGTTTAAACAAGCAGGGTACAAATAGGAGGAAGACGTTAGGGAACAAGGGGCCCTACAAAAGGAAGGATCTAGGATAGCAGGTTAGGGAAATTGGAAAAAGGCCAGGCTTTATTGGCATTTTCTCTTAGCCTTACAGCTTGATCCTGTAGGCCTCTGATAGTCTCAACCCCTTTTGGGATTTGTTCACATGAAAGCAACATTCTTCTTTTAGAAATAAGCAAGTTCCTCCTTGGGCAGCAGTTAGCATGTCTAATGCTCGTCTGTTTTGTAATGCCATAGCAGCTAGAGAATCTATTTGGGTTTGTAGCAGTTGCAGGGATTGACTGGTTGCATGAGGCTTTTTGACACTTCTAAGGAGAAGTTACCATAGACTTGTTGGGCTCTCACTATGCCTGCAATTCCTGTCCCGACAGCTGTGGCTATTCCGTGTTTGACAGGAGACTTATCATTAGTGAGCAACCCTCTTTCCCTCCAGATACCAGAGCCGAGCATGCAGCACAAGAAAAGCATACTTAGAGTTAGTGTAGAGGTTAGCTCTCTTCCCAGCTGCTAGTGTTAACTCCCTAGTAAGGGCTATGAGTTTGGCTTTTTGGGCCAAAGTTCCAGGGGGAAGAGGCTTTGCTTCTGTGACTTCCTGCAGGGAGACAATAGTATATCCTGCTTTTCTGACTCCCTCTTTTACAAAGCTGCCTCTGTCTGTAAACCATTCTGACTCTGGGTTATCTAAGGGCTGGTATTTTATTTTAAGTCTGGCCTGCTAGAAAAATTTTGAGCTAGTGTCTCTGTGCTAGAAAAATTTTGAGCTAGTGTCTCTGTGCATGAATGCTGGAGGGATGCACTGTCTTCATCTGGGCTTACTGGCAATAGAGTGGCTGGGTTCAGGGTAGTACAGACTTGGATTTGAACCTTCAGCATGTCTAAGAGCTGGGCTTGAAACTTCAGGAGCCTACTATTGGAAAGCCACTGGTGTTCTTTCGCTTCTAGAATGTCCCTGACTTAGTGGGGTGTATATACTGTTAAAATTTGTCCCCACGTTAAGTTGGTGGCTTGTTCTGTAAGTAAAGCAGTGGCCCCTACTACTCTGAGACAAGGCAGCCAGCCCTGAGCTGTGGCATCTAACAGTTTTACACTAACACTCCTAATGCTACTCCTTTCTTTTCAGTTACATATAGGAAAAAGGGCTTATCTAAGTTGGGCAGGCCTAGGGCAGCAGGCTCATAAGAGCACTTTTGAGGGTGGTGAAGATGGTAGCCTGCTCTGTTCCGCACTCTAAGGGGGCATTATCTAGATGCCTGATGGCCTCAAATAGAGGCGAGGCAATTTCTCCAAATTGGAGTATCCGTATTCTGCAATACCCTTCCATTCTTAGAAAAGGCTCTTAATTATTTCTTGGTTTCGGGGTTGGTACTGAGAGCATAGCTTGAATTATCTCAGATGATAGAGAGCACTCCCCTGGAGTAAGGATAAACCAAGATTAAGAACTTTTTGCAAGGTAATCTGAGCTTTTGAAGCTGAAACTCAATACCCACATACCCATGTTCAGCTAGAAAGTTGAGGATAGTAATAGTGTCCCTGAGGTAGGGCTTCAAATTAGCAAATCATTCACATACTGAAGGAGAGAGCTAGGTTCCAAATGCAGGAGGGCCAAATCTTGGGCTAGCGCATTCCCAAAAAAGATGAGGACTGTCCCTGAACCCTTGGGGTGGGACTGTCCAGGTGAGCTGGGTGGGGGTTGCATCCCTGGGCCCTTGCCACTCAAAGGCAAATAGAAACTGGGAATCTGGGTATAAAGGTATGCAGAAGAAGGCATCCTTTAGATCCAAAAGTGAGTACCATCTGGTGGGGCTTAGGATTTTATTGAGGAGGGTGTAAGGGTTAGGAACTATGGGGTGATGGAGAATGACAAACTGGTTTATGGCCCTAAAATCTTGTACTAGCCGGTAAGTCCTATTTGACTTTTTAACGGGTAGAATGGGAGTATTACAAGGGGACTGGCAGAAAACAAGAAGGCCTGCTTTTAGAAATTTTTGGATAAGGGGTTGAATACCCTTAATGTCCTCCTGCTTAAGGCAATATTGTCTCTTTCTTGGGAAAGGCAGGTCTCTCCTGTACTGAATTACAATAGGAGGGACATCAATTGCTTTCCCAGGAAGGTCTGTTTCCCAGACTTTGGGATCCACTTGATTTCTTAACTCTGGGGGGAGGGATTGTAGAGGGCTCTCAGCCCCAGTTAACACCATACTTAATGCTATTTTACTTTCAGTGGGGGCTGTCATGTTCTTGCTTTGGCAGACAGCCTATTACTTGGATTTGGGCACCTAATGCTTTTGGGAGATCTCTCCCTAGAAGTGGAGTAGGACACTCTGGTATTCAAAAGAATACTACCAATTCGGCAAAGGAGAGGTGGGGTAAAGCCCAAGATTCCCATCTACTCCCACTATGGGACAAGTTCTAGAGGAGAGAGGGCCGGAGTGAGAGGTTACAACAGAATAGGTGGCTACTGTATCAGTTAAAAAATTAACAGTCTTACGTGCCACATCAAGAGACACCTGGGGCTCAACAATCTCAATATTCTTCAGCAAGATCCAGGGAGCCATTTGCCCCAGGCCCCTTCAGTCCTGGTCAGGGGCAGCCAACAGGGCTTTTAGAGAGGCCTCGCTCCCCCTTTGGGGCTCAAAGCACTCTTGGACCCAGTGCCCTGCCTTCCTGCACCACGGACAGGGCCCTGGAGGCTCTCTCCATCCTCGGAGCTCCCTCTCTCTCCAAATTGATGACAGGTTCCCAGTGGCTTCTGCTCTGGGCGACCCTGAGGCAGCTTCTTACTGTTTACAGCTAAAGCTATGAGCCTTGCCTTATTCTGGTCTCTCCTTGCTGTATCCTCCTCTGCAGTCTGGTTCCAATTATGAAAGACAGAAAAGGCAGGATTCATAAGATGATTCATAGGTGTTTGAGCTCCCAAGGATATTTTTTGCAGTTTGTCTGGAGCTGACTGTCCTATAAAGTAGGTTTTTAACATGACTTGTCCTTCCTCAGAGTCTGGGTCTACACTGGTATACTTTTTCATAGCCTCCACTAGCCCTTCCTGAAACAAAGCAGGGTTTTCTTTTTCCTCTTGGGTTATGCTCTGAAGCATGTTGTAATTGACAGTCTTAATAGTAACATTTTTTCATATCTTCTATTAGGGAAGTAAGCATATGGTCCCTTGCCTCCAGATCTTGTTGTTCCCTCTGATAGTTCCAGACAGGGTCTGTGCTAGGGACACCTTCAGTCCAGCCCTATACTGTCTGGGCTGTTCCTCTTGCAGTTTATCTGCATGTCCTTGGGCCTCTGCCCAGATCCTCCGCTTCTCCTTGGGGGTGCAGAAGGAGGAAAAATAACCTGAATGTCTCCCCAAGTAAATTCATAGGTTAAAACAAGATTTTTGAACTCCTCCGTAAATTTGGAAGGGTCCTCAGAAAATTTCCCCAATTGTCTCTTACACTGTGATGAGTCTATCATAGAAAAAGGGACTTGGACCCTTATAGTTCCCATAACCCCATTGGCTATTTCCCAGAGAGGAGATATTCCATGTCCTTTTTAAACCTTCCTCTTCCTTCTCTGGGGGGTGATAAGAGGTTCCACTGAGAGTGTGTCTGGCTGGACTTGAATAAGGAGGGGGTGCAGTGGGCCTGGAAGCCTCTCTGTGTAAAGGATGAAGGTTAACAGGAGCCTTAGGTCTGGTGAGCTCAGAGGCTAGGTTTAAGGGATTTTTATTCCTGAGCATTTTGATGCCTCAAGTTGTGGAGGCCTGACCAACCACAGGTCATTTAAAATATCTGCTTCTCTCTTCTCCTGAGATAAAAAGGATTTATCTCTTATTTACCCTTTAAAGTAACATCCTTTACAAGCCCCCCCTCATGGTCTTGTCCTGATAAAGGACCATGAAAAGTTGGACATATGGAATTTCAGACCCTTTCCCTTCTCTTTTACAAAAAAAACAAACAAACAAACAAAAAAAAAACAAGTCTAATTGGCATATGGCATAAAGCCAAGTGTGCCATTTTGTGGCCATTCTTCCCTTCCTTCTGATTCGTACTGGGGGTGCACTGCCCATATTCTTAAAGGAGAGAGACAGAGGGATACTCACAGCAGCTGGCATCCCATGTCTGAAGCTGAGTAGTACCCTTGCCATGTGGGTGTCCCCTGCAGTGGAGAAGACCATAGATTCAAAGAGACAGGTGGTCTGAGTTCACCCCTTGACTCCTGTGCCAGACCCAGAGGGCTGAACCAGACTTCTCACCCAGGCAGCTCTGAGCTGAACCTCCTTGCTCCTTCTCCAACTCTGAGGCAGGAATTTTCCTTTTTCCTTAACTGTCTTAGGAAGAGAGTTTGGGAGGTTTGTTGCAAAGAAAACAGAGTATGGGAAGGGTCCTATAGGGATGGGTGACTGACAAGAGTCGAGAGGACTTGCCAAAGACAGAAGAACTCATGAGAAGGAAACTTTCTTTTAGTTGCCTGAGTTGCTCATTGGGGAAGAAAGGTTTTTAAAAGGTATCTAGCTCCCTGGAGGGGAGAATGCCCTGGAAAATGCCAGTAGCAGACTAAAGGGTGATGGAAGAGGCTCCTTACACAGTCTTCAGGCCCTGGAAGAGGGCATATGATGGGGCAGGGCCAAGTGTGGGGCTCCCGTCACCCCTTACAACATAGCTCCCTATCCACAAATTGAACACAAACCAACAGTTACTCCTTCCCAGCCAGTGGTCTAAGGCTGGGTGGGGAGGTATACAGATGAGTGTCAATAGGAGTCACTGGTGCTTGGCGCAAAGGAGGGAGCAAAGAGATGGAAAGACCCGTAGTGCAAAACTCGAGCTGGTGTTCCTACCAGGGGTCAAAGAAAGAGACAGATGGTGTAAACATGTTCAATTAAAAGGAAGTTAAGATAGGTGTGTTAAGGAACTCAGTAAAGAAATTGGAATAGGATGAGAATGAGGGGTGCGAAACCTTTCACTTTTTAGCATTTGGGTAATGAAGAGCAGGCAGTTACATTCCTCAGCAGCTAAGAACTTACAGCACTGCGGGACCATCCCCAACCAGACTCTCAGCTCTCATCCTTCCTAGGGGCAGGATGCTTTCTGGAAACCTGTGCTTATAACCTTATTTTGAAAACCCCTCATAGACTGAGAGTCAGGAGAGAGAACTCTCCTGTCTTCTTAAGCCTTGGTTACAGAGTAGAAAGATGATTAGTAACAAGTGAAGATGCTCTCTCTGCCTGGGGCTATGAGGTCTGTCCATACATCAGGGAGAATAGGGAGGCAAAAACTTGCAGATTGGAGTGTCCCAAGCACCAAGCAGGTAGCAAATGTCCGTTAGAGTAGCAAGAATTAAGAGGGGTACAACATCAAGAGGAGAACAATTAGGAGGTATGGCCAAGCAGTATGGTAAGCATCAGTGTCTACAGGCATACCTCAGGCTGTCTTCACACTCACAATCAGCAAAGACGGCTGTCCCGGTTTGCTAATGCTGCCATTGTGCAAAACACCAGAAGTGGATCAACAGATGATACCTTCACCTAAGGATAACCAATGCGTCTAGAAAATCTCTGTTAGCTTGGAAGGCACGTGGCTGGTATCTACTTGCTCCCAGGTTGCCTTTCAAAATGGCATTCTCTGAAATGTCAGTGTCAGCTTTCAACAGCTGTCTTCAAAATATGTCTCTCAGTTGCAGCTGTTCTGAGGTCCTTCTGTTTGTGAGCTATTTTATAGGACTCCAGTAATTAAATCAAGACCCACCCTGAATGGGTGGGATCCACACCTCCATGGAAATTATCCAATCAGACATTTCACTTGCAGTTGATTGTGTCACATCTCCATGGAGACACTCAATCAAAGGATTCCAACCTAATCAACACTAATATATCTGCCCCCACAAGATTGCATCAAAGAACATGGCATTTGGGGGGGACATAATACATCCAAACTGGCACAGTGGGCTTCTGGCCAGAGAAGTTCTCCTGGGTTGAACAGGACTGGTCTGAAGAATGTCCTTTGGGGGAAGGGAAGGAAAGGGAACAGAAGGTCTAGGGCAGGTCACCCAAGCCCCCGGGAGAAAGCAAAAGGCCATAAAGAATCTCAGAATAAGGAGAGCAGCAGCTAGGAGAAGAGTGAAGACAAAGGCCACAAAGCATGGCAGAAATCTGTGCCAAGGGGCATGACTTACGAAGCGCAGTTTCAGTGGGCAGGTGCCCTCCTGTGAGGAAGACGACTTCTTAGCACTCCTACCTGACTCACCAGAAAGATGTAGCTGGAGCCCGGTGGGCACCCAAGGTGAGCTTGTCTCAAGAAAGAATTTTCTTGTCTCAAGAAAGAATTCAGGGACAAGAGGAATAGTAGCAAGCAGTAAAGTTTTATTTGAAAAGCCAGCAGACATAGAGAATAGCAAAGGTTGGTAAGAAGAAACACACACTTGAGAGGTCAGTGCTGGTGTGCCCAAGAGAGGGGACACACCTGGTTGAGCTATGTCCAGGTTTCATATGTTAGCCTGTTGCTATGCTTCAGGCCATGGTTGGCGGTGGAAATTCCCATTCTCCCCCCACCCTGGTTTAACCCCTCCTTTTCCTCACTCTGGCTATCTTAGCTGATTCTGAGAACTGGGGTCTGGTTCTCCTTCTACCCAGCCCCTCCTCTATCCCTCCACCTGTCCATCTCATCTGGTTTCAAAAAGTAGGGTTTGGTCCTCCTGTAGCTCAGCCCCTCCTTCTTGCTCTCCATCTGGCTATCTATGGTTTGATGCTGACTCTCCATCTGAACTGACCAATGCCCCTGGCCTGCCCAGAGTGCCCTATCCTAGCCTGCCTCACAACCACCTAATAAGGCAGGCAATATATACACCAGGGAAAATACCATATGTAAATTCTGCCACTGATTTTCCTGATCTTAGCTGATTTGGGGCTTTTCTAGACCCCTTGGTTTCCAACACAATATCGGATAACAGAGCTTTACCACACTGATTAATAATTGCTGGCTAGTTGGTGGATATGGAGCAAATTGTCCCTGCTAACAACCTCCTTCTTCTGCTGTTACCTTCCACTAAGTGCTGAAAAGGGTCAGTTTTAGATTTCTGCAATTTCCCAGTAAGGGAGACAGGCTGACATTCATGTAAGAATAAGTGATAGTGGAAGGATTTGGCAGGGTTCCAAGATTGATTTCATTTTGGTCTCACGAATATATCACTCTTCCCTGACACCAAAAAATCCCCAGACTAGAGAGGACCCAGTTCCACTGAAGGCTCCCAGAGTCAGTGCTCAGGCCCCAGGGCAGCAATATCCAGCCCCATTGACTCACCCAGGAGCAGCTGTAAGACTAAGCCTCTTGGCTTTGCTCCCCGGAGCTAGGCCCATACACCGGGCCATCGTTAAGAACAGTCTGGGTGGTAAATGCTTGGTTCCTTTCATCAAGCTCTTATCGATTTGTCAGAAATAAGATGAGATCCATTGCTCCCAGAAGGCCATTTGAGCCACTAACTTCCTCAGAGTATTCCAGGTTGATGTAATGTGGAGATTCAGGTTGGTATTTCAAAATTGTATCAGGTCTACCCTAGTCAAGTTTTTAAACTCATCAAACCCACATATTTCAGAGGAGTGATAAAACAATATAGGTTTAGTAGGATCTAATCTACTATGTTTGAGATGGAAGAATGGAAGAAGATAAACTAGATAAAGATAAATAATTGGAATTTAAATTAACTTACTATTATTTAAAATAACTCTATTAAAAATGGCACGTCAAATGTCTCTATAATGCAGGAGGTGTCTTTTGGACCTCATTGATAGCTGTTTCCTTAATTTGAATTGAAAGATGAAGAAAGAAAATAAAAGAAACAAACTTTACTTTATGATTCTTCATTCTTGGCCTTTAAAACTTTACCTTGGAAATTCTTCAAATATTGAAGGAGATAACCATCTAAAGTTTTGAAATAAAATCACAGAACAAAGTGTTTTTTAATATAGTCAATGCAATCACACAATGCTAAATTTTCAATTATGTTGGGGATTCAAACATTAGTTGGTGGTAGAGGTTAGGGCTAGAATTTGAAAACCGTGCCATAGTTAAAGAATAGTCTTAGTATATTCTTCTTTAACTGAATTACTTTTTAGTTAGGAAAATTAAAATCAGTAACCTATAGAAACACTCATCAAAGGAACAAAAAGTCATTAGAGAGAAATATTCAAAATGTCAAGTGGACTATTCTTAAATAGGACTATTTTAAAAATATAATTCATGTTATCAAAATAGGGAAGTGTTTACCTCTTCAAGTTTAATCACAGTTTTGTGAAAATAGATAATTAAAATTTTAAGAAATTTTGGAAAAAGTTCAGTAAATAATTTTAAAATCTCAAAGACCCCCCCCTCAAAAAAACACACACACACACACAATTAGGCATTGTGTAATTTATCCTAAAAGAACCTAAAAACAAATGAAGAACTCTAATTTGTGTCTGTTAGATGGCTGGCTGCTGTGTGGAGTATGGGTTGTAGATGGAACAAGGGAGAAGTGAAGAAACCAGTTAGGAAGCAACTACAGGAGAATCCAGTAGAGCTTAAACAGGGCTTGTGACAGTGGAGATTATGCAAAGGATATATTCAAGATATATTTAGGAGCAATGATCAACAGGACAGATGGTGAGTTGGATATGCCAGTGAAGAGAGAGCATTGTCAAGGTAAGCCCTTGAATTTCTAGCTTCCACCACTGGACAGGTGGTTATAGCCTTCATTTAGGCAAGGAAGACTGAAGAAGACTAATTTGGAAGGAAGATCATGAGTTTGACTTGGTCTAGGTTCAGTTTCAAGACTCTTTCAGACAACCATATGGAGTTAGAAATAAGAGGAGGGCTTAGGGTTGGAAATCTAAGTTTGTAAGTCACTGAAATGTAGATGAGAGTCATGGGGGAAGGAACAGATGAAATTGCCTAGGGAGGATGTATAGTGTGGAGAAGGAGGCCCAGAACAGGACATTGAGGAACTCTGAAAAGCTGGGTTATCAGGAGGAGCCAACAAAAGACCTTGAGAAGGAGCAGCTGGAGTGGTCAGAGGACAACCAGGGGTGTATCTTCCCATAAAAGCCAAGTAGAAAGGGTGTTTCCAAAAGGACAATAGTATTGAATGCTGCTGAGAGTTTCAATTGGCTGAGGATCAAAAGCAGTTGGATTTCATGCCACGGTCGTTACTGAGAGTTGATTTCAGCGAAATCCATTTTAGTGGAGTGTTGGAAGAGCAGGTTAGACCCCAGATTGGAGTGGGCTGGGGGTGAATGGAAAGTTAGCAAATGGAGACAGACAATGGGTAAAGGTATTTCTCTCTGGAAATTTCTATTGATGGGTAGGAGACAGAACAGTAGCTCTGGGAGGAATAGGGGATTGGGGGGGGGTTGATTGTTTCCCTTTCTTTTTATATTTGCTTTTAAGATGAGGCACTCTTCAACATTATTAAATGTCCTTGAGTAGGATCAAGCATTGGAGGAAGATATGAGATTAAAGCAGAGAAAAGATAATCTGGGTGTAAATTGCCTGAGAAGGCAAGAGGGGAAATAATGTAGGGCCCAGATGGACAGATTTACCCTAGATTGGGAGAGGGCTAGCTCCTCTATTATAAAACTAGGAAAAGAGGAGCTGATGGGTGTAGTTGCAAGTAGGTATGTTGTCCTGGTAAGAGGGACTCTCTGTCTACTCTCTTACATTTTCTCTGTTAAGTGGATCATACGGTGGATTGAGGGTAAAGGTGCAAGAAGTTTGCAGAGATCAGAGAAGGGTGGAGTGGAAGACCCAGCTGACTAGAGAAGCTGTTGTTGTTGTTGTTATTGTTGTGATAATTTTGCAAATTTAAAATTTGAGCTAGTGTTACTGAACAAGTAGGTTTGTTGCCTGATGTGCACAGAAGTCAGTGCCATGCCTCCAGGATTTCGAGAAAAAAGAGTTTTATTATGTGTTCAGCCGGCAAGGAGACAGGAGTGGGGCTCAAATCTGTCTCCCCAATGTGAAACTTTTGGGAAGTTTTAAGGGATAGGGACAAAGGGAGGTGGGGATAGTGACGAAATGTGGGTTGTCATATCCTGATTGGTTGTCTCCTAAACACGCGATTGGGAGAAGGGAGGATTATAGTTTGGGTGGAAAAGCGAGGAGCCCACACAGATGAGCATCATGCTACTTCATATGTCACATGACTAGAAAATGGTGTCTTTAGCATGACGAGGGAGTTTTAGCAGGGCAGGTGTCATTTGGTTATTTTCGGTCATGGCTGGTGGGAAGTGCACAAGTGTGGTCTCAGGGAGTCTTAAAACCATACATAAAAACTAGCTGGGGTCAGGCTAGTCTGGCTGTAAAGAATGCAGGTATCAAGGAGGCCATAGGGAAGGGGAGGCTATAGGGAAGTCCCAGAAGTATTCTGATACAGCAAGTAAGGGCTCATGAGTCCGGTGCCAGTTTGGCAGGCTTCTGCCTGCTTTGGGCTGCTCAGAAGGGAGTGAGGTATAGAGTGGGGAAGTGACGTTGCTTGCCAATGGTTTCAACTTGGGGAGCTCCTGAGAACTAATTAGGACTAGTTGGGGCTAGGATAAACTGATGAAATGGAGTCAAAACCACAGCCAGGCCACAGGGAGAGGTCAAGATAAGGGGCCTAAGTTACAATAATATGTAAGGGTGAAGGAATACTGCTGTAACAGTTTCACCAGGGATACATTTCTTAGAAAAATTAACTAGTTTTCATGAAACTCATAAAAATCTGCTTAACTCATAATGAAGTAGCAATTATAGGGTTGATAGTATTATATCAGCTCTAGTGGCTCACAAATAGGTTCTCAGGAAGGAGTTTGACTAATGTTATTCACAACAACTTAATGAGTGTGTCTGCTGTTGTGCAGGAAAAGCAGTACCCCAAATAACTCTTGGAAATAACATTTTCCCTTTTTCCTTCATTTTCTTCCTTGTGCCTTATCCTCCTAGACATGGCCAAAGAAGCGTTTGAAATTTTCATTTACAGCCATCAACCAGTCATCCACAGACTGGGTGATGTGGATTCTTCAGGTGAAATAGAATGGAAACATTTCTTTAGTTCGTAAGGTCAAGATTCAACATCAATATTGCACATATATTTCATAGGTATGTGTGTGGGGTTTTTTGTTGTTCTGAGTTGTTATACAATTTCCTGCCTTTAAGTTCTGTCAAACATTTGATAGTGGTCAAACACTAGACTATTTGTCAAAAGGCATTAGTTTCAACAATGCCTTCTTTCTTCAATTTACTATGTCAAACTATCAGATTGTTAAAGTACCTCACTCGTAGGAGATGATAAATTAATACTCATCGGTTGACTTTCAGCTATAAAATGTACTGTCCTATTGGACTTGCCCTAATGCCACATGTGAGCTTCTGTGACATGGGGAAATCATGTAGAACAGGGCAGGTCTTTTTGGAACTTTTGTATTTTGAGAAGTCTTCAGCATAATAGTACAACAGGTTACCTTTTGTACAGGCACATTTTCCTCTTGCTCAAATGCTATAAACACCCCATCAGGGATGATAAATATCAATGTAGACAGCAAGGACAAATATTTGCAAAGAGCTACTCCTGGACTTTCTCTTCTTAATTTTCCAGTGTTTTAGTTAGAAATGGGAAATAATAGAAATATAAAAGTTGAGACAGCAAAATGGTAAAGTGATAGCTTATAAATCAAAATGGATAGACTTGTACTTTGAAATGCAAAGCAAAAAAGCAAGCACACCTGGGACTTTCTACTTACAATCTGCTTTCACAGAGTCCAGAGTGACCCTGATGTTAACATCCTCTAAAAGCATTCCTTCTCACCCTCCCTCCACAGGTGGAGGAACCGAGGTACACTGGAAGTTCAAATTCTCTTTGGCCATCTCTAGGAGGATAAGATACAAAGAAGAAAATGTTATGCAGCAATTGTATGATGCAGTAAAATATGGAAAATTGATGTTTTGAATTTGTATTCTAAAGAAGGTGAAAATAAAAATTTGTAACAAAGGTAAACATCACAATCATATACATGACATTAATCAAAACCCATCAGACTGTACATACAAAGAGTGAACCATAAGATATACTATGGACTTTAGTTACTAATAAGGTATCAATACTGGTTCATCAGTTGATACAAATGTACCTCCCTGATGCAAGATGTTAATAATTGGTAAACTGCATGGGGTGGGGGGGTATATGGGAACTCTGTACTTTCTGTGCACTTTTTCTGTAAACCTAAAATTGCTCGAAAATAAAGTTTATTAAAAAAAATCACAATTCGCTTATTTGTTTGCAAATTCACAGGAATTCACTACCTGTATTTCATACGACCAAATGGTTGCTTTAAATTCATAATGTGCTATTTTCTCTACCTCAATGTGCAAAAGTAAATTTCTTCACTTTTTTCCTGATTTTCAACCTACTTTGTCATTTCACAGTCTTAGGAATTATGTTGGGAGCATGGATTAGGTGTAGTCAAACATACTCAAATTTAAGTCTTCCAAAGCAAACTTCTGTCTTGCTGATTTTAAAAGTTCTTTGGACTTTGGCATGAGAAGGTCTGCTTTGGCTTTCAACACTGTTATCTGTCTTAAGCAAGTCAACTATGATACCTATATATTTGATATTAGTCCTGATCATGTCAAGTGACTACCGTATATGTATAAAAGGGTGATTTTCCCATCGCTGATAACAGGAAGCATGTAATAAATTCCATGATACGTAACTGAGTTACAATTCAATAGTGAGGGCTTTTCAGTTTCATATCAATAAACACAAATTGGATTAACTTAAACAAAAAAAGTGATCCAAGAGTCATAACTGAGAAATCAAAGAGTGGAGCTAGTTTCTGCATGGCTGGAACTAAAGGCTCAACTGATGCCCACCAGCAGGATATCCTCTGTTTTCATCTGAGTTGACTTCCTTGTCAAGCAAGCCCTTTCTGGGCAGTGTCAAATATGGTGGATGGCGGTTCCAGGCTTAATGGTCTTTAGAAGCTGTGATCACAGAGACTACTTAGCAATCTTTAATGAAATTCTGATTGGCTCCACTTGGGTCATGTGTCCATTCCTGGACCAGTCGCTTGTCAAGGGAGATGGGTGGCTCTTATTAGCCAGCCTAGGAGGCTTGCCCCCTGCTGTGGATGTGAAGCTACCTGATTGACAGAAGGCAGAAAGCCCATCTCCAAGAGGAAAAGAGGGTCTCTGGATTCTGGAACCAGAAAAAAGGGATGTCAAACTCTCAAAAGCTACAAGCGTCCACAGTTCAGCAGACTACCCTTTGTTAATGCTAGTTGTTTTCAAGTGAGAGCTTATGAAACTTTCTGTTCTTAGTTTTTATTTTGGTTGATAGTGTGCTTTGTTCACTTTGTTTTCCTTTGCTTTTAGTTTTAGATCTACATGTCCAACTGTGACAGATAGCACAAATCCACTTTTTATCTCACAATCCAAGGCTAGTACTACATCTGAGGTCAGCTGTAAATAAAATTATAAAGCAGGTGAAGGAGTTCGTTTTTAAATCCACCTCCTTTTCTGTGTATGTCCTCCATTGTCATTCTCAAGAGGTGTCCCTCACATCAGCTCTTTGCCTTTTGAGAAATACATTCCTAGGAGAGCACGGTTTTGAACCTGCAGAATGGTGAGGTTTCAGGTGCTATGTAATTCAAGTGGGGCAGGATCTTAGGGGCAGGGACCCTTCCAGGATACCCTCATGAGAGATAACTGAATAAGAAACCTGTGTAGACCACTTCGGGTTCAGGGATTATAAATTGGCTTTGAGGGGAAAATGAAGATGTTTACTGTGGGGTGATTGCCATAAAGATGTGGCCTAAGCATCACTTACAAAATAATAAGGTCCTTCAATAAGTGAAAATTTTTTAAGGGGTGTGATTGGTGGGCTCCGAGTTTGAAGTTTGCAATCTAACAGTGATTACATCATCAAAGAAAAGACTTGGAACAGCATGTTCTTTAGCAAATTGTGTGTGGTATGTTAAGCCTCTTGGAACAAAAGAATTGCTTGACTATATTGAAATAAATTTGAAACAGGCCTACACGTGTCTGTGGTGCCAGTTTATTCTTTTAGAAAATGTTACCCATTTTTGAAATGTTAAAATACTTCCTGGATAATGGCTGGAAAACATGTTAGGAGGAGTCTGAACTATTAAAGCATGTAACAGAAAACACAACTTAATTTCAGAGCACTGGACTGGGCCCACCCAGCTCTACCCAATGCAATTCTGAAGACTTAACTGCATCTTGCTAGATCTCCAGTGGTTTCAGCTGTAAAATAGGGACCTGGAAGCAAGTGATCTCTCAGGACCTTTATCAGTTGGCAAATTGAATGATTCTACTCTTTTGATGAGCGGCTTATTAAAGCATTAGAATGGGCTTGTCATTATCCAAAATTATGCAAGGATTTGAATGTTTGGGGTGCTGTGCCAGGGAATCCCATGAAATAGCTTATGCTAACATTGGTTCCTTTGCATATCTGCTACTTGAAACCTTCTCAGTATATTTTCTTTTGAGTTGTTTGTGTTCCTAAGTTGGACCATGAAGCTCTGCATTGGAAACCATGCCCTATGTCTATCTAGGACTTATTATCAGTTGTCAATAACAACTAAGATAATAAAATAAAGGACTGTCAGGAGAATGGCAGATGACCAAGACCACAAAGTGAAGCAAAACAAGGAAATTGCAAAATGCACACGTGTGTGCACACACACGCCCCACACACACAAAAAAAAACTTCTCTGAGTTCTCTTAAGTATAGGTGAAGTCAGTATTCTTATTCACCCGGGAATAGGGATATTTATCACTAAGCCTCTTTGTGAGTTAACTAAATTAAAAAATGAAGGAAAACATTTATTGAAAAAATGTGGGTCAAACCTGTGGATGGTCTTCTTTAGGTTCTCTGCAAACATTCTGCCCTTCTAGAAATCCTTATTCATGCAAACAGTATCTGCAGCAAACTGGAGTTCTGCCCCTTCATCCCAGTTCTAATCAGGAGTTCAGGATTGAGGGCTGCTGGTAGTATGCCAAGTGGAAGACAATAACATATTTTGGTCATGGTTCTCCTTTTATGTCGTGTCCAGCTTCTGCGCCATGGGTATGGTGTTTCTTTTGGAAGTTTATCTGTACAGATTTTGCTCAAACCAGTCTTGAGCTCAATTGCAGACTTGCTCATGAGGTGGAAGCTGCACCTACTGAGTACCAAGCTTTTGATAGAGAAGACTTCTGGGGAAATTTTCAGTTATTCATAGAGATATTGGATGGGCTCATACAGATGAAGCTGTGGTTCCAGCAAACATTCTCAGTATTATGAAATCCAGGAGATTGGTTTTGTTGCTAACATAAAAATATGCCTCAGTGGCCTGCTGATCCAAAGCAAGAGGAGCTTCTTTATCTATCTAACAGAACATAGATTTGCCACAACTTTGACCACCCACCCCCTTAGCAAAGGCTGTCCTTGGAATACAAAATAAATAAAATAAAGTTATTATGCCTCCTGAACATTCCACCTTTTCCCCTGAGGCAATAAAGATTCTCCTGTTTTTAAAATCCCTTTTCTTTCTCCCTCTGAGTTTTCCCATTTCATGCTCCCTGGGAGTATCTCTGTAAAATAAGCCTGTGGAAAATGGGTAATGAGGAAATCATTGCCTTAATTGAAGGTCACATCCACCAAGATCCAGGTGGGTGTACTTTGGCTGATAGAAAAAATTCCCCCAGAGTGAGATCCTGCTGCCCTAAAATGGAGGCGAGGTTCTCATTTGTGAGAGCCATGTGGGTCCCCCCTGGTTGGGGTCCAAACTATTGTCTGTCTTAATCTCACAACCAGGTAATTTCCATCCCTGATGACTCCCCACATTTGAAAGAAAAGAGGAAGAGCCCCCAAGAGCTTCCATAATTAAGTGCAAACACACTTCACAGTATAAAGTCAAAGCTGAATGGCTTCCAAATCCTCTTGGTCTCAAGATCATATGTTCAACACAATTGTGACCTTTTGTTGGTCTCTTTCAATTCCAGCTAGGCCAGTACTGAGCCCTGACCTCGTTATTTTTCTGTTACTTCTAGTGTTTTCCTTTTAAAAGAAGAACTGAGACAGTAATCTTCTTTGCTTGTTTGCTTCCTTTTTTCTTTTTGGTTATTGGTAACATCTGGTGTTAATACACCTCTTAGTCTAAAGCAGAGAGAACATTCTAAACACAAAAGATACTATACTTCCAATAACTTGATTTCCTAAACCATTAGAGGGTTCTGGGATCTGTTTGACCGACTGTAAGCATTTTACAGGGGTTCGTTCCCCTGACAGCATTATTATACAGCTAATAGTTTCACCTAAAATTCTTCTTAATTTGCTGGGGTTATTTTTTCCCAATGTACCCTCTCTTTCTCTAGCTACAACCATTAAATATATGTTCCCAATATTTTAGTTACTCTTCTTTCCCTGGTGGAATATTTTTAATTCTGTAATTTCAGCTCCTGCTGCTTGTTTTGGGTGATTATTATCATGTGTGGTCCCTAGGAATGGGCCCTAAATATCTGTTTCAGAATTAGTGGGTTAGAATTTTGCATTGTTGCCCATGGAAGCAATGTCATAAAGATGGACCCATAGGCCAGTCCATCAAGATATTTTAAACTCACACATTACTGAACCTTCGTTATTGTCTCCTCTGAGCTCTGAGACCCCTTATAACCCAAGATAGAGCCTTTAGCCTTGTTTTTAATTTTTTTTAAAAGGGGCAAGGAAGATACATCAAAAGGGTAGTAATAGGGGTAGGCCAGCAAAAGCCAGGCTTTGCAGCTGGACTGCTTTCGTGAGATTGCAAAGGGAATATCCTGCAGAGTGGGGCTCTAACGTGTGGCTAGGTCAGAGTCTCAGCAGAACTCATAGCTGCTGGAAGCAGGGATCCTACCAGCTGAGCTCAGCAATTTCAAGATGTGGGTCAGAGGGAAAGGGTATCATCAGTGGGCCCAGGATGGCTTTGCGGTCTAGAGCAGGCTGCAGAGAAGGAGCAATTGGGTTTTATTTGTAAACTTATTTGGAAGTTCAGGTCTGTCTTATTCAATATGGGCATAATTAATTAAGATCTTCAAATCAGCCATATTCCACTATTATAGCATCATTTGATGTTTTCAAAGACTTGAGGTACTCATCATTTTCTCTTAAAGCTGGGGCATGTATTTCTTCTTTCTCAAATAATGCCGTATGTTTATGCTGTCGATGAAGATGGTTATGTACAATGTACTATTTTAACGTTTTCAAGAGCAGATTTGGAGAGTTATTATGTTACCCTCTACTCCTTTCCTTTCACAATTCTTAATAACTTTTCCACTTTCATTTAACATTAAAAAAATAGAACAACAATATGCCCAAGCATAAGGTCAATTGCAAAGTGATCCCAGTAGCTTTTGCTTCAAAACTATTACATTGTGCTAATTGTACCATCAGATTGCCAGTATTTGGAGACAAAATGATCACTTCAAAATGGTTTCAACACTCCAGGGTGGGGCTATCATTTTTCAGATGTGTTCTCATTGCTGACAATTGTTTGGTAAAATCTTTATGATTGTGCCACTTGTCTTGTCTTTGAATCTTGTAGTCCAGAAATATTTGGACAGCTTGCTGTTATGTCTGACATGTGCTTGAGGCCATCAGAGAGCCTAGCTCCTTTTCCCAACACCAATTTGATATTTCTTATACGTCCAGGGTGGAGTTTAGGAAACGTGGGTAACATGATCAATAAGCCATTTTAAGAATTGCTCAGAACTCCATTTTATCTTTTTTAAAGCAAACTTTAAAATCAGAAACTCTGGCATAGCACTCTCCAACTGTGCCACAGAAGGACATAAAGATGTTGGTGCTTTTTCCTGTCTATTTTTGTCCTCTGCCAAATCATAGCCCTGGAAGGGAGCCTTAGAAGTCATCAATCTGTTCTGTTGCCTTCATGCTAAACATCACAGAAAAGAGATAATCAACCCTGCTCTAAAAGACTAACCAGCAGAAAGTATTCCAAAGTCAACCAACAAATACTTGTGCTTACTATGTACATGGAACAGTATGGAGGGGAGAACACTGAAAAATATAAGACATTATCCATACCCCTTTAGAGAGAATAGATAAGCATATATGCTTAAAACACCATCAGAGACTCTTGAATGTGGAGTAGGTCTTGAAGATCTAACTTCTTGATCATAACAAACACACCCTCTTGACATTCCTGCAATTTGATCCCATCAGTTCATCACAGAGAAACTCTAATTGTTTATAAATATCACCCATTTCTGAATTCTAAAGCCTTGAATGTATGAGAGCTCTGTAGAGGTTAAATGACTGTTCTAGAAATAACCAGCATGCATACAAATCTTGACTTTATCAATGTTAACAGCGTGACATTAGATAAGTTACTTAATGGTTTTGCCTTTCAGCTTTCACATCTGTAAAATGTGGGGAGAAACAGTACTTACATGATAGGGTTGGAGAGTTACATGTTTAATTTTTAGAAGAGTGTCTAGTACAGCTGGGGTAAGTGCCCGTAATGTTAGACTGTTGAATGACACAACAGTCATTCAACTGTTTGAGCATACCTTTCATATAACATCCCTCCTGCTTCCGTCTGCCTCCCCCTTTCCAGGTGAAATTACTCCATTTGCTCTTCAGAGTGGTCAAAGGAAATATTCTCTGTGATTTGCAATCTGCTGTATAAAGGTAAGTAATTGGTGATTATTGATCACAGAATATGATTTTGTAATTGACCCTGTCCTCCTTTGGTTTTTAATGTCACCCTTGCTCCAAATATTAGATTCATAGAAAAGAGTAGATCGATTATCATGTTCTAAATACCATACTTCTAATACTGAATTCCAAGTTTGCAAGAGTATTTTAGCAAAAAAGGTAGACAAAACCCAGCCCTTTCTCTCAAAGAGCTTATTGTACAGTAGGAAAGGCAGACACATCAACAACTTTCTTATTCCCTCGTTTTTACATGTGAAGGGCTGACGGTGGGTCACCAGGCATTTGAGAAAAGCCTGCAGCATGAAACAGAAACACCAGCAAGGAAAACTGACCCCACAGGAAACAGAGAGAATTCAGGAAGATAAAAGAATTTAAAAGATACCCAACAACTATGAATAGTATCCTCAGAGAGACTCGAGAATTTATTGTACCTCAGGAGGCGGCCCTCTGCGTTAAGGGGGAGGTGACATGAGGTGAATCTCAAGATATCTGCTGAAGTCAGATAATGGGAGCCTTAGGTCCATTTTATTGATAGTATTTTACAGAAACTTAGGTCTATTCTGGACTTTAGCTTCCAGTTTGTGAAATGCTTGAATTGTTGCATATCTGTGTTACCTTCATTCCATCTTCTATGTATCTTTTTTCCCATACCCTAGTTTGGTGAAGTGCTAGTTGTTAGCACGTTGCTTTCTTTGGGAGGCATAGTTTCATTCCTCAGTGGAATATTGTCTGTGTGTTTGCATGTAGGGGTGTGTGTGTGTGTGTGTGTGTGTGTGTGTGTGTGTGCACATGTCTGCATCATGGTTTTGCTTTGTTTTCTTCTGTTTTAGTCTCCCATGTCTTTAGCTGTGCATACACTGCAGGGAAAAGGATGAAATGATTTTAGAGTTTCAGAACCTTAGAAATTACCTCATTTGAGAGAGGAGAAAACTAGGCCCAAAGACATTTCCAAAGATCCCACAGTCATTTAGGGGTTCAACTCAAGTCTACTGGGCACCAGTCTGAACTACGAGACATCTAGGAAGACAGAGAGGACTTTAGTAGCAAAGGAATTTGAGCTGAGCCTTCAAGAATGTGTAGGAATGATGTAGCAGAGTTTCTGTTTGTTTCTATTTGTAGAGTGGAGGGAATTATGTCAAGTATTGACCAACTACTAATGACAGAAATGTGTAAGATTTGTTTGCTGACAGTGAGCAAAGAAGATTCATGTGAGAGAGTAAGTCACGTAATTGTAGCTTGCATATGGAAGTTCTTTAATGCCAAAGAAAAGGGTTTTGTACTTTATTCTGTAAGCAATGAGGAGTACTTATGTTTCTTTGAGTAGGAAATAGCATGTTTGGTAGAGTTTCAGGAAAAATGTATGTTGTGCTATTAAGTGGGATTGATTGTATTATAAAAAGAGTGGACACAGAAAGTCTAAATGGTGCCATTGAGATAATCTGAGAATGAGGGAAACTAGTATTCTCTTCAGGAATTTTTTCCTTGTTTGGGAGCCATTCTGTAATGAGACATGGAGAATAAAATTTCAGATAAGCTCTTCATCTTATTTTTTAAATGGCCATTGAAGGGATATGGGTTCCCCCCAAACACATTTTTATCTTCTTTGTGCTTAAAGTATAGCTGGTCTTTTCTGGCTTTCTCCATTGACTTCCCAAACATCCTTTTTCCTAGTTTGCTTTCTATCTGCATTACTTATATCTGTCCTTTGCTATTTTTCATACTATGCTCCACACAGATCCCTATCATTCCATCTTTAGCTCTATTTCCTTCACATTACAATTTTTCATGATGGAGCCTGGTCACACCCCGGACTTCAACTCTCATCTATAATCTGCGGTGCCTCGAATCCATTGTGATGTCTCCACTGAACTTCAGGTCCCTATTTTCATCTGCATGGGCCACAGCTAATTTAAATACAGGGGGTCCCAAGTGATCTCATCTTACTCCTCAACCCACTCCCCCCAACTTTTCTTCTTCTTGAACTCTTTGCCTCATTACAGTTTCCATCCATTGAGTCACCAAAGCTGGGGAACTTGGAGGCATCTATGGATCTTCATTCTTCCTTATTTGTCCTCTAAGACCTATTGATTCTACTTTTAGCATGTATCATGCCCATTCCCACTGATTAGTCAAGTTTTAGCTTTTATTATCTCTTATCAGGACTCTTTAATTTCCCTGCTCTGGCATTCCCCTCCTCTCCTGCCACCTCCAACCCATCCAATTGTACCACTGCCTGAAGTATCAAATCTGCCTGTGGTTTCTCCTTATGTGTAGAAGAAAATTAACACTTACAGTAAGGATAAATACAATCCTACTAATCTGGTCTTGCATACCTTCTAGATTCATGTTGTGCTAGTCCGCCCTGTTTACCTGCTTGCTGTAAGAACTCCCAAGTGAGCTACAGAATTTATTTTGGGGATCACACTTAAAAATTTTTAAAGTCTTTGTGCCACTGAAAGAACGTACAGAAAATGGCTCATTGCAGGTGATTTCTTAACATTCCAGGAAGTTTTCAAAGTGTAACATTCTAAATACTCAAGTTTAAATGTGAGTCCACAATAGATTTTGTTCTGCTTTTAAAGGGAATCTGGCAGGTATGCGATAATTTTTCCTGTGTCTATGTGTTTACTTCCTGTGATTTTAAAGACTCTTTAATATTGAGGGGGTACATTATTTTTCTGTCACTTTTACTTACCTGCTATTATTTTTCTGTGTTGTTTCTATGTTCCCTCTCTGCAACAAGTTTATCTCCATTGTTTTGTATTTCAGTTTATTGATGTCACAGTTGACTTTGATCTTTTCCTTTTTTTTTTTATAAAAAAGAACTCTTATGTACATGCCTCTGAGATTTGCTCAGATTTCCACTTCTTCGTGCTTTAAAGCCCATCTCAAAGACCAACTCCCTGTGAAGTCTTCCCAGACACTAGTGGCTAGGATTGATCACCTCCTCTATGTTTCCCAGTATTTTGTTAATTGTCCTTCTCACATGGTTTCCTAGTTGCTGATGTGCCTCTGTCTCCTTTACTAGGCTATGAAATCCTTGAGAAGAGGAGCTTGTCTTATTTATCTTTGTGCCTGAGGGCCTAGAATGTTGCCACATAAAAGTCTGTCAAATTGAAAGCAGAAATAATGAAAAGATTTACATAGGGATATTTTCTTTCTGATAGTATCATTTTAATGATTTATCTAATTAAAGACAACTGATTTTTAGTGAACATCTACTTTGTGCCATATACTATGCAATGTGGCTTATATATTCTCTCATTGGCTTCTCATAGTGGCTTTATAACATTATTTTTATTATCTCTATTTACATATAAGTAAAATGAAGTTCAGAGCATTTGAGTCCCTGGCAGACCCTAAATTATAGATTTCAGGGCTAAAAAGTAAGAAACAACTAGGATTAGGACTCAAATTAACTTGATGTTATCTTAAAGTCATAGACATATTGAATGACTCCACAGAACCTGAAGTGGTTTGACTTCTATGGATCAAGCAATCTGATCATGAAAATGCCTTTTTCCTATTCAAAACCTTTCAAAGCATTGTTTTTGTAAATGTTCAAAATTCCAATTCCTCAGCCTGGCATTTAGGAGCCTGAAGATTGGGTAGCAATATTTATTTCTGTCCCTTCCCTTCCACCTCATATCTCAGCCCTGTAACACCCTGAACATATACATCTTCTTACTTCTATACCTTTGCTCACTCTCTTTCTCCCACCTGAAATGTACTTTGTCAAGAATATTCATGAAATTTTAATTAGCTTGCTCAGCCTCATCATGATTAAATACACAATTTCCTTAAGCTTTGGGGAAAATTAAATACTTAACAAATCCCACTGTAAACTCTATGGCTCTCTGCCTGGTCAGGGAGTCTTGGGTTAGAAAAATTTTCCTAAAGAAAAACTAAAATTAAGTAAAATTAAAAAAAGAAAAAAAGAAGGTTGGTACTCATATCAAATCCTTGGAAACCCTGCAAAAAACTTAAGAATACTGAACACTGGTTTATTGTTTGTTGGTTTTTGTTTTGTTTGTCTTTGTTTTTTGAACAAACCATCCTGAGTGATCATTCTGGAAAAAGTTTCCACTCTCATCAACCTCCTACTCACCACCTTTACTCAACTAATGCTTTCAGTTACCCCTTGCCATGTCAATTATCTACAGGCCTGGCCTTGGCAAAATATCAGGATTGTCTCGTTCATCTGCTGCTGGATTTGGTCCAGAACTAGCCGCAACTTTGTCTGATTCTCTAGTTTTCAGTCAATCTGTGGTCCAGTATGTATAGTGGAGTAATTACACAGTTACACAATGGAGCATAATGTATATTTCGCAGCACATTCAACTCTGTGTTTTTTTGATTACAATTCAGTAACTTCGGGTGGCGGGTGGGAGAGCAAATCTCTAAAGATGATTGAAACACAGCTGTTGGGTGGATGCTCCCCACAATTGGGAACCAGAGGGCTGGGGCTGACCAGAGCAACTCCAGAACTGGCACTTTCTGGGATAACTTCCCCATATTCTCCCTGTCCCCATGGAAACAAATCGACTTCTGTTCACATATTTTTATAGAAGATTCTTTCATGGATTATTTGTAAAATTTGGAAGTGGGCTTTCCTTTCATGGGTTCAGCAATGGCAAATGTGTGACATTCAGAGAAATAGCATATTAATTTTGCCTATTGTTGGAACATTATGACTCTTTCAGGGGTGGTGCTATTAGATCATGTGAAGTGTCTGAAGAAGAGGGGAAGAGAAAGTTTAAGAAATGAAATGACTTGGGGCCCAGACGGTTGTTGAAACTGCAGGTCTAAAGATGGTATTCACAATCTCTTATCTGCAATCCTCAAATTCGAATTGTTCTGAAACATCTATTTATTTATGCATTGCTCACTCATCGGGAGGCAAAACTTCACCAGCTCTAAACTTGCTTGGCAAGAAAACCTGACCTGACTTGTTGCCAGGCGATTTATAGTCTTTATTTATCCTACTTAGTGTGAAAATTCATAGTTTTGCTACAGAAATAATAATGTGTTTGCTTACAGGGTCCTGCCCTGACCCACCCAGGAAAGATGTTATGTAATATAGGCACAGCTACCATATTTCTTTAGTGAAATTTGGAACGTACTGATTTGAGAATATATCTGGCCAAAGGGGCTTTAGATACACAATTGTGTCAAGAAAAACTTATTTCAAACATCTCTCTAAACACCACAATCCTATCCCTCTAACTTACATACTCTAGTACGTTCCCAACAGTGATTCTTAAATGTTACCCGAATCTCTTCTCTCGATCAACCTCTCTTCCCTTCTTCCCCACCCTAGATTCCATAGCTCACCATTGCAATCATTGTTTTCATTTTCTCGCCTCTTGTACTTAAGGCTTAAAATTCATGTGCTGCCTTGACATCCTTGTGCCTCATAGGACCCCAAAGACCTAACTAGGAGTGCCCCTGCTCTCATTGGATATGGCCCCCAACCCGGGGGAAAGGCTCCCCACCTGGGGGAAAGGCTCCCTACTAGCTGGGACCAGCTGGGCCCCACCAGGTCCTCAACCTAACCGACTTCTCTTCCCTGGCAGTCCACAAAATTGTTCAAACAAGCCAAGCACATCCTCAGCCTTTTGTCACTATAAAGCCTGACTCCCACAGCCCCTGCTGGTCCTCTCCCTCCCAAGTACAGCCCCTGTGTGGCTCTGAATTGAGTGTGGGGTCCTCCTCCCCTGGGCTGAGGGTGTACATGACTAGCAAACTGCTGCCAATCTCATCTCTCCCGTGCTGGCAGTAGTGCATTCTGCCCTCTTGTACTACTTACAGCAGTGGCTGCCTGCTTCACCAGCGGGGTGACTAGGAGGCGATCAGAACACTGCCCTCTACCTTCAGTGCATTACCTGGCAGATCTCTGACCCTGTTTAAATCAATTATCCATCTACTCCAGGCCTTCACCAGAACAGCTGGATGTTGCTAGAAAAATCACATAATTGTTCTGACTGGTCTCATTTTCCCTTCCTAAACACAGTCTCTAGTGGACACTGCTGTACAGTCTTGCTTTATTTCCCTGTAATTTTCTCTTTGATGTTTGCTTATATGACTATATCATACTTTCGTATCTCCTTGTTAAAATGTCCATATAGAATTACTTATTCTGCTCAGCTGATGAGCTCAACTCATACTTCCTTAAAAAAAAGGTAAGCAGAAACAAAAACTAATTAATTCATCCTCCGTCAACCGAATCTACCAACCTAACCATGTCTGAACCCATGTAGGAATCCTTCTCTCCTATTTTAATAGATGAACCATCCCTGTTCCTATCAGATTCTATCCCTCCACTGTATCACCTCCTTTGGCCTTCTCAAGGACTTCTGCAATTATTCTCTTACTCCCTCACCAGCATCATCAGTTTATTCACTGGCTATTTACCACCTGCACCCAAATATGCTAAGGTGTTTTCACACCCCTTCCAGGGCTCATTCCTCTTTTCTGGTTTTCTTCACAATACAATTAAAAACAAAAGTCATCAGCATTCGCCCTTTCCTCCATGTCACCAAACCCCAATTCCATCCGGCCACCGCTGCCACCAAAGCACCGAAATTGCTTTTGTGAAGGTCACCAGTGACCTGCAGGTGGCCATATGCAGTGGTTACTTCTCTGACCTCATCCTAACCTAACTTTTCAGGTGTCACACATTTGACCTCCCTCTCCTTTCTTCTCTTGCTTCTGTGACAATACAGTCTCCGGATTTTTTTTTTTCCTGAACTTCCTGGTTATTTCTTCTCACATCCTCTGCTTCCTGCCCGTCTTAGTTTCTCAGCTATGGCCACAAATACCATGGAATGGGTTGACTTAAACAATGGGAACTTATGGCCTCACAGTTTTGAGGCTAGGAGAAATCCAAATTTGCTCTATCGGCAAGACAATGCTTTCTCCCTGAGGGCTTTGGTGTTCTGGGGCTGGCTGCTGGCCATCCTTGGGTCCTTGGCTGTTCCGTCTCATGGTGGTGTCTTCTTTCTCTTCCAGGTTCCCTTGACCCCAGTTTCTGCTCCTTCACCTGGCTTTGTCTTCATATAGCTTCCAGAGAAAGAATTAAGGTCAAATGTCATTCAGTTGAGCCACTCCTTGTCTAAAAACATCTTCAAGAGATCGTATTTATAATATGATCATGCTTTTTCCTTGACAGGTAACACCACTTTTCCCCCTTCTTTTTCACCTTCTTAATGCCTGCTCATCCTTCAAGGCAGCTTAGAAATCAGTTTCTCAAGGAGCCTCCCCCTGACCATCCCCTCTCCCCACGAGGCTGGATGAGATCCTCTCATCAGATGGCATCAGTGCCCTGTGCTTCTCTTTCATCAAACCTGTTGGGAACTCCTTAATTTGTTCATCTTTAATGTCCGTCTCCCTTGCTAGAATGTGAGCTTCGTCCATTGCAGAGTTGGCAGTAAAGGGCATGAACCAGAGGTCAGATTTCCTGGGATGAAAATCCTGATGCCTTTTCTTACTAGCTGTGTGACTGTGAGTAGAATATGTAGACTTCTGCAGTGTAAAATAAAGATGATAACCCACCCACCATATAGACTTGTTTTGAGGTTCAAATGCTTTCATAAATGTAAAGCACTTAGTATAGTGCCTGGCAAGGAATAAGCCTCAATAAATCGTCATGATTGTCATGATGATGAAGAAGAGGATCAAGCCTGCCTCATTCATCAGGGCACACCCAATACGTATTTGTTGAGTGAGTAAGTAATATTTTTCACGAGTCAATTAAAATAAGAAGTAACCTAAGGAAATACCTAAATGTGCGCTAGGCTCTTGGGACTGTAAAGATTAGTAAGACACGGTTTTCATAATCAAGAAGTTTTCAACTCAGCGAATGAATGGGATATCCAAATGGGGTCTCCTCAGAGGCAGGATCTTCAGGCTGCGCATCTTTGTATTCTGGGCATTTTCAGGGAGACCAGCCCATAATCTGTGCTCATTGTGTGAATGCTGAGTGAATAGGCTTGCAGACGTCTCAGAAGAGAAAATGGGGAGCTTTGGGGAGAACTCAAAAAAGCTGGCTGGAGGATGTGACAGTGAATTTTCCTTGAAGATCAGGTAGCATTTCAGCAGTTGAGATCAGGAGTGATGGGGGTAGGAGAGGACTCCAGGAAGAAACCAAGTGAAGGCACAGAGCTGGGAAAACAGAGAACCCAACAGTCTGTTATGGTAGTGCAGGGGTTCTCAACCTGTGGTCGTGGAACCAGCAAGCATCAGTAACATCTGAGAATGTTCGAAATGTAAATTATTGGATCCCATCCCTGATTTACTGAATCAGAGAATTCTGGAGGTGGGCGGGGTTTGGACCAAGCAATCTGTGTTTTAACAATCCCTCTCCATCTGATTCTGATGCTCGATATAGTCTGAGGACCATGGGTCTAGAGCAGTGTCTTCTAACTGGTAAACATCTGAAGATTCACAAAGATGCTCCAAGGGATTCATGAGCATCCAGGACAGAACAATTCCAGAGCCCCCAAGGCACACTCAATAAGCAAGGGTGGCAGTTGGGGGACATTAGAATGAGGATGATTGTGACTTGTTTTACTGGTTTCAATCATTATATAGTCATTAATTGATTTTTTCAGCCAAATATTAGGGCTGAAAAAGAGGACTTTGGTTAAAGGCATGATGTAAAGAATGCTGATGTTAGAATAGAAGCTACTGAAAAGCACATGATAATAATATTTCTGCAAATTTGCCTCAAGAAGATCTTAATCAGAGCCACAAGTCCTATGTAAAAGTTTCTAGAAAGCTTATCCAGGTGTCTCAAAAGTTGAAAAAATAAACAGAAAAGCTAATAATCACATCTATAGTAATAATCGTATCTAGTTTTTATCTAATAAAAATGTGTTATTTGGGAAGTACTTGCAAATAATAGCCTGAAAACTCCTTTTATATCATCATTAGAACTTAATTATAAAAATGAACCAATTGGTTTTTAGAACTGTAAACTGCAGGAACTTGAAACATCTGCTGCTAAAGTAATTTGAGTCAAATCCTGATGATGTAACATGTAATTAAATTTTAATCTATATTTTAATATACATCAGTCCCCAAATCATATACATTATCATTTTGAAATTTAGTATTAATCCATCCTACCCTCTTACATAATTAAAGTAAATCAAATGGTATGGTGTCACATGATAAATGGGAAAAGGCTAAAAAAGTGTTTACATAGAATGAACATTATAGAAGATTACATTAAAATGAATTTTGCATTTTTATGTAAATTATGATCTTTAATAATACACTGACTTAAAATTTTAAAAAATAAACTTTTAACGTAAAATGACTTCATTTTATAGCAGGAAAATATTTTAAGGGAAATGATTTGCAAGATTAGTGTGAAAAGGGTTCATGAGTTATCAGAAGCTGGGAAATGCCAGATGGGAGCACATGGGACAAGGCCTGGGCACCGATGGGAGACGGTGGAGAAGCCCAGCTGGGAAGATCATTGAGAGAACAAGTCCCAGAGGTTGTCAGGTTGTAGGAAGTTTTGAAATCCTGAGTAGAACTGGAACATTTCGTTTTGGGAAAGAAGGGGGCTCATTTCTTTTTCTGAGATAAAGGGGAAAGGGTATAACTTTGGAATGGCTTTTAAAAATACTGTACTTACCAAAAGTTAAGGCTCATTGCACATTCTCTAAGTCACTGTCTGCAGGATTCTGGAACGTTTGGTCTATTCAACAAAAGTCACCTGTGCTCTGGATCCCATCACCTCTAAGCTCATCCTTTAGTTGTCACTGCTCTCCCATGCTTTCCGCCTTTTCCTTTCCATTCACCTGCCATTGGCATATGAATAGAAACATGTTTTAAACCCTTTCCTCTGCTTTCCTTTCTACCTCTTTCTTTCCCTTCCACATCCTGCCATGGCTCCATAAGTTTAAAGTGTAGATTATACGTGCTATGCAAACTGACCATGCTTTGCTTTCTATTCCTTTGGTAGAGAGTCTCCTTTTGTACATGCGTGACATGGGGGAATTACCTTTTTCTTATACCACGTGAGAATCAGAGCTCAAGATGACACTTGATTTAAAAGAGGACCCTAATCAACCTGTGTTTTTCTTGGTTTATTTTATGTAGATGAAACTCTTACATGAATAATTATTCAGAATAAATTGTATTTTAAACACACTCTGGTTTTAGCCATTAAAGAATGGACTTTGTTTGTGGATGAATCTCACTCTGTTTCTCACCTTTATTACTCTTCTCAAGTTCATCAGAAGATTGGAAGGTCAGATCATCCACATCTTGATTTGATGGATTCTGGCTCAAGATATGAATAGAAGGTGGGTGGTGGAGTGGTGGGGTGGGAGCAAAAGCTGGACTGTTAGTCTCTAATCCTCACCTCAACCTTGGAGACTCAGACACCAAATAATATAACTATTTTTCACATGAGGCCAATGCAAATATTCTGGGTTGGATTTCTTTTTCTGTATATATTTGGATAATTGAAACACTTGGGTACCAGTTAGTGCACAAAAAAGAAACTACAAATTGTGCTCTGTGGAAAGGATCATCTTTCAGGGCTTTCAAAGATTTCCTTTAATGAGACTTGAAATAAAAAATGCTACACTTAACTGAAAATTGAAATTTTTGCAAAAGAAACATAAATACATATTCATACTATATATTTATCTATTACACACTGTATTGTATTTTACATATATATTTATATCACAAAATATATATTTAAGCTCTCTCATATTCTTTTTCATATTAAACACCAGTATATTACTTCAAAATAGTTTTTCATTTTTCATATAAAGGTAAGCTAACCTGAGGGAATTGGGTGGGACTTTTGATTTTTATTTTAGAAGTGTCTATAGTGTTTTAATAATAAGACACATGGTTTTCATAATGAAAGAATGAGAGAAAGAAACAAGGAAACAGGGAAAGAAACAAAGAAACAAAGAGAAAGCTAACCACACTTGTGTAGCTGCACATTTCCTATTTTGATTTGACAAAGTATGCTGATTCTAGAACTTCTTAAAAGGTCATTTGGTAAAGTGAAATAACTGACTTGGAAAAAATAATACTAAGGGAAAATTGTTTTGAACAATTAAATCATCATCATAATAATTTAAACCACTTTGCAATTAGTCTCTTTATGAACACTTACAACTTCAAAAATGATTTTTACAAAAATGAATCTTGGTAACCAATTAATCCCTGGTCTAGTCTAATTTATTTGATGTTCTTGAGGGCAGAGAGAGCTGTAGACAAGCATAAAAATGATAGCCATTTAAGATACTTACATGCAGTAATATTTCTTTAATACAATATTACATGAATTTCTATTACAGACTAAAATATTGTACCTATTTTCTTTTCTTTTGACTACACTGCAATAAATTTGAAGCAGTCTTATTAAAATTGCTTATTATAGACACATGCAGCACATACACAGATTGAGGCTTATTATTTTTATTTATTACAAAAAGAACCTAATAAACCATTTACAGTAATTATTTTTAACTTTATTTTGAAATGAAGTATCACTATCTGCATTGCAATGGTTATCTTTATAACAAACCTATTGTTACATTAAATGCAAAAAACATCCTCTTACTTAAACATACACTTACTTTTTTTTACACGTAAAACAATAGGAGTGAAATTTTAATAATACTGGTATTAGATAGTGATATTTGCTAAGCCAAATTTCCGTGTGTGTGTGCACGTGTGTGTGCAGTGACTATAAAGATTTCATACGTACCTTATTACATGGAAATAGCACTCCTGTGTGAGCTTATACAAAAAAATATGATGTTGTTTAGGTATACTTTTTATGAAATATCTTACAAATAAAATTCCTTTTAGATTCTTTACTAGGAATCCCTTCTTGATTCACCAGAAAGTAAGATAAAACATTTAAAAAGAAACATACATTTCTGTTACTTTGTTTCGCTGAATGCATTTGAGAGAGATGACTGGATAGAAAAAGAAAGAAAAGAAAAACAGAAATTTATTGCCAGCGTCAAGATATAATTTTTTAAAAGTCCACAATTGCCATTTATTTCTTAAATGGTACCTTTGATCAAGAATTTAACAGAAGAATTTTATGGGCATGACTGTGCTGGAGTACCAAATAACCAAAATCACGTTACCTTTGTCTCTCAAGGGCTTGTGATTAAAAACCATAAACAAAAATCTAAAAAACCATAGCTACATAGAAAACAACGGAAATGTTTATTGATCTGGATGTGCTCGCTCCTCATTGCCCCTCCTACTCTGATTTCAATAAGAGGGAGTGGGCAAAGTGAAGCTAGAGGAAGGGGTTGTTTGAGCTGCCAGCTCACATGTTCTCTAGGTTTTGCTCTTTATCTTCCCCTGTCTCCCCTGCTGCCATCCCCTGCCCCACTGGCCACCACCAATGCCTGATTGTTGGGGGCTGAGGTAAAACAGTGGCAGAGGAGGGTGTGTCTCCTCAAAAGATACAGTGAAGTCCTACCACCAGTACCTGTGAATGGGACTTTATTTAGAAATAGGGCATTGCAAATGGAATTAGTTAACTTAAAATGAGGTCGTGCTGGTGTAGAGAGGGCCCCTAATCTGTCAATATGGCTGGAGTTCATCTAAGGAGGGGACAGAGGGGAGTGACAGAGGCAGAGGTTGACGGGGTGCATTAGTTAGGGTTCTCTAGGGATAAACAGAACCAACAAAAGATCTGTAAATATAAGATTTTATAAAAGCGTCTCACACAACTGTGAGAATGCACAAATCCAAATTCTGTAGAGCAGGCAGTGAACTGGCAACTGTGATGAAGGTGTTTGGTGAACTCCTCAGGAAACACTTCCCTGGCTAGCCGAAGAAGAAGTGAAGGTCCTCTCTCTTTCTTCCTTAAAAGTCTTCAACTGATGATTAAATCCAGCTGATTGAATTCTCTCATTGCGCAAGACATGCCCTTCATTAATGAAATCAGTCACAGATGCAGTCCAGCCTTCAGGTTTATTAACCAGCCACAAATGTTCTTGCAGTGATGGTTAGGCCAGTGCTTGCTTGACCAGACACCTGGGCCCCATCACCTGGCCAAGTTGACGCAGGAACCTAACCATCATAGGGGCTGAGCTCCCAAGCCCAGGTACACAGAGGATGGCCGGAAAACCACCAGACGCCGAGGAGTGGCACAGAAGGATCCTCCCTGCAGGTTTCAGAGGGAGCACGGCCTGCCGACACCTCAATTTCAGGCTCTGACCCCCAGAAGTGCGAGGGAATAAATTTCTGTTGTTTTGAGCCATGTATCTGGTGGTGCTTTGTTACAGCAGCCCCAGGAAACTCAGGCAAAGGGCTTTACTATGTTTCATGTGATGCCTGAGTAAAGATCCTACAGAAAAAACATTAGCTTCTTCGAGCTCCTGATTTCTCTTTTTGTAAACAGGAAACCTGCTGAAGTTACAAAGCGTTTTGGAGGAACCAGGAGCAATAGCAATGCACATACGCTCACCCCCCACATACATGCTCATATATGGAACTAGTATCAAAATTAAAATGATATGTAGCGCCACAAATAGCCACTAATGGTTTTTGGCATATAATTTTAGAGTTTATCTTCAACAGATATATATACATGTATTTTTATTCCAAAACACAAACATACCACACTGCAACTTGCTCCTTCAATGTTACAGTACAACTTAGACATCTTTTCATGACAATACCTATATATCTAACTTACAATTTTTAATGATTATACTGCTATGTAGCTGTATTTTCATTTATTATAGTGCTTCCTCTTGATAGGCATTTAAGGTAGTTTTCCATTTTTTGTCCCTATAAGCAATGCCACAGTCAGTGTCTTTGCATATATATTGTGCCAATTTTCCTGCAGGATAAATTTCTGGAGTCAAATATGTGAAAAGTATTCTCCATTAGCAATTGTGGTAGATAACACCAAATTACCCTCCAAGTGGTTATAACTTTGCAAAAATTTTAATTTCAGTTTTCCAAGCTAGAAACTTCAGGGTCATGACCAAACTTCCTGTCTTCTCCTATTGCTTTTCCAAATTATACCTCTGAAAAGTCTCCCAATGCCATCCCCTCATCTTCATCCTCTCAGAGCTTCACTTAGCTCAGGTCTTGTAACAGAAACTTCCAGCCGTTCTCCAAAATCCGTTCTCTTTGAGCTCTCATGAGTACATCTTTCCCCAGACTCCTTGTAGTCCACGTGTGTATGACAATGAAAAGAGAACAGAAATGGTCTGTGTCCTCTCCAGGCTTGGCCCTCAGCAAAACTGCTGCACGCATTCCTCTGTGCTCTTTCGTCCTCTGCCAGCTCAACGCTGCCGATGACAAGGCCCCGTGGGGAGGGGGAGCCACAGATGGAAGTGCCCGGATGTCTGAATGACTGTGTGGCGGACACTACTCCGCTGGCCTTATTAACTGCCCGGACTAACACCTTGTGTGTTGAACCACTGTGCGCTTGCCTCCACCTGTTGCAACTGTAGCAGTGGCTGATACACAGAGTCCCGTCATACCAGGGTAGCAGCCTTCTTCTTGGCTTCCCTGCCACCAGCTTTTCCCCTGCGGGCATAAGGAGCTTCCTCTGAACCAGCCTGACCAGTAACTCCCTGCTTAAAACCCTTCAGCAGCTCCCTGCCTATAGATACAAATACAAATACACACTCCTTGGCCTGGAATGTAAGATCTTTAATAATATGGCTCAGCACAGGGGGGCAGGGACCTCAGCTGCCTTGTCCTCCAGACAGTCCCCAGTGCTGGGCAAAATTTCTGACATGCAAAGCAGTGCTCAATTAATATTTGCACATCAAACCAACTCATGATGTTGGCTTTAGAGACAAATACAACACAACACCAAGAAGGCAATTTCATTAAAAAAGAAAAAAAACCTACTTGCTTCATAGGACTATTCATTTGTGCTTAACATTGGTAAAACATTGGTTTCAAGGTTCACCTCTTGAGGTGGAATAAATAGGCTTGTTTTTGGTACTACTGATGTAGGCCCATACAATTCTAAGGCTGAAATGACCTTAGAGGTCATCTTGTGCATCTTCGCAATAAGAAAACTGCAACCCAGACAGCCTAATTAACTTTCTCCAGGCTGCACAAGCAGTAAGGGACAGATTCAAGAGCAGCTCCTAAACAGGCCAGCTCCCAGCTGGTCTGCCTTTGGTGACCCAGGGTAGCATCATCCAAACAAATGCTATCTACTGTCTACTGTCTGCTCAGACTCTCTTCATTTCAGGCTCAACAAAAGGTTCTATTTATGACTCTGGTGCCTTGTTTCCAGGGTTGGTTCCCTCTTTCTTGGTTTCATTGGGAATAGGCAGAGCCAGTCCACCTTGCAGGGAATGGGATATTTGGTTTGGCCTTTGGAATCTGCACTCCTTTCTCATCAGTGTAATTTATTGAGCTCTCACAAGTCCATGGCCTTCCTCATTCATCAGGGCCTGAAGCTGCCAAGTGGCGGAAAGGCATTTTTCTAATGGTGTGGGAGCAATGGCAGGTTTATAACCAAAATTAAGCCCCATAGAAAACAACTGTTACTTAAAAGGTGTAGTCTTTGTCCACAGGACTAGAGGCTCAGAGATGGGTCTGTTTAGAAATTGATAATGCAGTGAGTCAAGCATTCGGCTCACTCTGCCATGACTTACCAAGGAGAGAGGATTGGCGCAGCAGTGGGCTGGGGGCCTCCAATGCGTGAACGAACCGAAATGTACGGCACTTCTAACTGTCCTGCTTTCCTTCTGGACATGCTCACCTCCTTGGGTAGCTTCCCTCTCCTTGCTGGCCATCCTCCATCACAGTTTGCTTCCTCATTTACTGTGGTTTGCAGTAAAGAATTTTCCAGCTAAATCCTTGTTTCAGTTTCATGTTAACCAGTTATTTGCAGCCACACACTTTGAAGTTATAAACCCCCTGAAAAAGTCATTAACGGACAGCAGGGTCTAGTGTAAAAGTCAGGAATGAAAATCAGGCTGTTGAAATCCCAGTTTCCAAGGGACTCCAGGAAGAAAATTTTCATTTTCAATGAGGGTTAATCATGAGAATAAAGAAAGAAAGAACACAAAGCAAAAATATCTTTATTCCTCTTCTCCTGACAAGGTATTTAAAAATACAAAATGGCCCTGAGAAAGATTGCTTGGGCTAAGCAGCATATTTGTTTGTGAACTCTGAAGTTCACATCTGTCCACTCATTTGACAAATATTTTTTTTGAGAATATGCTGAATGCTAGGCCTGGCTCCAAGTAGTAGAATTTAGGATTACGGCAGTGGAAAAAACAAGTCCCTGGCCTTGTGGAGTTTACATTGCAATAGGAAGATAACAATAAGAACCAGTGTAGGCCACGAGACCATCTTGGTTATGTTCTGGTGTATAATAAACCACCCCCGGATGGAGCAGCTTAAAACAGCAGTGGTTTATTATTTCCCACAATTCTGTGGGTTAGCCAGGTGGTCCTTGTGATGTTCTCACCTGGGTTCACTCTTGCAGTCGCCTTCAACTCAAGGTCAGCTGGTGGCTTGCTCTGCTACAAGAGCTGGGGTTCCCTTCTGTCCACGTGGTGTCCCTTCCCGGGGTGGGTGTATCTCAGGATTCCATGAGAGCAAGCACCAAAGAGCATTTACCAGGCCTCTGTCTGCATCCTGACTGCTAATGCCCATTGGCCAAAGAAAGTCAGATGGTGATGCCCAGAGCCAATGTGCGCGCGCCTCCCTATGGGTATGGCTACAAAAAGGTATGATGCACAAGGAGACCATTACGGAAATCATCTAACACATTAGGGATAACAGGTACTAAGGGAGCAATAAAGCGTGGGGGGCAGGATCCATAGAAAGCAATGAGGCAGGTATTTCAGATACAGTAGTCAAGACCAGCCTCTTTGAGGAGGTGATGTTGGAATAGAGCCCTATGAGGTATGTCAGTGAGCTCGGTGGGTGTGGGGGGAAAACGTTCCAGTCAGAGGGAGTAGCATTGCAAAGGCCCTGGGTGGGAGAAGGCACAGCACATTTAGAGAACCACAAGGGGGTCAGTGTGGCTGGAGGGTGGTAAGTAAAGTTATACAGTTGGTGAGATGGGCAGGTCCAAATCATGAAGACCATTGTAGACTGTGGTAAGCATTTTACAGTTTATCCTAAGGCTGAAGGGAAAGCTGTGGATGGTTTTTGTTTTGGGACGTGACAGGATTTGATTTATGTTTTAAAAGGATCACTTTGGCTGCTGTGTACAGAATAAAATGTATGAGAGCAAAAGTTGAAGCCGTGAAATAAGTTAGGAGAAAAGATAAAGTGAGGTAGCTTGGAAGAAAATTATAACAGTGCAGATGGTGACAGAGAGAGTCAAACTCAGGATATGGTTTGCAAATAGGGCTCAGGGTACTTGCTAAAAGACTGAATATGGGGTATGAAAGAAAGAAAGGCATGAAAGACAACCTCTAGGTTTCAGGTCTGAACACCAGGGTGAATTGTGTTTTCATTTATGAGATGGATAAGGTTGGGAGAACAGGTTGGGTTGGAATAGAAAGCAAGGTAGGGGAGATAATTAGGAAATGAAATCAAAGACAAATATTTACACTAAGTTTCACAAAATTCTACAACTGGTGTAACCCCAACATCTTGTAGATGAAGAAATTGGGATCTGGAAAGATGAGGAATTTCTTTTTTTAAAAGACCACATGGAAAATTATGGAATATTTGGTACTAGGAACCTGAGCTTGTTTGTTTTTCCTCCAGTGTCTCAGGGAAAAGCTTTCCCTATGACTTTATCCTGCCATCTTAGGTTTGCTGAGATCTTTCTGGAGGAGGATCCAGAGCATGGGAGGAGATCATTCTTGATGGAAAAAGGAGGAGACCAACTAGACATTGGCAGATGGGCTTTGGAGGAGGTGTCAGGATGTCACCATCCAAAACTCTACAGAGACAAGTGAAAGATCTGTGAGCCTAACCTACCGAATCTTCAACAAAGTTTAGTTGTTCTGTATATCCTTGCATGTTTTTTTTTTTTGAAACTTGAATTTTGTTAAATTTTGCATTTGACAAAAATTATGCTGAATTCTGTGAAGTCTGCTGAAATAGTTTGTATATCCATGTCATTCACCCCCCTCTTTATTGAGTATGCAGTTGATATTTTTGATGCTAATGAATACTCAACATTTAGTCTCCAGAGAAGTAGAATAAGCAAAAGAAATAAGGACAAAAGTGATCTAAATCAAAGAGCTGGGATAAGGGGGAACTAGGTGAAGGGTACAGGAAGTGGGTTACTGTGAATTCATATAGGATTCACCCTATATGAAATGAGTGGCCCTCAGTTACTCGGCACCCATTCTCTCCCCTGAATCTTATTTTATTTTCTCCATGCCACTTATCTCTCTGAGGTCTTTGACAACAGAAACTTGTAACAGGTTTGGAACTAAGTGCTCTGTAAACATTATCTCATTACTGTGTCCCCAGTGTCAACATCTATCTAACCATCATCTTCCTAGAATATGGGTCCCTGTTTTTTTTGGTGTACCGGCTTATATAACCTCAACAAATCACTAAATTCTTTATCCCTCAAATATCTAATTTATAAAATGTAGACTTTTTTTGGTATATGCTCTCCAAATTTTATTTCTCTTTGGAACAAATTGCTTTTTGTATTATTCCACATGTTGGGCTTTAAGTAGGGAGAATAGGAACTAGAATAACTTGATATTTAAAGAACAAAGTAAAACAGAAAAAGGTGAGCAGGGAATGTGGGGTGAGAGAAGTGAAAGAATGAACAAGGTCATCCCAGAAGTTCAAGTTTTTGTCAAAATTAAGTGACAGAGAAATCTCCTTTGACACCATTCCTTTTTCTGCTTTGGTTGGCCAGATTACCTCATGTGTTTTCTAGTTCAAATTTGGATTTGTTCTTTGTTAAAATTACCTTGCACTGTCTCTTGGAGGCAAGCACAGAATTCCATTTGCAAATCAGTTTAAGAGATGTGAGTAGCATAGCTTCCTTAGACCAGCAGATATTGCCAAGAATGATGGTTAGGAAACGTGGAAGGACAGTTACCCTTCCACCTCCAGTACAGAACGATCGATAAAGTGGATACTCCCCAATAGAGAATATGCAGGAGAATTCCATTAATCATTTATGGCTAGGATCCCCCAAGGCCTCTCCAACCTTGAGAGTCTATGGTTCTAGGAGACTCTTTTCTAAGTGATTCTCACATTTTCAGAAGGGCACTTTGTCAAAGATTCCATGTCAAATCTGTCATTTCCTCTTATGAAAAAAATTTTTGATCTAGGCTTTTAAAAGGTTTATTGGTGTTTTATATTATGAATAGACAATCTCTAATGCTGAAGTTTAAAAGTTTCACTAAGGTTCTTAGAGTCCAAGTTTATGATTTTGATTTCTCACTTACTTCATCTCTGATGTGTTTGTTATTTTGTCTATATTCTGCATAGTGAAAAAGTGCAGGATGAGACTCATTAAGGGTTTAAATTGGTTGTTACAGTTACTGCTGATGATGACGTAGTCCTTCCGGTGGCCTAGCTTTGCCACTTTCAGTGCTGAGGGCAGAGGTGAGAGCTGCTGGGTTGGATTTTCGTGCAGTGGGGTGGGTGGCACAGATGTGCATCCTGTGTTCCTGCTTCTGAGATTCAATCTTCCAACTCTGGACCTCTTTTTCAGTGTTATTGTAGACTAGATAGGGGTACAAGGTCCTTACTAACAAGAAAATCCAGGTACCCATTATAGATAAGTATCCAACTTTGTATAGATAAAGGGGCTTGGAGTTGTACCCTGTAGTCCGTTTTTCTTCTGTTTTGAGCTTGTCTCTCAAAAGTCAATTGTCAACTTCTTTAATGTCATCCTCTTTCTATCAGATCCAACCCAGATGTTGCCTGGCACTTTTCTCTCCCCAATTCTTCCATTCAGAAACGTCCATTCCTGTTTGGGAGGACAAAGGCTCTCCCCTTTTGTGTCAGAGCCACCTAGTTACCAAAATGATGGCAAACTGTAAACTCCTTGAGGGCAGAGATTATGGATTATTTTCATTGTATCTTTCCTAAGGCTTAAACACTGGACAAATATTTGTTTTATAAATAGGGTATATAGAACCAATATATACAGAGAGAATTCAACATATGTCATGTTTACAAAAAACCAGATTCCCCAACATTTCCAAAGTAGTAGATGCAACATTCCATCCTTCTCCTCTTCATTTTCAAGTAATACCAGGAAACTTGCTAGTCTGTGTACTTATTAATATCAGAGATGATGTTTTATGTACACTTGTATATTCCATGGTGTTAAACTCAATGCTTGGCACATATCCTAGGTACCTAGAATAAATTTCCTAAATGAATGGATGATACTCTTCAAGCCAAGTTGCTTATTTTTCCAAAGGACTGAGTTTTAGTGAATTAAACTTTTATGATTTAGCAAATCTTCCATAGAAACCAGTTGGGAAAGCACCTATAATTTATGCTTCACAGACCTTCTGTCTACATTCTAAAATTTTATTTGCCAAGCCTACACTGATTTGAATGAAATGAAAAACCAAGATTTAAAACACACACAGACACACACACACACACACACATACACACAAATTAGAGTCAAACATTTTTAGAGACTTAGAGCAGTAATAATTTTATTTTTTCTTCATTCCCTGTTTCTCCTCCTGAATTGGAATGCAAGATTTAAAATTTGATGAACTGTAAGTATATTTTATACTTGTTTCAGAATAAATAGGAGTAACTGATAGAAATTCTAAGTGGAAATCACCTAATGGTATCGGGTTCAAATTTTTATGAACTGAAGTTTAGTTACTAGTAATTTAAATAATTTACCAAATGTAATTGGCTTTTGTGGAGGGTGGGCCCAAGGATGAAACCTCAGATGAGTGACCTAGTCTTATAGGACGGTTGTGAGTCTAGGTTTGGACTTCCTGTCTGAGTTGGAATTCTAGTCCCAGCACTTCCTGGAAGCAGTGTTACTGAACTCATTTGTACCGTGTGAGAGGGCACATATTGAAGTCGTTCCCCAAATCCCAGCCCTCTCTATGTCTCTGAGGTCCTTGTCTCTGGATAGATGTGTTTGGATGCCAGAGAAGATTCTGGAAAGAGAAGTGTCCAGCAAGGATAAGAGAAAGGCTCATTTATCGGGCGTGATCAATCATTTTAAAAGAACTTGCAAAAGGAAAGAAAACGAAGGGTCAAACAAATGAAAAAAAGTCAGTGCTTCTCCCCATTCACTACTCATGTAGATATTTCTTAAAAGTGTGCATGCTGTCATGCTGCTTTTTCGTCCCAGTATATGGATGGTGTTTGATTATGTGAGACTCATAGGACTTCCTGAGAAGGAAGATGCTGCATTTCACCCTGCCCATATGTTGCTAATGGGATCAGATGGCAACTAGTAACACACAGACTGGTTTTTAATGCTTTGTCCAAGAGCTCTGCTGTGGTGACACAGCTGGATTTGGAGTCAGGAGCCTAAATCTGTCCCTGTCTACATGATCTTGGCCAAGTCACTTCATCTCAGTAATGTAGGCATAATTATTGTCATGTCTCTCTCATAACTGATAGGCCTGAGCTGGCAGAATGAAAAACAAAGAATACCCAAGTTTGACTCTAGAAAGTAACGAATAGGTATGTGAATGTGTGTGGATTTTATCTGTACTGAGAGGTATTCATTGGAGGTCCAAGAGAAGTTTATTAGCATTTGCTTGGGAGTGCCTAGAAAGCAAGCACAGAAATGGGTCAAGCTGTCATCGAGAGTGGAAGATGAAGATTAAGAACTAGTGAAGTAGGCAATTGGAGAGTAGCCCCAGGGTCTGGTAAATTCCACTGGGTGGCCTTTGCTCCCCTGTGACGTCTTTTATTGAAGCCCAAACACATGAAGGGTTTCCTACCCTATCGTCCCCAACACTGCCCAGTAGCCAGGGTTGTTGTTATGGAGGACACTACTGTGCAATTTTAAATATGATTCTCTAAAGTCATCTATTATTCTTAATTCAGCTTGAAGCTGCATGTGTTGTGAACATACCGTGAACTTTGGAATAAGAAAAACCTTAGCAATTTGAATCCCTGCCCTACTGCTTTTGATTTGCCTAACGTGGGCTAACTTTTTGAGCCTCATTTCCTCATCTTTAAGTGAATCTGATAATAACCATCTCTAAACACAGCTGCAAAATAGTATTAAAAATAACACAAAAAACTGGGACTGTATACCTAGAGTGGATGATGATGGCAAATTGAACAAATACAAGAAAGTTTTTACATGAACTAGAATATAAGTCACTATTACCTGGTGTTAAAAAATGGGGTGGTATGTGGGAAAAATATAATTAATGCAAACTAAGGTCTATAGTTAACACAAACATTGTAATATTCTTTCATTAATTGTTGCAAAGACACTAGGCCAAAGCTAAATTTCAATAAGGTGGGATATAAGGGAGGGGTATGGGATTTATTTTCTTCTTTCTTTTCAGAAGAAATGGGAATGTTCTCATATGAACTGTTGTGGTGAATGTATAACTATGAGATTATACTAGGAGCCATTGATTGTACACTTAGAATGGATTTATGGTGTGTGAATGAAACTGTTTAAAAAATTTGTAAAAATAGAAAATAGTAAAACAACAACCATCACCACCTAAGTACACATAATACCACTCTTCCTTTCTGCTGAGATTTATTGTTTGCAACCACATGAACTCATGTTATTTTAGCTGATTTTCATAGAACTTTGGGAGGGTCGTGAGGTACCTACCACTTTGAGCAGCCTACTAAGTGATCTGTACACGCTGAAAGTCAGGCTGATGGAAAGACGGTACAAAAGAAGCAAGTTTTTCAGCAAGTTACCTGAATCATTGAATCAACAACTGTGAAAAGATGGGGGTCCCAGCTACTCTCCCGCTGCAGTCATTGCAACTGCAACTTTTTTTGTGCATTAAAAATCAGGTTTCCATGTAGGATTTCAGTTGAAGAAAGTTCTAGTCAAACACTCATTCTGAAAATGGTGAAACTAAGGTCCACGTGGTTGTGACTTATCCCAAGATAATACACCCCTCCCAGCCCCCACCCCAAACTTCTGTGGATTAGGAAAAAGGCAGAGGGAAACTCAAATTTAAAAAGAACAATGTCCCATTTACTCATAGATGCAATAGTCATCTCCTCTGCCTACTCTCTCCTACCTGATTGGGCACGTTGAGATTTTAGTCCTCAATTAGTTCACCTGAACATAGCATCATTTTAAATTATTGATACAGTTTCTTCAGTAAACAATATTTTTTGAGGGTTTGCTATGTAAAAGTCACTGTCAAAGAACAAAGATACAATAAAAATAAAAATCCACACATTGATAGGTATAATTCAGACTGAACTGATAACTTGAATTTATGATAAGGCAGCATATAAAGCCAAATAAGGGTGGTTTCCTTGAAGGGGAGATTGCTTTGAGTGAGGAGTGATCTAGGGAAGCTGTCTCCAGAAGCTGGGGTTGCAGCTGGGCCCTGAAGAATGACTACTATTGACATAAGGGACAAGAGGAGAAGACATTACAGACGTGAAATGTCTTCAGTAAAGTTGCAGATCTAGGGACTCTCCTAAAGAGAGGGTTACAACAGGATCTGTTTACCTAGAGCTAAAAGTCTGTGAAGGGAAATTGATAAGAATGGCTTTGAGTTGCTAAGCCTTGAGCACAGTGGATCCCTGAGTGACAGCTGAGTCATTCCTCATATGGTGGAAGAAGACTAAGTGCTGGAGTCAACTTCATGGTCTCCCCTGAGTCCAGACACAACTCTCCCTGCCTTCTCCTAGCCATTTCCCTCAGCCGCCTCTTTCCCCACTGTATTAAACTTATAAATAACAAGATTGAAGAGATCCCTATCTTGCCACCACCTTCCACCCAACTTCCAATAAACTGGGAAATAGATATGATAAGAGAGGACTAATGGAAAATTTGAAGCAGAAGCATAATGTCTTTGAAAGATTGATTTGGTGGTGGGTATATTTGAACTGAAAGAACCCACAGGCAAACACAGGCTGAGACCATGTAGGAATCCATTTATATTAACATGACTTGAGTTACCATGTGACATGTGTTCTCTATTTATTTTATAATTTAATTTCAAGGCAACCCCATGAAATTGATAACAATATCCTGATTTTATAAGTAAGGAAATTAAGATAGAAAGAGATTTAAGTAACTTTTTCAGTACCAATTCACTAACAAATAAGAACTGGGATATGAACCTAGAACTTAATAATACTTAAGCTCATCCCTTTTTTCATTGTTTATTTTGACATCAAATGCAGATGGTTGAGCTAATCATTCTCCTCAGTTCAAGGCACATTATCATCTTTGATCTCTGCAAGGCCCTTTTCTTGTTTTATTGGCTTTTATCCATTTTTAAAAATCCCTATACCCTTTTTCCATTACCCTCTCCTCATAGGCAACAATTCTAGTGTGTTTGATGTGTATTTGTTTTTTACATATGTTCTTGAAAAATGAGTATTAGTATTTTGTGTGCATATATTTTTAATGTGTATAAATGATACTGATGATCTCATTCTCTTCCTTACTTTTTTCTCTTAAGGCTATATTTTTAAGATCTATCCATACTTCTGTGTGTGCTTCTAATTCATTGCCTCTGACTGCAATTTCTGCCCTCTCCATTGCAAAGGATATGTTCCCTAAAGGAAGGGGCAGGCTTGGGAGGCATCACTCATAAATATCAATTAATCAATTAGCATGTTGAGATCAATTCAGTCAACAAAACATTTGTTGAGTACTCATTACCAAGTTCAACACCTAACCTCAAGAGGCTCCTGGACCAGTAAGGGACACAACCATGCAAATAAATAATTACCATTTACTGATTTATGTGCAGTAATTGGAATGAACTCAGGAAAGAGTAACAGCACAGCAGGGCATGAATATTTTTGGTTGGGGAAGCGGAACAAAATGAGTGAAATGTGGAACAAAAAATGACCATCTCTGGGTTTTGAGGAATGAGGAGGAGGGGAGCTCTGAGTGGATGGGGTAGGGAAGGGTATTCTAGGAAATGTTCTTGATAAGAATCATTTCATCCCCTGTCCTCTCCACGGCACCTTCTAAAGACCTGACTCTACTCACTGCCTCTAAACACAGTAGCAGTTCTTACCACTCCCACTTCCTGTGTCATGGTGACTGAATAAGGACTGAGTACCTGGTTCCTGACCCTAAGGTAACCCATCAGTGGTCCAGCAACCCATGACATGCATGGTCTTGGTACACGGTGTGTTGGTCCCATCTATTCTTTCACCTGAGAATTTAAACTTAGAGACCAAGGCATGTTGCCTGGTGGTGAAAGAAAATGGAGCTACTATGTTGTGATGATTGGTGGTCATTTGCAGGTTGGCAGTATACAGGGAGAGATGTCCTTCAAGCCAAGGAAGAGAACGCAGCCCCTCCTGGGGAAAGAGATACGCTGGCTTGCTTCCTGACTTTTTCCCATCCTCAGCTCCAGTCCTGAAGCTTTGCTTCCTGCCTTGAGTTCCATGATGTTCTTCTGACTCTGTACAACAAGTCCTCCCTTATTGTGAATGGTTTTGAGTTTCTATTGCTTATTACTTAATGCTGTTTGAATAAAGCCCACAGTCCAAGGCATGCCGGAGGATAAAAGATGTGCAGAGGGTTGAGGGAAAGCCGGAAGGAAGAACCACCAGGACTTGGTGACAGATTAGATATGGGACATAAAAAAAGCCAATCTTGAGGTCTAAAGCTTGGTGGTCCCAGCAGAATGCTGGTGACATTGAAATAAAGCTAGGGAAATGAATGAAAAGGGGAGAAGAATTCAATTTTAGACTATGTGAGGTGACTCTGGGAAGCATGAAAACAGCAAATGGTAAGTTGGAGAAAGGTGAGCACAGGGACCATCAGTTTCCTGGAGCTACTGTAACAAGGTACCACTACCTGGGTAGCTTAAAACAACAGATATGTATTGTCTCATGGTTCTGGAAGACAGAGGGCCAAAATCAAGGCTTGGCAGGGCCATGCTCCCTCTGAAACCTGTAGAGGAGAATCCTCCCTGGCCTCCTCTTGGCTTCTGATGTTGGCCAGTAATCCCTGATGTTCCTTGGCCTCTAACTGCACCACTTTAATTTCTGCCTCTGTCGTCATAGGGTGTTCTCCCCTATGTCTGTGTTTGTGCCCAAATTCTCTCTTCTGATAAGGACACCAGTCGTACTGGATTCAAGCCCATCCTAATCCAGTTTGGCCTCATCTTAACCAATCACACCTTCAAAGACCCTGTTTCCAAATAAGGTCATATTCACAGAATCAGTGATTGGGACTTGATCCTGTCTTGTTGGGACACGCACTTCTATCTATAGCATGGGCCTATGCTAACATTGGAGATGGGAGGAAAGAGGACTCAGAGGATTTACACATCAGGCCTGAGAATGGTCAGAGAAGGGAGGAAAGGAAAGCAATGGATAAGATTTTAAAAAGTAAAACAGAAAGCAGATACTGATAATAATCTGAATACCATCAGGACACCAAGAAAATGAGGATAACAGGAAGGCAAAATACATATGCAACAGCCCTACAAATCCCTCCATTTTAGAATAGTTTTCAGGGCCCTTAATATCTCTCCACAGATTTATCTACAGTGACATAGATGTTATCTTGGATAATAAAATCCTAGTCCCTGGGAATCTGCTTGTTGAAATTTGCTACATTTAATACTAAATACAATGCCATATGGACTTACCAAATATATTTTGATTAATAAGATGAAGAAGATTCCTGTGCTAAAATTATCTTAATAGACTGTCAAAATTAGATGGTGGCAATCTTGGCATCGGTGCCATGGGGAGGGATATCTGAAGACTTGATGTTTAGAAATGACAAATAATGAAGCCTGCTCTCTATGCCGTCAAGCAGTCATGGCTAATTTGGATCTGGGGTATTCTCTGGGATGTTGAGGGAATTTAAATTTGGGGATTTCCCATCTGAAGCTGTGCTAAAAAAAATGCTCCTTTTCTAGGAAATAGTGATGCTTTGTTAGTTTGGAAAGGGAAGAGAGGACAAATGGTGCTATCCTTTCTGTGCTGCAGATTTAACCGACTAATTAAATCCACTTTGCTTTCTGGGCTTATGGTGACTTTGTGTAATTCAGACTGGAATCTTGTCACATCCAGAAGATCTGCTGTTGTCCAGGTTGCCATGGCAGCTAAATTTTTTCCTTTTGTGAAAATTATCCCCAGCCCTTGGCTTCAGTTAACCACATAAGCCTGTGTATTATTAGCTTAACGAAGGGACCGTTTCTGCAGGTTTCTTCCAGTGCTGTCAGGTAGCTGTCCAACTAGTATGTCGTGGCTGTGTTTAGTATCTTACTCTCAGCATCCATCTGGAGCTCCCTTACAAAGCCGCTAGGTTGCTTGCCAGAGAACATCCTGCTGCCTCTGAAGAAAATTCATTTCCTCCTTCCTTAAATGTGACCCAGGACATCACGTCGTTCTCCCCAACCCATCCTGAGCTCCACAAACTGAGGGATGGCTTGGTCGCCATCTGAGCATTTGCAGCTATTGTCTGTGCAATGCTTCATTCTTCACATCTGTAGCTCTAATGCAACATGCTCTGGGATCCATTTCAAAACCTAATGATTAACACATGTTTATTCTTTCCAAATGAGCTCCGGCTGCAGTCCCTGCTGCACACATGCTATTGGGGTTGTTTTGCTGCTGTTAGTTTTCCTCCCCAGGTTGGTTCTTCATGTGGATCAGAAGAAACTGGCGATTTGCTCTGGAAATCTTTTTCCTCGGCCCTTGAGGCACCTCTGGGCACTTGCCACTCACCTACGAGGTGTGTTTCTAGGTCATTGCTGGACATCAGGCGATAGTCATTGAAGCTTGGCTTTGTGCCCTGCGCTGTGCATCACCCTGCACGTCTGCTCTCACAACTTCATGACAGCCAACTAATGTTAGTCACCCTTACAGACTCCAGGCAGTAATCCACACCAGAAAAATGGAGCTGGGAGAAAAGCAATCTTTGATTGGATCTAAAATAAGGTAGGTTGAACATTTAATGGCCCAAAGGCAGGCATTCACAAAGGCGGGCATTCACAAAGAGGTTAGGATGGTTAGGGACTTCTTTTTTGTTGGCTGAAAATAGTCAAACACACCATTGTCATCATAAACCCTGTGGTTGTGCTTGCCCTACACTGGGGGGCTTCCCAGGGCCCTGCCGTCAGCTTCCTGGGCAGGGACGGAAAGTTAATTACCCATCGTCCTCAGAATGCAGCGCTGTCAGCTCTAATCAGTGACTAGCAGAGAGTTGTGTCCACCAGTATGCAAAAACACAGACAATTTGGATGCCAATTGGGATTTACTGAGAGACTAATGGTTAAGTGATTTCTTTCTTCTCCAAAGCCCATTCCAAGCCGAATTCTGAGATAAATTGAAGTTTCTGCACACGCATCCGAGCAGTGGAGGTTAAAGAGGTGCTGTGAAATTTATTTCCTCCCTGAATTTACAGGTTTGTTAAGCAAAACTATATAAAAACCATAAAACAAAGGACTAAAAATAAAACAGGAAAACCAGTAACAAACAAGCCATTTCAGCCGATTCTTCCCCTGCTTGAAATGAAATGAAAAAAAATGAGCATGGTGCATAATAATGGATTGAATTGTATTTTTTCCAGTTTTAATAGTCTGCAAATGTTTAAATAAAATATATGTATATATAATTTTTTTTTCCTGACCTAAACATCACCCTGTTGTCATTTAGCCCCACTGAACCTACAGGTCTAAGAGGGCAATCAGTTTTATATCTTGAGAAAGAGCTAAGCAGGGATTGTAGTTTTTTAGATAATACCTAACACACTAGGAATGCACAATGAACGCCAAGGCCTAATCATTTAAATGTCCTCTTTTATTTATTCCATTTCTCACGTGCTACATTTGAATGAAGCTCACTGAACCCTTTGTTTCTAAACAGGACACACCTGATCACCTGGTGCCTGGGGACCAGCCCCAGCCTTCTGCTCCAGCACAGCCATTTGCAGGTTCCCTGCCAGGGTGGACTCCGCCCCCGTATACTTTTCAGATTTTCTATAAATAGCATCACTTGAGAGGATTGTTGAAATAATTTGTTGCTATAATTATAGTGACATTTCTAGCATGTTATAATCATATAAAACTGCAAAAATAGAAGGATGCTATTTTGGATTTTTTTTTCCCCCAACTCAAATGTATTTCATGGATTAGAAGAAAAGATTCCAAATGCCACTTGTTTAGAGAAGGAGCTGGCAGCATTATAATAGGAGAAAACAATGACATATGAAAATCAAAAGTACTTCCTTAAGAAGAAAGGCAGCTGGGGACTTTGAAATTGGCAAAAAAAAAAAAAAAAAAAAAAAAATCGACAAAAAAAAAAAAAAAAAAAAAAGCCAAAGAAAAGAAAAAAAAAGAAAAGGAAAGATTAAAAAAAAATCCCCAATGTATAATTCCGTACATACAAGAGAAGTGAAGACATGTGACGATGTTATTCCAGCCGAGGACCACAGCCAAAGCAAAGCCATTTTAATTTTTCATAGGCTTTTACATTTTTGATGACAACATCTTAGTTGAGGAGTCACAAATGTCTGAAACAGGAATATCTAGGATAATTGCACCCTAATGATCTTTGAAAAAAGCAGTATATTTTGAGTTGACACAATATCTCCATTGTTTTTAAAGGTTTAGCCAACAGCAATTATGCAAAATAATGGTCCATTGATAAAAAGCTGCTAGGTGGTGAACAATTACACAGTTTGGAGACTGGGAAGCAGCTATGGATGCTTTTAAACCATTCCTCAAGATTCTAAAATGGCATCCTGCATCTACATTCTCTGGGTTGACGGATCAAAATTATAAAGTGTCAAAGTTTACGTTGGATGCATTCCTCTTCCTTTTTAGTGTCCAGTGATCTGAACTTCACTGCTGACCTAGCTAATAACTCTAAGTAATAGCAAAACAGGGATTGGCAACGTGTAGCTTTCTCAGCATGTATCGGGATTGTGTTTCTATGTTTATGTGATCTATCCCCTACAGATCTGTAAGCTCCCAGAGGGTGGAGATCCTGTCTGGTTTGAAACGCAGCTGTATTTCCAGTGCTTAGCAGAGGGCCCAGCGTGTGGTAGACTGACCAGATGAGGTCAGCAAGAGCTGAATGAATGAAAGAAGGGTGGAACTGGAATTGGAGGACCTCAGTTTAATCCCAACTCTGCCATTTTACAAGTTTGGTAAACTGGGGCAAGCTTTTCGCTTCTTGGAGCCTCAGATTCTTTACCAGACCCTCTTTTCTGGGAACTGTCTGCCCCGCCCCCAACCCCATCTGTGCTACCCGGCCAGAGCTCAGGTCACGGATAGACGCGGGAACCTGGTTGGAAGGCATGCAGTCTCCTTTTGGGTGTTTGGCATTAGGCCTGATGATCTCCTGCTCGGAATCTGCTATGGCTGTTCTGCGACCCGGGGACTTGGTCCCCTCCTGCACCATGTGTGTTCAAAGCACTTTCCCCCCACCTTTTGGCTGAAAAGCAGCTCTAATTAGTTTTGTTACTTGTATCCAGAGACCCAGCTAATAAATACATACATACATTCTTCTCCATAATTAAACATTGTTTAATTGCATATAAAGGTAAAATCAACTTGATTCTTGAAGCCCTCACTCAGAGAATCCTGCACCCAGTATTTGTTATGGGCAGCATTTATCAGCACCAATGAGGCACTGCCTCTCTCTGGGACCAAACCCAAATTAGGGCATGCTTTTGTGTTTCCACACAACTGAAGAAACAAAGAGCCTTGGACCGAGGATGAGTGGATAGTCCACTTCTGAGTGCCAGTTTGGTCTCCCCTGCTGTGGTGGAGGCCCGTGGCCTTCCCTTCATACCTGCTGTCAGCTAGCCTTTCTGCACTCTTCTGCAGATTTCTGAGCCCAGACAGATGTGGCCTCCCTGACAGATACCAGCTCACAAACCTGTCTTCCTCAGTCTCCTCTGAACGGCCCTGTCTTGTTGTCACGCACATCCTGACTTCATGTTTCCCTTCCTGATCTCATTGAGGAACAAGAAATTGGGTTGTGAGCTGTCTAATTTCATTAGCCTCATTATTCCTCAGAAATTTGAGTCTTGGAGAGGCAATTCCCTGTAATGGAGAGAGTCAACAAACTTGGGTTCTTCTGGTAGTCCCGTGATCAGGAACAAATCTCCTTCCCTCCTTGTTTTCAAAGTTAGAGTCAAATTCCATGATGTCTAGGGTGCCTCCACCTCCACCCCAGGGTTCATTTCAAATAAAATTCCACCCAGTGCTAGTCTCAATTTATGGGCTCCTACCACTCAATCCCTTAGCATCCTCGGGGACCACAAAGGGGCACGCGTATTATCTTACAGGTGGACCTTTTAGTGAAAAAGTTTCTCTTTATTTATTTAGTGAATTGGGTCTTTTGGTTTTAAGGTTTTGACTAAAATGAGTGTCTCTATGAAGGAGACCGCTGGACAATGTCGGAGGGAACACAGAGGCTGGGAGCAGCCCTACCCTTCAACCTGACAGCCCCTGGAGGGCCCAGGCCTCCCTCCCCTGGTGCTTTCCCTGAATTCTTCTCCTGCCTCCTTCCTTGATCTGCAGCCTCACAGGTCCTGGTAAATATTCTGCTTTAACATACATTAGACTTTGCACGTTGGTTCTCACTGAGATGCTTTTCTTGGACAGACACGAAGCTGTCTCCTTGTGCCAGTTTGAATGTATTATGTCCCCCAGAAAAAGCCATATTCTTTGATGCAATCTTGTGGGGCAGACAGAATAGTGTGGATTAGGTTGTTTGCATGGAGATGTGCCCCTCCCAGCTGTGGGTGGTGACTCTGGTGGGATACTCCCATGGAGGTGTGGCCCCACCCATTCAGGGTGGGACTTGATCAGTGGAACCATATAAATGAGCTGACTTAAAGAGATGAAACAGTGTGCAGCTGTGAGTGACGTTTTGAAGAGGAGCAAGCTTGCTAGAGAGGAATGTCCTGGGAGAAAGCCATTTTGAAACCAGAACTTTGAAGCAGACGCCAGCCACGTGCCTTCCCAGCCAACAGAGGTTTTCCGGATGCCATTTGCCATCCTCCAGTGAAGGTACCTGATTACTGATGTGTTACCTTGGACACTTTATGGCCTTAAGACTGTAACTGTATAGCCAAATAAACCCCCTTTTTATAAAAGCCAATCCATCTCTGGTGTTTTGCATTCCGCAGCATTAGCAAACTAAAACACTCCTTTTGTGGCTTCAGAGCTCTCATCTCATCTTGCATGGTATTCAAACTCTTGAAATATTTTTAATAAATGTTTTCTCCTTTTCTTGCCATCATGAGCCCCACTTTGTTCTTTGGCCGATATCCCCCAAGCAGGTGGCTCAGGAAAGACTCTGGAGTGCCTGGCCTTGAGATTCCAAGATGACTATTAGGACGTTGAGTGGTGTGTTTCACAATATACATGGCTGGCTTTTGAGAGCTAATTTAGCCACTTGGATGCAAACCCTTCTCTCCATATGACAGACCAGCCGTCCACATCGGATGCCATGAACTCAGACAGCCGTTGTTATTGGGCAAGGTTGGCTTCCCAGGCCTGGCTGCCAAGAGTGCATGGTGACCAGAGGAAAGAAGATGTCAATTAAACTGCCCAGCGTTTTGGAATTCCCTCATTTACTCGCATTACACGGATGCAGATTTTGAGTGATAATGGTGCTTAAGCTATTTAAACAAATAGTTTTCACAGGTTTACCAGGGCTTTATCATGCCTCCATCTTGCTGACTGGGACCCCTTGTCTGGTCAAACTCCTGAGTTTCTCAACCCCTTTTCCCTCAGAGCTGAATTCATACCAAAAGAGACTGAAAATGAAATAACTCGCCGAGTAGAAAAGAGGAGATTTTCTTACGACTATCAGTTGGCAAAAACAAAATTAAAGATAATACTGTATAGGTTCATGTGAAGTCACGGATAATGACAACAATCTAGATAACAGCCAAGAAAAGGCAACTTTATTGCTTTCTTGCAAATAAGCCAAAAACAATAGATCATCAAGTTTCCATGACATTCATAATGGAACATTTTTTGAACTTTTAAGGAGAAGAAGTTTAATGAAACACAAGACTTGTGCTTTGGAAAAAAATGCCAATTTTGGTTAAAACCTTTGGATTTATTTGTTCCACTTTCTTTCTAAATTCCAGACTAATTTCTTTGGGTCTAAGCTCTCTAACAATTTGTCTGTTCCTTTTGTAACTTAAAGACCATGAAATTTACAATTAAAATATCCATTGTTTTTGCACTGGATGTTCTTGGCCTCTTATTTCCCTCATAACTTTTTACTATGGCTTTTGGGGACTGCTTCGTTTAGTCTTGGCAGTTACTGAATATTCTTGTCCTTTGCAGCTATAGAGTTGCCTCCAGTTGGCAGGAAGAGATGTGAAGTCTTTGTGCCGTTGAATGCCAAATCTGGCCTCTATGACAGTGCCAAAGGAACCCTTTTTTTGGGAATGCCATTTGAGATAGCCACAAGAACGTCCTGAAGACCTTCTGTCATTGATGGAGAGAATTTCTGACTGAGGCCTTGGTGGCCAGGTAGGCAGGACGGCTCTTTCTGAATGAGCAGAAATCTCTGTTCCAGTGTCTAGCTTAGGTGCCAGATTTTGGAAGATAACCAGAGTGACAGGGAAAGCCTGGTATGGCCACAGCCTGAACATTTGCCTGTTAATCCAGCAGACATTTGATGGAAGGATCGGTATTGATAAGGCTGGCCTTTCAGTCTTACTTCAAGTGTTTGCCTAGAGTCAGACAGAGGGGGACATCCAACTGGCCAGATAATGAGATAAAAGGGGCCACAGCTAGTGATCCTCACAAATGCTCCTTTCACCAAAGAGCCTGCCACTGCTATTGCTCAGAGTTTAGATATACTTTACAAGGGGATTCATTCTAGAGTCATAGGTAGAGTTTCCATTGCACAGACCAGAAATTTAGGAGCAGATGCTATTTGGGGTGAATCTGCAAGGCTGAAAAAGAAGTAGGAGAGATTCCTGAAGCAGTAGGTGGGGACAGATGGCTCTAGTAAGACAGGTTAAAGGCACTCTGGACAAGTATACAGGAGCCCTGGTTGAGAGAGAGAACAAGAGAGAGTGAGAGAAAGGGGAGGTGGGGGAGAGAGAGCAAGTATGAGAGCGAGAGTGAGTGAGAGAAAGTCTGCTGGGGCGAGGTGGGCTTTTGAAATTGTGTCTGGAGTCTCATGCAGCGGGGGATCCCCTGCTGGGCTGAGCCAGTGGCCCTGACTTGTGCTGCCCCATGCTGTGTTCTGATGGCTAGTGATTTGGCAGTGACTTGAATGAGGTAGGGGAGGGTGGAGGGGACAGTACAGACCCTGGTGACAGGGCTGCTGTCAACATTCTTTGGGGGAGGAGCTCAAAGCCAAACATAGAGTCCTAACTTCCACTAGTTCATTCTCCGAATGAGCTGGATTGCTGCAGAGTAAAATCACATATTTCTTCGACCGGTCCAGATAAAGAGCTGGGGCTGTTGCACGAGGGCCAGAGATCAGAGAGCAGTAACAGTGCTGTGTGTGTCTGTGTGTCTGTGTGTGTGGAGATGGCATGGAGCGTGTCCACACTGCCACGAGCTCTGCCCTCTCGGAAAGCAGTCATCACCTTCATGATCTGGCCAATTAAACCTGCCACAGTGTGGGGACAAGACACAGAAGAATATGGAAAAGGTACATAGTTCATTTGATCCTCTGTTGCTGCCAGCTCTCCACGTGGTGCAGAAGGAGACAAGAGCTGCCCTGTAATACCCACAGGTCAACCAAAAAGGTTTTGTGTGAATTCAATGCCAGCAAATTTTGAAATTTAGTGAGGAGAAGAAACACTGAACTCCTCTTCTGGCATGATAAATAATGATAATATATGCTTTAAAAACTCATTATAACCATTAACATGAATAACTAGTGATTTAGAATTTGAGTTAAATAGTTAGGCTGCTACATTTGTGCTCTTTGGGTGTTTGAATATAATTATTTGAGGATTAAGCTGAGAGACATTGATCAGTCCCAGAAATAAATAGCAGGCTTGCTTGCAAAGCCAAAATTGGACTGGAGAAATGAAAATTCTTAGGGAAAAATGTCTGTCATATGAATGAATGAATAAAAAGTAGATGTTCTGCACCTTAATTACAGGAATATTCCCAGAAAGGAATTGATTAAAGCTTTTTTAAGAAGAAGATAAGAGAATAATATATGATTTTAAGAAACAGTTTTGCTTTTGTTTTCTGTTTCTATGATCTCTAGAATCAGAGAAGGGCTCTATTAAAGGGGGCAAATATTTTATTATTATTATTTATTAATCTTCTTGATTTAGACAAAAAACTGACAAGAGGCTCCCTTTCTTGGGAATAAAGAATATCTAAGACTCATTTAAATATTATCTCAAATAGCAATTACTTACATATTAAATCAAGACAAACATACTGTAGCATCCTTATTTCCTAGTAGTCAAATCATTAATAGTCTATCGAGTGCCTGGAAAAATGGAATTTATCATCAAAGCTAAGCAAATCAGTAGCTATTTGTTTCATTATAACGATAACCTTGGGTTTCGTGGTGCTGAATATATTTAGACCTCAAGATCAGATGATTACATGTATTTTGGCAAAAAAGAAAATCCTTTCAATTAAAATCCTTTGCGGTGGCAATGTGTTTCCAGTGATTGAAGTCAGACCCTGAAGGCTGTGTTTTCATTAAGGATTTCACTGACGTGAGTTCAGGGTACTTTGGGCTGAAAATTCTTATCTATTGAGATGTTAGTGAAATGTGAAGTGAGGTGAACAAAATAACCAACTCAACAAACAGAATTTTGAAGGCACCACAAAAATAAAATCATCAAAGAGAAACTTCGAAATGCAATGCAGAACAGGATGTAGGAGGCATTTTCAAAGGCTCAGCTGCCTTTGGACTTCCAGGCCACCAAAGATTGCAAGGTTCTGATGGATGGGAATGATGGGAAGTTTCTGGGCTCATGCATCCCTTTGAGACTAAAAGCCAACAAAAATTCAAACCATCAAACCATTTTATAGCATTAAAAGAAAAAAAAAAAGGATCCCTTCCATGCATGCTTGTAATTTCCATAAATTAGCCCTGTAGGCCAGTGTGGTGTTTCCTAACATTGTCAAGCGATGCATCATACAAATTAGACGAGGGTTCTGGCCAAGAACCATTTTAAGGAAAATTACAGATCCTCTACCCTTGCTCACACACTGTGCTCAGATCCTTTCTGTCTGACTGGAATCACAAAGAGGCAACTGAGATGTTATTTAAAATATTACGGTAAAACAGTGGCACAAAGCCCCTTGCCACAAGCCAGTATCTCCCCGAGGCCAGCACCAGCAAGGTGAGAGCCAAGGAGGGTCCCCAAAGCCTCTTGAACAGCCAGTGGCCTGGACTTGGGCTATGAAGTAGTGGGCTGGCTTTGGAAACCACATTTCAAGGGAGCAGTGAGATACAATTAGGGAGATCGATGTTTGAAAACAGCACCTGAGGCCACTGGAGTGGGAATGCAAAATTGTGCTGAGGATTCAAGAGCCATTCTGACACAGTTGTTAGATACAGTGACACGTGACTTGTTTTAAATGCCTCCACTTCTTCACCAGAACTCCCAGCTCTTTTGGAGAAAGTTCCCTCCCTGAGCTGCCGCTGCCTCTCTCTTCACCCTCCTGCTTTTCCTTTCTACTCGATCCCACCTGCATGCCCGGCCTGTCCCGCCCCGACCCGTTTACACACTGCAGTGAGCAGCCAGCAGACAGCATTCCCTCCCTGCATGTTGTGTGGGAGACACTGTGCTTGAACTCCAGTCAACCCAAAGGTTTCTAAGATCCAGTCACTTCTCTAGAGGAGTTTACGATCTAGTAAGAAAGATTAGAAACTTATAACAAATAGCTAACAATGTAAGGGATATAAAATCACTGGATGTCTGGGAATTCGAGGAAAGAGAGCGTCACCGGGAAGTCAGGAAGACTTCACGGAGGTGGGGTTCAAGCAGCCTGAAGGAGGGGCGGGATTCTGGCAGGTAGAAGCCGCTGGGGCCGGGGTGCAGGTTGACATGTGGCGCTGGGGACACGGCTGGGGCAAAGGGTGGCACTGAATTTGGAGATGTTCACCTGTCCAGAGCCAGGAGCCATTTGCAACTGGCCTGAAGCACCTGCATTTTGTTTGCTAGGTTGCCAAAGAGGTAAGAGGGGGACACAGGGTGAAGGGGGTTTGAGGGACTTTGGTTTGGTGACATATTTGCCAGGGCCAGTGGAAAATGAAAATGTGGAGCCACTTGCTGAAGAAGAAGGAAAAAAATGAGAAAGGTCCTAAAGTAGAAAGCCTGTTTTTTTACCTCGGTGGGGTCTCTTTCTACTTGTCATGTTTCTTAATTTGCTATTTAATGTCAGACTTCTGTGGGCACACGATACTCACAGGGGAAGTGCATCGTGCTCACAGGTGTCCGGGGATCCCACTAAAGCACTGGCCGTGGGCACGGTCCACCTGCTGGCGGTCCCCTCTGGCCAGCCACTGGACCACAGAGCTGGGCTCTGGCTGGGGTGGGCAGTTGAGCCAGCATCTATTTCCCATGGCCCGAGGTCCCAGCTCGTGGCAGGTGGGTGGCCCCTGGGCACGGCATCCTCTGTACCTGGAGTTGCTGATGCCTGGATGGGCGGTAGTGAGAGGCTCACCTCCGCCAAGTCATCCGCTGGATGTTCTGCGGTGTTGCCAGCCTGCGGCGGGGACGGATATCACCAGCCAGGAGCCGAGAACCCATCGGGGAGATGGAAAACTACAGGAAATAGGATCATGTGTGAGCTGAGGCCCCATGTCACAGCTATGCCCTGTTGTCCCATGGGACTTCCTTTACAAACCACAAGTTCAAAGGTAAAATTATTAAGAATTTCATGATGGTGATCGCAGAACATTAAATGCCAGGTGCCTGGGTTTGGGGTCACATGTGGCTGTGCTGGTTGCTTGTCCATGAAGCTGGCCCTGCTGGCACAGGCGCCTGGGGTGGGGGTGGGAGGAATATCCCTGTGGTCAGTGTCTACCCTGGGGTAGCCACTGAGTGAGAAAGGGAAGAGCCATAGAATGGAGCAGGGAGACTGGGAACCAGGGAGAAAATGAAGTCGCACTACTATTGGGTTTAGAAAGTGGGTGCTACAGGCAATAACAACACCCCTTATATAAATAGGAAAGTAAGGAGCAGTCAGTTTATATGAGTTTTAATTTTAGTTTTGGGGGAGGGGTTGTAGGAGGGGCACGGATATGACGGTCCATTTTGGCCATGACACATTAAGGGGGACGGCAGTTGCTACGAGGTGTCTAACAGGCAGGCAGATGCACCGAGAACTCAGGAGAAGGTTGAGAGCTGAGACAGAGTTCTGACAGTTTTGCCCAGAGTGGTAGCTTCTAAAGGAGCGGACGGGGTCCTCAAGGGAGAGAGGACAGAGAGGGGCACGCACAGGAGCTTGTGGGATAACTGCATTTAGTGGGGAGAGAGAAAGAGGACCCCAGGGAAAGGAGAGATGGCAGAGAGGAAGAAGGAAACTCCGGCATAAGGAAAGAGGAAAGCAGATTTTAAGGAGGTCAATTGAGTCAAATAACCCAGAAAATCTTGGAGGCTGAGGACAATTGAATAATCTTTCTTTCTAATTCCCAGAGGTGTAGTGTCCACGGCACAGTTAAGTGGCCGAATGAGTGAATGGGCAGGCTGCGGGCACATCGTGGCTCTCTGGGGCTGAGTTACATCTGGGATGGGCAGGGTGAAGAGAGGATGACAGCAGGGGCTGAGCAGACACACCGTCCGCGTTCACACGCAGCTCGGATACCTTCTATTAGCATCATCTCTAAGGGCAGATTTCCTGCCTCTGGAAGGAATGTATTACTAAGATGCTGTTCATGGGAATGAATGAAGGCAAAGAGTCTGGCCCACCGTCATTATTAGGATTACACTGAAGACTCATGTTTCAGTTTCCTGGCAGCCTGAGCAAATACCATGCAGTGGGTTGGCTGGAACAGCAGGAACTTGTTGGCTCATGGTTTTGAGGTTAGAAGTCCAGAATCAAGGCGTCATTCGAGGTGATGTTTTCTCCCAGAAGACTGTGGCATCCTGGGCCTGGCTGCCGGCAATGTCGGTCCTGGGTGCTCTGTCACATGGCAAAGCGCATGGCGGCCTCCCCTGGGCTCTCCCTTCTCTCTGGATTCTGTTGACTTCCGGCCGCTGGCCGTTCCGCAGTCTTTCTCTCTGCGACCTTCCCCATAAGGCCTTTGGTAGTAGGATTAGGACCCATCCTGATTCATCTGGGCTATGCCCCAACCAAAGTAACCCCATCGAAAGGTTCTGTTTAGAAGGATTTATACCCACAGGGATGAATTACATTTAAGAACATTTTTTTTTTCTGGGGTACACGGCTCCAAGCCACCACAGCTTAGGAGCAGGAATGATGACTAAAATAGCTTCTCATCTTTGGGGTCCTGCAGTCCAGTGGCTGACATAATCATACATGTGGTGACCATACCTTAAGGCAGTGTAAGTGCTCCAATAGAACATAAACTAATTACTGTGGGAAGGAACCTGAAGAAAGAGGAGGATAGTAACACAGCACAGCAGACGATGTGTGGGTTTCACTGTCAGAGCAATTCCATCCCTCTCTAGCTCTGTGGCTTTGGTGGGACAGAGATGGTGACTTGTTCCCCAATATCTATTCTTTGCTTCCCACATGTCAATTTTTTTTTTCTTTTTTAAGTTGGGCACATGCTCCTCTGCAAACCATTTAATTCCAAGCTTCCCTTATTGCTAGGTGTGGACATGTGACTAACTTCTGGCCTATATGATATGAACAAAATGAGTATGGGAAAGTTCTAGGTAATGTCCTTTAAAGGAAGGAATATAGTTTCCTATTTGTCTTTTCTTTTTCTTTTAGTTGATGACTATAATCCTGTTGTGATGGCTGGAACAGATGCAGCTATTTTGGGCCAACAACAAAAGTTGTGGGTTGAAGGTAATGTAGCAAAAACAAACAAACAAACAAAAAACAGAAATTACTTGAGTCTTTTACCTTGTGTGCATCCATACATGCCCTAGTCAGATTATACTTGCACTGTTAGACCAAACAGAAATAAATTTCTCTCCTTTTTAAGTTGCAATATTTGGATTCTTTCTTTTATAACAACTATTCTTTTTTTTTTTTTTTTTTTTTTTTCTTAATCATCATTTTATTGAGATATATTCACATACCACGCAGTCATACAAAACAAATTGTACTTTCGATTGTTTACAGTACCATTACATAGTTGTACATTCATCACCTAAATCAATCCCTGACACCTTCATTAGCACACACACAAAAATAACAAGAATAATAATTAGAGTGAAAAAGAGCAATTGAAGTAAAAAAGAACACTAGGTACCTTTGTCTGTTTGTTTGCTTCCCCTACTTTTCTACACATCCATCCATAAACTAGACAAAGTGGAGTTTGGTCCTTATGGCATTCCCAATCCCACTGTCACCCCTCATAAGCTACATTTTTATACAACTGTCTTCGAGATTCATGGGTTCTGGGTTGTAGTTTAATAGTTTCAGGTATCCACCACCAGCTACCCCAATTCTTTAGAACCTAAAAAAGGTTGTCTAAAGTGTGCGTAAGAGTGCCCACCAGAGTGATCTCTCGGCTCGTTTTGGAATCTCTCTGCCACTGAAGCTTATTTCATTTCCTTTCACATCCCCCTTTTGGTAACAACTATTCTTGTATCTTGAATAATAATATCATCATTCACATTAATAAATGAAGATAAAAAATTACTTTATAGGGTTTTGAGAACTGAACCCTAATGCATAAAAGGTACCAAGTCCAGCACATAGCAGATAGTAAGTGCCCAATCAGTGTTTACTGAATGTATGAATGCTATGACTGGAATATACAACTTTTAGAGAATTTCCAAGGGACAGTGTATGTATGGGGGAAGGGGTAGCAGAAGCTACATTGTAGGCTACATTGTGCATTGATGTTAAAGAATCTGGAGTGGAGAAATGTGAGAAGTGGCTCCTTATAGTTAGTGACACGTAGAAATTAAGAATATGCTCATACGTTTTGATACAAATGGAAAATTCAGTGTTCACTGAGCACTTCCCAGATGCCAAGCATTGAGAAAACACCAGTAGATAAATCAAGGTCTTTGCCGTCAAGTTGCTTGGTCAGTGCAATCATTATATAGTATTCTGCTTTAAAGCTGTTTCCAGACTGTCTGAATTTGAATCCTGGTTCTACTCCTTGCTAATTGCATGACCTTGGCAAATTTACTTCTCTTTAACTCATTCGTTCTCTGTAAAACAACAATAATAGCACCTACCTCATAGTGTTGTTATAAGGAGTAAATGGGCTAAAACCTGCAAAGTGCATAAAGCAATGCCTGACACTAAGGGCTCAATATATTTTAGCTGTTGTAGCTAACTGTTGCTGTGTAACAAACCACCCCAAAGTTGGTAGATTGAAACAACCACTATTTATTTAGCTCATGATTCTTTAGGCCGGCAATTCAGAGTAGGTGTAGCTGTGTGTCCCTCTGGTCTTGGACATATTCCTTTATGCATCTGCAGCCAGCTGCAGGTTGTCTGGGTGGTTCTGCTTCTGAGGCTTGGATAATTTCTACAGGCATCAGTTAGGGTGTGACAGTGGCAATTTAGCTATTTGTCATACTCCAGCAGACTAGCAAAACTTGTTCCTTTGGTAGAGGCAGGACTCTAAGGGAAAACAGAAGTGTGAAAGGCCCCTTGAGGTCTAGGCACAGAACTGACACAGTGTTATACCCCCACACTCTATTGAGTTACTTGCCCCCAGAGAGCAACATGTAATGGTAACACAGCGGGGGACAACTGCAGCAAATACTCCCATTGAATAAGGGAAAGAATGGGGGATGCCAGCAGTCACTGGTCCATAGCAATTCTGAAATCCCACTGGGTAAACGCTGCCAGGTCCTCCAAATATGGAAATGGGGAGTGGGGTGTGTGCCCCGATTACAACTTAGTCCTGCTTCTTGTGAGTGGCTCCCTGGTCCATTTTTCTCACAGGTCTTAATCCACCCTCTGGACTCTCAGTTCTGCCCTCTGAGATGTTTCTTCTGTTTCCATCAGCCTTCTTGACTATGTCTGAAGAAATTGCCCAGGCTAGCAGGTGAGTGGTTTTTTTTCTTCAGCCTCTTCCTGCCTATAGAAGGTAGGAGGTTCAGAGCCTTTTGTACATTTTGAGTAATCTCCGTCCCTTTTAGTCCAGGTTGGCAGCATGTTTGACCATATAACCTCTTTAAAAATGTAGTGGGCTTCTTACTAATTTGATTATTTTATCTGCTTCATGGTACAAAAACCAAGAGCCACAATTGTATTTTAGACTACTTTGGGATTAGGTTTCTGTGGGATCATGCCATTAAGATTCTAGAAACACTTTTGTCCAATCAAGACAAGCTACCTTCTTTCAGAGGTATAACAACACTGTTGATTTGTGCTCTCACATTGCCTTTTACTCTGAAACTCCTTACTGGCTGAATAGACTTAAAATCAGTAACAGTTTCAGTTTTCAATCCAGCAAGTCATGACCTCTCTATATTCTAAATTCTGCTTGCAAATTGGTTAGTTGTTTCTTTATCTCATCTCTTTCTTGCTGTACCTTATCATATACAGCTAGAGGCAATGAGATAACACTTTCAAACTTCTGCCTGAGGATCACCTTAGCCAAATTCTGAAGTCTGTTAGATATATTTTAATCTTCTTACCTTATATCTATGTAAGATAGGTCTTATAAGACATACATCTTCTTACTTACTTCAGGTAACAGTTTTTTAAATAACAGCATTATTGAGGAATAGTTCATCTACCATTAAGTTACCTCCTTTAAAGTGTACAAGTTAATGGTTGTGCAGCCATCACCACTATCTAATTTCAGAGCACTTTCATCACTCCAAAAAGAAACCCAGTACCCATTACCCTTCCCACCCACCCCAGCCCTTGGTAACAGTTAATAAAATTTCTATGGATTTGTCTATTCTAGCCATTTCATACCAATGGAATCATACGATATGTGGCCTTTTGAGACTTGCTTCTTTCACTTAGCATAAAGTGCAAGTGACAGTTTTACAAGTACTTTTGCTAATACACAACATGGGTTGGTATTTTTCTAGTATTCAGAACAGCTCCCTCAGCACTTCTCCAGGCTTTGCTAGAAGTGTGTTCACTGATTTTCCATTCTCCACTCACTGGCTGGTTCTAATATCAGGACTGCACGTATTAGAATTTGGTTATATCAGCGTTTCACTTCTGGGATCAATGTCCACATCATTTTTATTGCCAAAATAATGTGACATAAAAAAACAACCAAAACATTGGTGGCATACAATAATAATAATAATTTACTTTTGCTCATGAGTCTACAGGTCAGTGAGGTTGTCCTTCTGTCTCAGCTGGGCTCATTTATGTATCTGCTGTCAGCTGTAGGACATATAGATAGTTCTGTTGGCTTCTCTCAGGTTGGCTCACTATAGGCTTGTCTAGGATGCCCTGAGTTAGGATAACTAGGCTCTTAGTCTTGTCATCTCTAATCCCCCAACAGGCTGGCCTGGCAGCTGCAGAGGGTTCAGAGAGAAGGAACAGAAGCACATAAACCTCTTGAGGCCTAAGCTTAGAACTAGAACACTGTCATTTCTGCCACATTCTATTTACCAAAACAAATTGGGAGACCAGCCCAGAATCAAAGGGTGGGGAATAGACTCCAAATCTTGATGGGAGAGCTGCAAAGCCACATTGGAAAAAGCTCATTAATTGGGGCGGTATGTGCAATCAATCACAGCTGTTCTTATTATTACTGACACCAAATTGTGGCGGCCAATTCAATCAGAATGCAAGCATTCTATAATTTTCCTCTTAAATCAGCAAACTTCATTAAGTTCCTACTGTTAGACATGCACTTGTGTGGTCCTGAGGAGATAGATGATAAGATATGGACTCTGTTCTCAAGGAGTTCATAGTCTGAGAAGTGAAATAGATATATAAACCAACAGTTACAAACCAAGGTTATGAATCCAGCAGTATGTCCAAGACAGAAAATGAAGTGAGAAATTCTACTGTGGGTTTCAGGGAAGGTTTCCTAGAAAAGACAATGTCTATGTTGGGTCTTTGCAAGAATAGTAGCTTGCCTGAAAGGAAAGCTGGTAGAATGGATTCCCTGGAGAGGGAGGAGAGCATATGAGCTTAAGACATCCACAGGAGTTCCAAGGAGTCCAAATCCTTGAAACATCAGGTGCAGAAAGGGAGAAAGTAGGAGATAAAGCTGGAGGGGTTCTGCCTGGTGCTCGTGAGCTTGGCTATTATCTGGGAGATAACTAGAAGCCAGTGGAGCAGGGGAGTGGCATTAGCAAATTTGCTTTTAAGAAAGAAGACTGGTCAGCAGCATTGTGGATAATGGATTGGAAGGAAGAAGTGAACAAAGACAAAGGACCTAGTTGTGAGGATACTTGAAATAGCTCATCTGAGGGATGATGATAACCTGCACCAAGAGAGTGGTGGTAGAAATATGGGAGGAACTCAGATTTAATGTACAAGAAGTAGGGCTTGTTGATTTAGTGTGGAAGAAGATGAGGAAGGGGAAAAATTGAGAATGATGTACAAATCTCCTACCCATTGCTCTAGTATCCTGAATTAGATTTAAAACTATAACTCATCTTCTACATGCCCCTAGAGTGACTCTTTCTCAGAGCAGTAGATTTATCAACCTAAAACCTCAATTCCATCAATCAATATAGCCCACAAGTATTTTTCTAACATTTAATTTTTTTTTAATTTTGAAATAATTTTAAATTTACAGGCAGTCATAAGAAATAATACAAAGATATCTGACCCTCTCAAAGGTAACATCTTGCCCAAATACAGTACAATATCCCAACCAAGCAATTGACATTGATACACTCCACTGACCTTATTCAGATATCTCTGGTTATGCACACATTCATTTAGCTCTGTGTGCTTTTATGACACATGTAGATTTTTGTGACCATCACTGCTGTCAGGATACAGAATGGCTCTATTGCAAGATTACCTATGCTACCATTTTTAGCCCCTATCACCTCCCTTCCTCCACCTTTCCCTCATCCCTGACAACCACCTAATCTGATCTCCATTTCTATGATAATTTGGTTATTTCAGGAATGTTATACAAAGGGAATCATCCAGTATGTAACCTTTTGGTATTGGCTTTTTTCACTTGGCATACTTCCCATAAGAGTCATTAAAGTTGTGTGCATCATTAGTTTGTTCCCTTTTATTGTTCAGTAGTATTCCATGGTATGGTTGTCACAGTTTGTATACCCATTCACCACTGAGGCACAACTGGGTTGCTTCCAGATTTTGGCTATTACAAAACATTCATGCACAAGTCTTTGTATGAACAAACATTTTCATTTCTCTGGGATAAATGCCCAAGAGTACAATTGCTGATTCATATGGTAAGAACATGTTTAGTTTCGCAAGAAACCATCATATTCTTTTCCAGAGTGGCTGTGGCATTTTGCATTCCCACCAGCAGTGAATGAATAATCCAGTTTCTCTGCATCCTCTAGCATTTGGTGTTGTCACTGTTTTTTATTTTAGCCATTCCAGTAGTTGTGGAGGGATAACTCACTGTGGTTTTAATTTTATTTCCTTAATGTCTAACAATGTGGAACATCTTTTCATGTGCTTATTTGCCATCTATATACTCTCTTCAGTGAAATGTCTATTCATGTCTTTTGCCCATTTTCTAATTTCATTATTATATTCTAACATTATTTTTTGCTCCCAGCCTCTCCTACATTCATCTAATCACAAAATTATCCAAATCTTACCTTGTATATTTATTGAAGAGAGTTTTCCATGGGAGACAATCAAAAGTCTTATTAAATTTCTAATACATTTTATTTATGTAGCTTCCTCCTACCATGCAAGATAAGTCATTTTATATAGAAGCAAATGTAGCTGGTCTTGTGCAGTAGGTTTATCCTCAAAGCCACTGGTTGCTTCCTGGTCTCTTGTGATATGTAAAGGGACTGAGAAGCAATTATTTGCATAAGCTGGTACTTAGAACTTGGTTTTAGGCCCAAGTTTGTTATTTATGCATCACTAAAAGAAACTGTGGGCCAACCATTTTATATCATATGGTGGGCAGTGGCCACAGCAGTGAAGTCATCCAGCCTTCTGTGTTTGATTAGCAACAATCAAATTCTTCTCATTCATTTAACAGTTATTTCTAAATTCTGAGATGCTGAGCTGTGTATTACCTGGTAGTTCTCTGGAACTTCAGGTATGTGTGACACCTGAGACCCAGAGCCAGAGCTTGGCAGCGATGAATGTCAGCATTACCCCATACCTTAAAGAAGCTGAAAAAGAGATCAGACTTCAATTAGAGATATGAATGAAAAGGACTTGGTTAGGACTAAGGTAAATACAACCAATGGGTAAAGGATGATATTGACTGTGCTTTAAAATTTCAACTTCTGTGTGAGACCAAAGGAAGAGATGTTTATTTTATGGAAAATCTATATTTTCTGTAGCATACTATATAATTTAACTTGTATGGTCAGTTTATTCAAACACCATAATTACATGGAAACTTGAATAAGAGGTGAGATCTGGTGGTTTGTACAGTTTAGCATGAGATCCCGATATATCCCAGAGTAATTTTGGCAGTGAATAAAAATTATTTGCAAAGCCCCTTGAGAAATGGAGGGAAAATGTGGAAATATCAAACTTCCCCACCTGGGGAATTCCTGATATTCTCACAAGCACTGGGGACTACCATTGTAGTAGGCCAAGTTCTCAGTCTTGGGGCTTGCTCTTATGAAGCTTGTTACTGCAAAGGAGAAGCTAAGCCTACTTATAATTGTACCTATGAGTTTCCCCCTCTTTTGTTGCTCAGATGTGGCCTCTCTCTCTAAGCCAACATCATGGGTAAACTCGCTGCCCTCACCTCTATGTGGGACATGACTCCCAGGGGTGTAAATCTCCCTGGCAATGTGGGACACGATTCCTAGGGATGAGCCAGGACTCGGCATCATGGGGTTGAGAAAGACTTCCTAATCAAATTGGGGAAAATAAATTAAACAAAATAAAGTTTCAGTGGCTGAGAGATTTCAAATGGAGTTGAGAGGTCATTTTGGAGATTATTCTTATGTACTATACAGAGATCCTTTTTTAGATTTTAGTGTATTACAATAGCTAAAAGGAAATACCTTAAACTGTTGAACTGCAACCTAGTAGTTTTGATTTCTTGAAGACAATTTTATGACTACATAGCTTATATGGTGTGACTGTGATTGTGAAAACCTTGTGGCTCACACTCCTTTTATCCGGTGTATGGACAGATGAGTACAAAAAGTAAATGGAAAATAGGGGGAGAAAAAGAGTATGAGATGTTTTAGGTGTTCATTTTTACTTTTATTTTTATTTTTATTCTTACTTTTATTTTTATTTTTTGGAGTAATGAAAATGTTAAAAAATTGATTATAGTGATTAATGCACAACTATTTGATGATACTGTGAACAACTGATTGTACACTTTGGATGATTTTATGGTATGTGAATATATCTCAATAAAATTGCATTGAAAAATTCTCACTCAAAAAAGCAAATGCTCAGCTTTTGACACTCCTCACCTAAACTGGTGTTTCCTGTTAAAAGTGTCCTAGATTGTGCTACTTGTGTTCTTTATCCAATGAGTTCAAAAGAGACATTAATTTTCACTTTCTTTAATAAATCATAACTGCCAAAATCAACATTTGTACAAATTGCTAAGCAACAAAATCAAGCCTTAATAAATAGTTTAGTGGGATGAGGAGAATTAGTGAAGACTCTTGCCATAAATTGTGAGGGAAAATTTTGTCCACTTTCCTCCATGCTAGCTTATAGTGATATCCCTTTTGCACAGATTTTTCTCCCTGGCATAGGATATAACCCAAAGAATTGCATAAGACCTTGCAACTTAGAGTTTTCTGAAGAAAAATAAATCAAATAAATATGCATTGAAAAGTTAATAACAATCTAAGTGGAAGAACAAACACATATTTTTAAATGCTAGCATAAAAAATACCCCACAGAGCAATATATTAAGTAGATTGCAATAAATATAAAATTCAGAAATCAGCTGGTGTCAAGAAGAAATGATTGAAGAGAGCTGACACATGCTGAGATGTGCAATAGTCTAGAGAATGCTTAAAGAAGGGAATCAAAGCAATAAATAAGTAATTATATTATTTTGCATGGGTTGTTTTTGGAGTAAATGATGAATTCATTAAATGGGAAACTGGCTTATGTAATCTAAGCACCCAACATCAACTGGAGATCAGATTCTAGCTTGCAATGTGGGAACTAGTTTCAAGAGTTCAAAGGATTGTTCTAGGTTGTTTGTGCTAGGTAACTGATTTCCAGTTTTGGAAGTTCTGGGGTTGCTTGGGTCTATTCTGAGCAATAGTTCACAGGAGAGGTTATCCTGGAATGGATCCAGGCAACTGGAGAAGGTTGATACTTTAACACCCAGTACTGAGCTCTGATGAGCACCATGTTGGATGGGTACATGACAATCCTTCTTGGTAGCATAATGACAGGTAACCAGGTAGACAGAGGGCAGGCAAAGACACATGCATGGTGTGCCAGTTTGAATGTATTGTGTCCCCCAAACTCCATTATCTTTGATGTAATCTTGCATGGGCAGACGTTATCAGTGTTGATTAGATTGCAATTTTTTGAGTGTTTCTTTGGAATGCGCCCCACCCAGCTTTGGGTGATGACTCTGATTGCATAATTTCCATGGAGTTATTGCTCCGCCCATTTGGAGTGGGTCTAAGTTGATCAGTAGAGCCATATAAATGAGCTGACATAACAGAAGGAACTCAGTGCAGCTGTGAGTGACATTTTGAAGAGGAGCTACAGCTAAGAGGGACACTTTGAAGAAAGCACGGGAGCTGCAGATGAGAGATATTTTGAAGATGGCCATTGAAAGCAGACTCTTGCTCCAGAGAAACTGAGAGAGGACAAATACCCCAAGTGCAACTAAGAGTGACATTTTTGAGGAACTGAAGCCTGGAGAGAAACATCTTGGGAGAAAGCCATTTTGAAACCAGAACTTTGGAGCAGACACCAGCCACATGCCTTCCCAGCTAACAGAGGTTTTCCAGACACCATTGGCCATCCTTCAGTGAAGGTACCCGATTGCTGATGTGTTACCTTGGACACTTTATGGCCTTAAGACTATAACTGTGTAACCAAATAGACCCCCTTTTATAAAATCCAATCCTTTTCTGGTGTTTTGCATTCCAGGAGCATTAGTAAACTAGAACAGATTTTGGTACCAGGAGTGGGGTGCTTTTGCTGCTGAGTTTGCAAATACCAAACATGTTGGAATGGCTTTTTAAATGGATAAGGGGAAGGTTCTGGAAGAATTTTGAGGTGCTTGATAGAAAAGGCTTAAACTGCTTTGAAGAGACTGTTTGTGGAAATATGGACTCTAAAGATACTTCTGACAAGGCCTTGAACAGAAATGATGAATGTGTTGTTGCGAACTGGAAAAAGGTGATCCTTGTTTAAAAGTGGCACAGAATTTGGAAAAATTGAGTCCTGGTGTCAGATGGAAAGAATTTGAAAACGACAACCTGGAAAACTTAGCTGAGGAGATCTCCAGACTACGTGTGGAAGATGTACCCTGGCTTCTCCTTGCAGCTTATAGTAAAATGCGAGTGGAAAGAGATAAACTTACAACTGAACTCATGGGTTCAAAGAAACCAGAAGCTGATGGCTTGGAAAATTACGAGCTTCCGGGGGGTGGAATCCCAGAAGCTATAGCCCAACGTGAGGATGTAACCAAACATGGAACCCAGCCACCATTTCAGTACAAGCCAAGATTGGAAAAGGAGTTAAGCCAAAAGGATTTGTGGAAAGTCCTATTGTCTGAAGGCTTTGACCCCTGTGTGCTTCATGCAAAGCCAACAGAACTTTTGCAAGATCTTTATAGACAGAGCCATTGCTGATCTGGACTGGAGGAAACAGACAAGGAACAAATTGACGGAAAAATTTCCTCAAAGATAGAGCCATGGAGGTTGAGGTCTGGAGTCAAGGAGTCTCGGGCTGGGGGAGCAGAGTGGCCCACATGCATGGAAAGGGTGAGTTTGCCCTGGACGTCGAGGGCGGGCCTTCCACCTCGATGCTCAGGAAATGTTCTGCCACCCCAAGCCCCAAAGAGGGTGGAGCACATTCCCAGGAAACTGGGGAGAGCCTGGCTGCCACCACACTGTTCTGAAAGGGTTGAGTGTGTGCCCCGGAGATGGAAGGGAATCCGGGAGCTGACCCAATATTTAAAGAGGGTGGGGCAGAGAAGGTGGTCTCCCCAGCGTATGGATATGTTGGAGCACTCACCTAAGCATTTGGAGAGGAAAGGGCTGCCACAAAGGCCCTTAGGAAGGGTTAGACTCCCACTCTCTCAAGCCCCAAGGATGCAACCTTTCTTTGTTAATGACTCTCAGACTTTGAAATCCAATGGAGTTTGTCCTGCAGGTTTTAGGAACTGTTTTGGTCCTGTGAACCCTGTTTTCCTTTCAGTTTCTCCTTATGGCATTGGGAATGTTTATCCTATGAATGTCCCTCCTTTGTGTATTGGAAGCACATAAGTTGTTCTAAGTTCACAGATCCACAGCTAAAGGAAAAGTTATGCCTTAGGACTGACCATTCCTGTAATTGATTTTGATGGGATCGTGTACTTAACTATTGTTACTGAAATGATTTAAGTTTCTGTGATATTGTTGTGGGATGAATGTATTTTGTATATGGAAAGATAATGACATTTTGGGGTCCAGGGGGTGGAATGTGCCAGTTTGAATATATTGTGTCCCCCAAATGCTATTATCTTTGATGTAATCTTGTGTGGGGCAGACGTTATCAGTGTTGATTAGATTGTAATTCTTTGAGTGTTTCTTTGGAATGCGCCCCACCCAGCTGTGGGTGATGACTCTGGATAATTTCCATGGAGGTGTTGCTCTGCCCATTTGGGGTGGGTCTAAGTTGATCAGTAGAGCCATATAAATGAGCTGATGGACAGAGGGAACTCAGCGCAGCTATGAGTGACATTTTGAAGAGGAGCTACAGCCAAGAGGGACACTTTGAAGAAAGCACAGGAGCTGCAGATGAGAGACATTTTGAAGATGGCCATTGAAAGCAGAGAAACTGAGGGAGGACAAACACCCCAAGAGCAACTAAGAGTGACATTTTTGAGGAACTGCAGCCTAGAGAGGAACGTCCTGGGAGAAAGCCATTTTGAAACCAGAACTTTGGAGCAGACACCAGCCACGTGCCTTCCCAGCTAACAAAGATTTTCCGGACACCATTGGCCATCCTCTAGTGGAGGTACCTGATTGCTGATATGTACCTTGGACACTTTAAGGCCTTAAGACTGTAACTGTGTAACCAAATAAACCCCCTTTTTTAAAAGCCAATCCATCTCTGATGTTTTGCATTCTGGCAGCATTAGCAAACTAGAACACATGGTGTCAGAGAAATCAGGAGCATTTATCTTTTCATTCAGCCTGTGTTCATTGAGCTTCTTCCATAGCCTAGGCTCTGTGCTAACTACCTGTGTTACAGACACAAAAGATCCCTGTTTTCCAAATGTTCAAAAGCTCATATTGGAGGGAGACAAATTGTAAATAGGATCCAAGTAAGCATGTGAAAGTAGCAAGTACAGAGAAGATCTGATTAATTCTAGTGGTGGTAATGGGAGGTGATGGGTCAAGGAAGAGCTCCTGAAGGAAGCAAATAGTGAGAAGGATTAGAGGGTGAAATAGGGATTGGCCCAGCAGACTTAGGGAGCAGGAGCAGACTGTGGCTGGCAGATGGAGAGCATATACAAAGCCGGGGAGCTGTGAGAGAGCACAAGGGACATTTTGCAAAACTGCTAGTACTTTGGTGTAGTGGGAATAGACAAAAGGTGTGGAAGGGGGCAGAAGGCGATGGCTGGAGAGGCAGGCAAGAGCCAAGTAAAGAGAGCTATTGGGGTTTTTGCAGGGCAGTAGCATGATCAGGAAAGCAGAACAAGGCCAGAAGTTGTGCTGCATGCTGAAGTCATTTGCTATCCTGAGGTGAAATTAGAGAGGCCACTGCATTGTATTTCAAAGTTTGTCAAAAAGACTTTTTTACCAGAAAATTTCTCCTCCCGAGCCCAGCTTATTCTCTGGACACAGGGCTACAAAGAGACTATCCTTTGAACACCAGTGGAAAGAGATTATCATGCTATACATAGGGCACAGCAGCTGGGTAAGGAAGCTGATATCTCGTCCTTGCCAGTCACAGGTTTTGGGATCCCCTCAACTGAATCCTGAACTCATCATGTGCCTTATTTCTACACCATGGGTGACGCTAGAGTTTGAGATCAGAAAAATAATGAAGGAACTTTAAACCATGATGTACGAGTTACAGCTGAAGAATTGGGACTATTTAGCTGGGATACAAGAAGACTCAGACAAAACTGCTGATTTCAAATATTTGAAGTCCTTCATACGTGAGAGGAGGGATTGGATTTTCATTGTGGCCATAAAGTGGAGACTGTCCAAATGGGTGAAGTTATAGGAAAAATTGATTTGGTTCATAATAAAAATTATGGTCCCTATCATTTGGTGTGTGACTAATCTATGCTAGGCATTATGCTAGGATCTTTAATCTTTTCAACAGCCCTTATAAAGTACATGTTTTTATCCCCATGTGCAGATAAGGGACCTCAGGCAGATTGAGGATGCAAACCAATCGGTCTGACTCTGTTTCCACAGCATTGAGATTCTTTTAGGAAGAGATATTTTGTAATTTTTTTTTTTAACTGAAGAGAGCTAAGTGAGGTGAAATGAACCATAGGTTGGGTAGATAGTTCCCTCTCTGTAACCTGGTGACCACTGCCTTGGCCACTGCAATAGGGATTCAAATATCGTGTGGGTTGTTGGACTAGATGGCCTTGAAATCCCTTTTTCAATCTGAACGTCTAAAATTCTGAGTCATTTAGAAGTGAGTTGTATCCTTATGATAAATAGTACACATATTAGTTTCCTACTGTTGCAACAAATTGCCTTTCTTGAAACAGCTGGAAGTTGTTGACTTGAAACAACACAAATTTAATCCCTTATGGTTCTGGAGGTCTGAAATGAGGTCCACTGGGCTAAAGTCAAGGTGTCAGGAGGGCTGGTTCCTTCTGGAGGCTCCAGGGAAGAGTCTTTCCTTGCCTTTTCCACCTTGTCATGGACACCTGTGTTCTTTGGAGTGTGGCCCCTTCCTTCATCTTTGAAGCTAATATTGCCCTAACCTCTGCTTCCATCATCACACCACCTTCTTCTCTTTGGTAGTCAAGTCTCCCTCTGCCTTCCTCTGATAAGGACATTTAGCGTCCACCTGGACAATTCAGGATAATCTCCCCATCTCAAGATCCTTAACTTGATCACATCTGCAAAGTTCTTTTTGCCATAAAAGGTAACACCCACAGGTCCCAGGGATTAGGACCGAGAGATCTTTGAGGGCCATTACCAGAGCAGCTGAGAAGAATAGAGTTAAGGATGGTGAAATCTTCCCAGATTTAGGAAAATTCACTTAAGAAATGAATTCCAATCTGCATATGTCCTTCAGATACTCAGAACAGATCCCATTAAAGTTGTTCTCTAGCACATGCATTACTGATAAAACAAAGAACAGCTCCACAGGGGGAACAAAAAGACATTCATATTTATCTGTTCTCACAAAGGATGGTAGCATTTTAAAATTCAGATAAATAAAATATGTGCCCAGCATCAAAGTCTCAGGAGGGAGATGAAATGCTAAAGTACAAAAATAGCCAACAAAATCTAATCACAAATCACACAAAGACCAAGCACTACCATTGTTTTGCATTATCCAAAACTATCAAACCATTGGACTCAGGGGACTGGGAAAGGGTAACACATGGAGATAAAGAATTTACAATTAACACTGAAAATGGGGTTTATCACACAGCTAACCCAACTGGCAAAACTAGCACATCTCAGAGTCTAACACCTGATAATAAAGTATCACTTACTCATGATGCCAGAGTCCTCCCAATCCCATTTTAGGCTGACTTCTCCAGGGAGCTATTCAAACTCTCAAATTCACCATGTAGGAGTCTCTGAAAGTGGCATTCATGCAACAAGAATTTTTTGAGTATCTAAGTGGGTTCACATTACCATATGAGGCACCAAGGGAGACATAAAAATAAGTAGAAGACAAAACCGTATCTTTGAAGGACTTCCAGATATGAAAAAATCTCCCTGCAACAATCTCAGTAAGAATGACTTATGATATCGTGTTGGTCTCTGTGTCCTGAGGTTCTACTCCTGCTTTTAGTTTAAACACCAAATTGAACAGAGCTGTGTGTTATGGATTGGATCATGTCCCCCACCCTGAAAGGATATGTTGAAATCTTCACACTGTGAGAATCTCACATGGGGCCTTATTTGGAAATAGGATCATTGCAGATGGAACTAGTCAAGCTCCAGTGAGGTCATCCTGGAGTAGGGGGGGTCCTTCATCCCAGATGACTGCTGTCCTTATAAGAAGGGGCAAGGAGGCTCCGACACACAGAGTGAGAATACATGTGAAGGTGGAGGCAGGGCTTCAAGTGCTGCAAGACAAGGAATATCAAGGACGGGCAGCAAACACCAGGAGTTAGGAAGAGGCAAGGAAGCATTCTTTCCTGTAGGTTTCAGAAGGAGTATGGTCCTGCCAACACTTTGACATCAGACTTCTAGTCTCCAGAGCTGTGAGACAGTAAATTTTTGCTGTTTCAGTTTGTGGTCATTTGTTACAGCAGCCCTAGGAAACTGGGAAGACACCATTCACAAATAACAGGTATTCACTGAGTAATTGTACACCATCTGCCATGGATGTGATTGGAGAAAATAAAAATGAATTGATTGAGCACTAAAGAAAAAAAATTACTTAGGTTTTCTTCTTGTGTCTAAGCTCTGACTTTGCACAGATGAATTGAGCAGGGTCTCTGTTGTTGTTGACAGTTTGGGGCAGGAATGAGACACAGACACAAAGTTAAGAATTAAGGGAGCAGGGGACCCACTGCATCTCGTGCTAAGTGGATGATAATGCACCCATGCTCCAGCTATTTATTTCAGAAGATAAGAGGGTATAAGCTAAGTGTCCTAAGGCATGGGAGAGCCCACCAGATACCTATGTTTACATCCTGTTGCATATCAGAAGGAACAATCTAGGTTTAGGACAATGGTAAACATTGTTGTCATAGTCACAAGACACATAACTTTACAAGGCGTGCCTGCATAGCGTTCCATGCAGGCTTGTGGCTTAGCGTTCCAAGCCACCACCCCAGATACAGCTCAGGCAACATGGAAGACTCGGTTTCCCACACTCTGTCTTCAAGTCTCATGTGCTCAGTCCTATGGTTACTTCTTTAGAACACTCTTTGCCATCAAGGGGCTTATAATCTGGCTGGAAAGACCAAAAATTAGAGTGAATCTATTAAATAAAATTAAAAACTAAGTTATGAGTACTTTTGGAGCTTTTTATAGATAAACTATTAACATTGATAAAAGATGTCTCCAGATCTTCATAAATTACCCCAAATTTGAATATACTGCTTATAAAAATATATTTCCTCAACTTTCTAAAATTCAATAACATATAACTTAAAACAAAATGGTCTCACTCAAAACTTAAACTATAAAACATTAGTTTAAAAAAGCAAAATAGTATTAAAATTAATCCCATAACTAAAATAAATTCATTATATTACAGCTATAGATGTGTAATAGCAATAATTATGAACTCATCAAAATCTGAAAGAAAGGAAGGTTTTATCACTTCCTGGTAGTTTCTGTCTATGTGATAAATAAAGCACAATGAAATCAGCCTTCTCTGGAGTTATCCAGTTTTACTAAGTTATATCACATCCAAATCACAAGTTGCTATAAACCATGGCTCATATAAATAGTTCGTAAAATGACTGTATTATGAATATTAAATTTCCATTTGCCAAGGATCTACAGTACTTGAGAAATTCAAAGGAGAAATGGAAGAGTTTGAGCGAAAGCATTTGGAAAAGTCTTTACCAGGGAGGAAGGAGTTAGGCTCAGCCTTCAAGGAAACTACAAAGGCAAAAGGAGAGCATTCTAGTACAGCATACAGCATGGTAAAAGCAAGAAAGCAGGAAAAAATGACGTGTTAGTTTTCCAACTCAATAAAAATTCTTATTTTGGGGAGTAGTTGGAAGTAAGGTTGGAACTTTTTCAAGGCAGTGCAGGTGAGTTACACTTTGACATACCTCCTGTCTGTTCTGAACACTAACAAATGAGAGACTAAATATGAAAACTGGAAATTACAATAACCAAGATGAAATACTATTTACACATTTCCATGGACCAAAAAGGAAACAAAAAAAACAAAGTGGTAAGTAGGGACAAATCATAGGTGGAATAAAACTAGGTCAGGAATCAGTCAATGGTAGCTAGGAATTAAGGACCTACAGGGTAAAAGAGACCATATATTCCATATGAGATGAGAACAAGATCCAAACCCAGAGCTTACATCTAGCAACTGAATTAGGACTCCTTCTGCTCTCAAAAGAATTTTGGAAAAAAATGTTATCAATTAATGTGTGGGGGCTGCAGATTAAGGCAATTGGAAACCTAGGGAGGTAGGAGGATAGAGGCACAGTCTCAGGATTAGGAACTGAAACATCCACCCACTGGATTCCTCACTCTGTGATATCTGTAATATCTCCAAACTGCCAGGGCCTCAGGTGCCCACTATAAGGGCTGTACTTGGAACTTAGGGGCTGGATGGAAGCCAGTGCAAAATGACTAGACAAGGAAGGTGAGAATGTGGGGGAGAGCAAGAGAGAAAGAGGAAAAAAAATCATACAAGATGAACCAGTAAAACAAAAGTCTAAGACATAGGCAGAAACATAATACTAATAGAGACAGCAGACAAAATAAACAATCAGAAAAAAGAAATCAGTATGGAGGAAATCTGGACAAAGACCTGCATTAAAGGTGTTGAAAGAGATAAATCAAAGAATAACAGCCATAAAAAAGAATAACAAATTATGAAACCAAAGGAGGCAGAAATAAAGCCAGAATGGATACATATGGAAAAGAATCAATTCCAAAATATTTGATTTGAGGAATTTGGTAATTGAAATAAAAAAGAAAAATCCCCAATACAGGATAAAGTCCACAACTAATACTGTGGCAGAACATTTCAGAGATCTTGAAGATATTGTAATGTATTCAGAGTGAGGAAAGAGAAAGAGGAATGTATATAAATTTATACACACACATACACACACATACATGTACGAAAAAAATAAACATGGAAGATAGTTTAAGAGTTCCAACATTTGTCTAATGAGAGCTTGAGACTTCCAGGAGAGGACGTTAGAGGGAATGGTAGGCAACAAAAAGGAATGGTATGAGTACTTAGATTGCAAGTGCATTTCTGTGTACCTAGAAAGAGAAACAATTATAAAGCCATACCTATTCACTTCATAGTAAATTTGTAAAATATCAAGGATAAGGAGTAAATCTTAACGTCTGCAAAACAGAAAAAAGATATCAACCAGAATGGAATGACAACTAAATGAAGAGTTGAAGGAAAATAATTATTAACATGATTTTTAAAACCAGCCAAATGATCATTGAAGAGTGAGAGCAAAATAAGGACACTTTAAAATACATAAAAACCCAAGACCTGTGCTAATAGCATGATGCATTACAGGGAGGAAAAATTTCAGTAGGCAATTAAAAGCAATTATAGCACAGAATTTGATTACATTTTAATAAATTTAATAATTTTTGACTATAGAATAACTTCAAATGTAAAACCAAATCCAGATAAGAACCAAAAGATAAGAAGTTGGTGTCATTCTTCATTGGGTTGCCAAGCCATAATAATATACTTGTCATGAACAAGAAGAGGTTAAGCATTAAAAGATATGGTTAAAAAATGAAGGGTAGTCACTAAAAGAATGGAAATACAACCTACAATCATCAAATCAGCCCAGGAAAACAAAACAAATGAACGAAAATATAGAAATATTTTATCACTCCAGCAAAAGGAAAAGGTATAATATGGCAAGGAAAAGGTAAATAAGACAGTAAAAATTAATCTGAATATTTTGACCATACCAATAAATGTAAATGGTTTAAATTCATCTATCTAAAGACAGAGATCATTAGATTGGATATTACAATAAAAAATCTAGGTATATGTTGCTTAAATGAGACAATTTAAAGCCACATAGAAAGATTAATCATGAAAAGAAGTAAAAAGATACACCATGCAAATATTAACTGAAAGGGATCCAGTGTGGCCATTTCAATTGGACAAAATAGAATTTAAGGCAGTAACATTAATAGGGGAAAAAAGAACACTGCATAATGCTAAAAATAATGAAGAAGACAGAACAATCACATACCTTTATATGCCTAATAAGATAACCTTGAACAATAAAAAGCAAAAACTGATGGAAATCAGGCTTGGTGGGAACAATGGGTGGTATACCCTTCAATTTGGAAAGGTTAATTTGCATTTTATTAATAAATAAAATGGAGCCATGATGTGACCTTGAACAAGAGAAGATATAACAAGAGGAGGTTTGTGATGATTAATCAGACAACCTAAGCAATATAGACAGGAGGAGGAAGCACTAGATAGAGTGTTTTTCATCTGCAACATAGGTAAGGTAATTTAGTAGTAAGTGGATGAGATGCTGACTAAGGTGGCAATAGATAACATGATGCAAAGGGATAAAGAAGAGAGAATAATCCTAAAAGTTCTTGGCAACCTGAAGAATGATGGTACCATGGGGGGAAATGGGATAGTTAGAAAGTGAGTCAGCTTTACGGGAAAGTTGGTATCCTTAGTTTTTGATTGAGTTTGGGGTATGAACTGGCCAGGAGTTTGTGTGATGGGAGGATCAGAAAGTCACTTTGGTTGTTCCTCTGCTTCCATCTCACATCTATGAGGGTGTCCCCTAAAGGCGCTGGAGAGGTGGGAATTCTTATCCATCCTTAAGTCAAACAATTTGTAGTCAAAGATTTCTTGAGAAAGAAAGCCAATTAGGAAGATATGCAACCCATGGCATTTCCCCAGAGGGTTCTGTCATCTGTGAGGGTGGGAAGCAGGAAGAGGGCCAGGGCACTTGTTTGCCATTCACCGGAAGAAAGATGGTTGGTAGTTTTTAGTTCACTGCAACCCTGCTCTATCATTGTCATTTAGTGTCATAATTATGGGATTTTGTCATTCTTTAGTTTCTCTGGCCATTCTAGAAGTGACATTTTTGGATAGATGAAAAACACTGTACCCCCAAAAGTTCAGTCATGGGATTGTGGTTTTATACCCCTGTGCAAGTCCCTAAAAATCTGGGAGATGCCTGGGCTAGACCTAGATGGCCATTATGTACAAGGAAGAGGGAAGGAGAGGGCTGGCTCCTGTGATCACTACAAAAAGTGAGCACGGCGTGGAGGGGTTGGGATAGGGAAAGGTGGTGAGATTGCCATGGAGGAAAGCAGAGCTTGTCAAGAATGTCAAGGGACAATATCAGAGTGAGTAGTGCTATTAGGAGCAGGATCATCCAGTAAAATTTAGGAGGCAGATGTACAAGAGACCTTAATTACCTAAATATGCAGGTAATTGCTCCTTGAAAGAAAAAGAAGGGATAAAGGGGAACTGAGAAGGGTGGGAAACACTGGTTTTAAAAAGTTAGGGTTTCTAGTGTGAACAGAATGAATCAGTTAATTCCTTTAGGGTTCCAGGGGAAGAAATTGGCTGACTGTGGGAAGAGCTGATTTGTTAAGGGTCAATGAGAAGGAAGAGGGCAAATCATGGGACAACTGAAAAGCTGATTCATCATCAGGATGAGGTTCAAAGAAGTCAGTAATTGCCGACACTGGGGCATTGGTTGTGGGAATTTTCATTATTAAAAATCTCTGTCCATGACACAGAGACACTTTAGTTGTGATTCAGATTCCAGAGTTGAGAGAGTATAGAGTAAGTTTTAGGTTAGCTTCTGATTTATTCTGGAGGGTAAAATGAGGGTTGACTTAGCATCAGTAATGATAAGCAGGCCAAGGATAAAAATTTTTAGCATGTTATTGAGTAATGACATTTACCAGGGATGACACAGGTGAATGGACAGCAAGGTTTTGTTGAGGATGACTGAACTGACGTGGGGGTAAAATTGTAGGTGTTATATGACAAAGTGAAGCTGGAATAAGTCTTTGTTCTGAAATCATTTTCGGGTAAGGAGTGGGAAATATCTACAGGTAGATTGTGTAGCTGCACACCAATGCCAGGCATGTTCAGGGAATATTTTATTATTAATTTTCTTTGATTCCCATGTTTAAAATGTGAGCACCATGGAGACCCAGTGGAGTTCAGCAGACAAGTGGCATTTCATGACACCACATGGCAGGGAAAATTGTTTTTATTTCTGTTGACCAGAGTCAGAAGGGAATGAACACATGAGGAAAGAACTAGAGAAGGAAGGGGTAACTGAGAGTGATCTTTCTTGAGATATAACTGTTTATTCAGGACTATCAAATTCTAAAAAGTGTGCATCCATTAAAGACTATAAAAATGCATTAACATATAAGTATAATTTCCAGATAGCAATTGTTAAAACCATAGCTGGGGAAGTTTAAATCATGTTCCATACATCTGATAAATTAAAAAAAAAAAAAAGCATTTTTTATTAACTCAGAAAATGATAGTTCACCAGTAGTCCTGGTTCCCATGGGGCTGTACAAGTCTCACAATCCATTCCTGCTTTCTGACAAATGGTGGAAATGGAAATGCCATATTTATCTCAGCAGCTAATTCTGACCCCAATAGCAGAAGCCATTTGGACCTGCACAGTTCAGGAAGGATTCAGGGGCAGCTGGGTAACAGATCCTGGAGCACTCATCCAACCACCCAATTGGAGGAAAGTGTGTGGAGAGCTGGCATTACACTTGCAGAATCTTTCTTCAAGCCCGAGGAACAGGGAAAATAGTCAATCACACATCCTTAGAAGTGAACCAAAAGAGACTCAAGAGATAGGCAGGACTTCAACCCCTCAGACAGAAACTGAGGCTAGGGCTTGAGGAACAGGTTTGGAAAATGTGGCATCCTCAAACTGTATTATGATGGGGACTTTCACTGGGAATAAAATCACAAAGCATGAATAATATGGAATAAGGAAGAATGATGGGAAATGTGTTTTACGTTGGGAACCTCGATGTTGAACACTGCAATGCTCAAAGGAATAAGAATCTTTGAAATGAGAAAGAATTACACTATTAATCTGTGGCAAATGGATCTAGATTCTATGAGCACCGTATTCACATAGGATAGGTTTTTGAGGATGGGAGAATGCTAGAAGCATCCCTGGGTGAAGAATGATTCAAAAATCTGGTGCCAGCTTCTTTTGTCATGAATCGATGGCACATGAATCAACATAGGATGGGTGCAAAACCTTGGTTATCTAAAAGAAAGGTTAATGAGAGGTGATATAAAACCATATCATAATGTCCTAGAACAGACAGGAAAAGTTGATTTTGGGGACAGATGAGGTTCTCCATAGTATTTGGCACCTGATACAAGAAGAAGCCTGTGGCAGATTTCTACTTATAAAATATTGATACTAGGGAGATGCCTATAAAAAGAGGGAGGAAGCACATATCATGGAATAACTAGAAGAAAATACCAGTGTAAATGTCACCAAAGCAGCCGGTGCATTGAAAGCAGGATTAGACAGGGCATAGGAACATGGCCTTTCAGTGCACATCTGTTTGTTTTGTACTTTACAGAAAATGGGACTTCTAGGGCACTTTTGTTTAGGGTCACAAACCTTGAAATTCTGACACTACAAAAAAAAAAAGCAGTGATATTATAGGATAAGCTAAAGTAAATATCTTTATTACACCTTTCTATGTTAAGGTTTCATTTAATTTTGAATACCCATAAAGAGTGACTCATACAACTGGGCCAATTTTGTTTAAACTTAAAGGCAGGTGAAAAATGAGTACAATGTAAGATGCTAAAATGAGACAAAAGCAATAAAGAATATGAGCAGTGGAAAGCAATTTAGAGAATAACAGTGGCAGCTTTCTGAATGACACACGGGAGGCCCTGAACTGCACAATAAAAGAAAGCAGGCTAGCAGATGACTTAGTCAGCTCAGGAGGAACAGAGGGACTGAATCAAATTCCTGAGCAAGTACTTCTGACAATGAGCAAATATATTTTGTCCACATGGAGGCTACTAAGTTTATGATAATCATTTCAAAATGGACATAGTAGTTGCTACTAAGAAGGCTTTTGTGTAATGAGGGGAGATGTGACACAGAACATAAATACACACAGATCCATGTCCTGAGTGGAGAGACAGAATGGCTTTACTTACTGAGTGTGAATCAAAAGAAGACCTTTGACAAGGAAAAGCGTCCCTCCCTGCCTCCCAAGCCATATAAGCATATGGGTTGCTGTTAAAATTTGTTCATAGAAATATAGATAGTGATAGAGAGATAGACAGATGAGAACATACATGTATATGATTGTTCCGGTTTGCCAAAGCTGCTGGAATGCAGTATACCAGAAATGGGTTGGCTTTTCACAATGGGGATTTATTAAGTTATAAGTTTCAATTCTAAGGCCATGGAAATGTCCAAATTAAGGCATCAACAAGAGGATCTCTTCTCTGAGGAAAGGCTGCTGGTACCTGGGGTTCCTTTGGCACATGGTAAGGCACATGGCGATATCTGCTGGTCCTTCTCTCCTGGTTCTGGTTTCAATGGCTGTCTCCAAACATCTCTGGGCATGTCCCTCTTATTCTCTAAACTCTCTGAGTTTCGTCTTTTATCTTCTCATAGAGGACTCTAGCAGGGGGATTAAGACCCACATTGAATGGGCTGGGTCACATCTCCATGGAAACAATCTAATCAAAAGGTCACACCCACAATAAGTCTACACCCACAGGGATGGATTAAAAGAACATAGGTTTTTCTGGGGTACATAACAGATTCAAGCCAACACAATGATATATAGTGAATTATATGTTTAACAAATACGTATATCATAGAATCACTAACTTTCTAAAATCAGTTAAGCAAATGGGCAAATATGACTCTGAATCATGTGCATTCTTCAGCTAAATTAATAAGCAAAGATCCCTTAGAGAAAAATCAGGAACACACTTAAGGTCAGAACAGGATAGGATGGTTAAAGTGGGGGTGGGGGGGGTGAGATATATCACCCTCATTGTGCACTTTTGGAGAATTGAATAACAAATCTGCCAGAGAAGAAGATGGAAGGTTCTGAAATATAGATGCTGTATAACTATTGGTGACAAAAAGTTAAGTAAAATCCATAAAGTTCAGGGTTGAGAATGAAGAATAAAATGATAATGAAGAGTGAATGCTGTAGAAGAGAGACCCACTGGAATCCTAGGGCTGTTAGATAACAATTGAGAAAGGGTATTCATTACCCAAAGCAAAGTTCTAGCAGTTTACCCAACATCTGCATAGCACTGGGTCCAGTTAGCATGGAAGAAAGAGACTCTCATGCCCCCAGATATAGAGAGTGAAAACACTTCCACTGCATTTGCAGAGCTCTCCAGATACTGCGTCTACATTAGTGCTGTAGAGCATGTCTCAGGCCACAGTCAACCTCGGTATATTCTATTTACACCACATGGAGAAATAAAATGTATTTCTAATTGGCTTTCTAATAAGTACTAATTAGTTCAGGCCTTTGTGATCCATAAAGAGATAAAGAGCGAGCTTGCATCCTTCCATCAAAGTTCTAAAACTGCAGCTGGCAAAGTGTCCCGCTGCTTTTCCTTCTTATCTTTGGGAAGAAATTGAAATTACCCCAATGAAAAATCTCATTTAGATTTGGCTAATATGTATTAACAATCCAAGAGGTGAAGCAGCGCAAGCTACTGTGACTGAGTCCCCAGGAGTGGTCTGTGGGAAACCAGCTTGGCACAGCATTTGAACGATTATCGACCATTCCAGGAAGTGAAATTCAAATTGGGTTTTACATTGTGACAGTTGTACAGCACCAGCCATTTCAACGCCTCTTTGCGCAGAAGGACTCTGAAGGGGCTGCCTAAGAGCTGGGGAGAAAGTCAATATACCGTATTTACTAGTATGGATGAATGAGTTTAAGTTGGACTGGAGGAAAGTTAGGTCTTCCTAACCCTAGGATCTCAAAGCATCTCTCAGCAGAAGAGGTTGTTACAAAAGGAGGCCTCAAGGACCAGTGGAAGGATATCAGAAAGCAGGCAGCTGGTCAACCATCCTGCTTGCACCAGGCACCAACCCGACTCAAGTACTCCTCCAATAAGCGAGCCCAGGGGCACTCGTGGTTTTCAGTGCTCGAAAACTGGCTGGGAAGTAACTCAGCCAGTCTATCTCTTGGTTCTGCTTTTACCTGGGTCTTAGGAAATGTCTCATGTTATCCCCATGGCAGTTTCCACAACAAGACATTTTCTCAAGGCTATTTTCAGGCCATCCCACTTCCTATTTCCTGCCCAAGGCCATAAAATATTTTTAAAGACATAGTAACAATGGTGGCTTATGGCATTGCCTGTTGTGATTCAAAACAAGGTGTGTTTAGGAATGATTTGCCATGTCGTAAGAAAACATAATGAATCCTTTTTATTTGTAACCAAAACTGCCCCGGAAGAGGACTTAGTACACAAGATCTGTATAACACAGTGTTCGGGTTTTAAGTCAAACATGTTAAAATCAAACGAATCTCCAAGTCAAACGGTGATGTGACAGATTGCCTTAAGAGCCGTTGCTAATGGCAGGGCATAAAAGGAGGGTACTGAGTGGCAGACTAAGGAGATAAAAACAGGGGTCACACAAAAATGGTGAAATACTGAATTTTATATTGGGAAATGAAAAATCAGTATGAACATCTAAGAGGAGAAAAATACCCAAATGGCTGATGTCCGAGGGGATGGGGGAGACGTGGCCGGTGGTGGGGGTATAGGGTAGACTGAGAAAATAAAACATTTTGGTAGTAAAGTTTTAGATTCCTAAGAATGAGAAGCGATAAGCAGGGGGCATTGGGAGGGTAGGAAGTGGAGGTTGTATATAGGTTTGGCAGGAAATTATTTCAGCCTAGACTATAGTCACAGTGGAAGTGAGAAAGCAAGCTCTCAATCTGTAAGATTTCTGTTCAGGAAGTGAGGAGAGGGTCCCTGGGGAAGAGAACGGCAGGAGAGGGAAATAGAGAAATAATAGATGATGGTGAGCCCCTGCATTTGGGCAGCGGGGAGGTGTTATTTACAGTCAAGAAGGGAGAGAAGATGTCAACAAGGAAACAAACAGGGTTCATTTTTAGGTTGGTTATTTGATGTATGAGGAGAGACATTAAAAAGTCAAGCCTTAGGGGTGGATGTGCTTAGGAAACAGAGGCAGAGGGGCTTGTTACACCCAGGGGATAATTCTGTTACTCCACTAATGTAGAATTGTCTTAAGGGCTGAATTTAGCCTGAAAGTTGACAAGAGGGCTGCGTTGTCCAGATTTTGTTTTCTGTGCATTGACATCTGTGTACGTACCTTCTAGAGCATTTGTCTGAATCATAGACTTTGTGGAACTGCTTTTTATAGATTGAAAGAATAAATCTTTGTTTATTATTGTAAAGAAAGGAGAGGAATGGGGTGGGGGTGGGGTGAACTCTTGGAGAAATCAGAAGACAGAAGTCATATATTTCATATGTTGAATTGAATGAAACTTGAGAAATATCTAGAATGAAGGGAGAATAGAAGGCAGATAAGATTTTGACAAGACAAAAACAAGATTGATTTTGAAAGTACAGAGGAAATGGCAAAAAGTGACAGAAGAGGAGAGGATGTGAAGAAACAGGACAGCAGGTGGTTGGGGGAGAGGGAAAACACAACTGCTCTGGAAGAAATCAGTGGGGTGGGGAAAATGTCTAGGGAATCAGAGTAAATGTTTGGAGCAAATGGCCCCCAGATGTCCAGAGCCACCATCCTTTTCCAAAGGCAGCCTCCACCCCATTCTCACCAGCAGCTAAAGGCAGAGTCAGTGTGACAATTCCACAAGAAGGGGAGTTTTTGATGCTGAATTTGCGTAATAGAGTCAGAGGTTAATAGGAGCAGGGAATTGATAAATGATCAATACTCTGGAATAATCTAGAAGTGAACATAATATATGACTTTAAGAGACAAAGATGAACAAAGCAATTGCTGAAGCTGTATCCAAAATTTGTGAGATTCAAGAAAAGAAGCATTTAGGACTGATGCTGAGGGCTTTGGGAATCTGGAATCCAAAATAAATGTGGTGAATACTGATCAAGAGACAGGGAAAGGCAATTTTAAAGATCATCAAGAGATACAAATCTGTTTACCTACCATTAACCACCACCCCTATTTTTACAAAAAGGAAAAATGTATATATACGTATATACATATATATATGCATATATACATACGTATACATACACACACATGCATACACATATAAAGTCTGGAAGGTGGTTAACTGCAGGTGGTGATTTTCTGAATAGTATTCATTTTTTTCTTTTGTGTTCGTGCACCATTTTAAATTTGAATTACTTTTTAATCAGAAAAAAATAGATATATTTAAGTTATTTGGAAAGCTAGTTATCTTTGAAAATTAAGCCAAATAGAAGGGTTAAGCCATCTTAATGCCCAAATATTTAAACAGCTAATCCTTTAAAAAATCTTTCTTATGCCGTTCCATGAGAGGTGTGGTATTCTTGCCAGTAGGTAAGTACTTTAAGGCATTATGATTTCAAAAACTAAGAATAATTACCACTTAATTTTTAATTTTTCTCCACTATAGGTAGCATAGATCTGGGACAAAGAAAGCACTCGACAGATACTTGTCCAATAGGGCTGAAACAGGAATAGAGTTGAATTAAACAGGCACATACTCGACTTGAGTGGGAAGATCTGGTCTCTTCTACTAGAAGATCTCTTGGGAATCCTGCTGTTTTTGTGGTAGTTAACAGTTCTTTGAGGCCACTCCATGACAACGCTTCAATTCAGGAATGTCCCTGTGAGTGACCTCTTGGGCAAACATACCTTCGGGTTTCCTAGGCCAGACTCTATTTCAAACATATGACCAGGTCATCCCACAAACCATAGAAATGTCCCAGTGATTTCAGCGTTTTTGACTTCTGAACTCTATGACTCAGACAGCTTTGAGAGTTTGGAAGTGACACCCAAGTCCTTTGTGGGTCGTGTGTTTGATGTTCTGACTGTGAACGGTGGCTGCTGTAGTTACACATGGCCCATCAGTGCCCCACTTTTGTCACCCCGACTCCTTCACCTGCTTCATCTCAACAGAATGGGGTTGGGTTGAACCCTCGCAATGTATCATTTGCTCTATTAAGCCACTGAAGAAGGGGTTGTGAAGACTCCTCTCTTGGCTGTGTTGAGAAGGATGGAAGCTTCTGGCTGGCAACCATTGTGACTGCCTTTGAGTGTCCAGAAGACTCAGAAGATTTGGCTGAAAAAGGCAGAAATGGGATATGTCCTTCGGTGACACACATGGACAGAATAGGCTCCAGCTCCTCTTATCCTCTTATTACTTCCTGGACCCTGTGTGCTGACAGCCCCGGCTCCTTCCTTCAGTTGACACTAGGGGGATAACCTATGGACCCCAGGCTTTCCGCACACCAGGGTATGTGCCCGGGGAAGTTGAGGTGCCGCATGCCCAGGCTTCTGGGCTCTGTACTGACTGCAAAAGTTCCTTTTCTATACCTGCACTTTCCTTTTCATTGTGTGCATGTGTGTTTTCCTGCTTATTTCCATAAATAAAATGTTCTTTCTCAGCTGTATAGCTGCTTCCCTGATTAATCCTTACTGTGGTGGTGTTCCTTCTTTTTCTTAAAACAGCAGGCATCTGCTTTTTGAGTTGAGTTAATGGGGGATGGAAGGGAGTTGGCCAAGTCTCCCTGGGGTCTCTGAGAGCCCCATAACCCCTTCTAGAGCTGGCTTACATTCTCAGCTCATTTCTTCAGATTTTGTTTATGTCTCACCAAGGTAGACTATTTCACATGCCACTCAGAATTTCCTGAAAGAGCCCACACTATGTTGGATTTTAAGTAATACCTTCCAGGGAATTCAAATGCATCCAGTTATCATTATTGCCATCAGAACCCTGTTGGTTCATTGCCATCACCTAAAGAATAAAGCGTTATGTCTGCTTTCCTTGCCTTAGAAGGCGGCCATCCCAATCCCACTGAGAGCTTTATTATCCACTGGTCTTCCTCTAAGAGCTTAGGCACAATAGATTGCATCTATTTAAGTATCCAGATCCCTTTGGAAACACAGCCTTCTTCTGACGCACACAAAAAGGATTTTCAGGCAGCAAATCTGCAGGTAGTGATTTTAATAGCCACTAATGTGAATTAATAATTCTAATAACCTCATTTCAGATGTGTTATAGGGACACTGGAGAGGGTTGCCATGGCTGCTGTATTTTATTGCTCACAGCTGTGCAAACTCATTTTGGCCAGCAAAATTCTCCTGTCTAACCTCTCCTTTAGTTGGTTTGTACAATCTTAGGCAGATTGATTTTTTTACAAACTTAAAGAAAAGTTGCGTTCTTAAGACTCTCTAAGTAAATGGCATTAGTAAGTAACAATAATGGAGCTCAGTGCTTTAGAAAATGATCATGCAGTTATATGTTTATGAAACAATATCATTGCTTTGGCATATTTATCAATAGCAATGTCCAAATTAGAATTTTTCAGCAATTCTGAAGCTTCCTCATTCCCTGAATTCCTTCTTTGAGTCCCTTGGAGTATAAACAATATTCCTTAATTAATTAATTAGCAATCTCAGGCTTGCAAATTACAACAAACCAGTAAATGTTTAACACGTACTAGGGAACTGTGATGGATGCAGTATAAACTCCAGTGTAAATCCCACCTGAACCTTGTCTTCTGGGAGCTTACAGCTTGGCAGGTAAGAGCTGTACCTTAATAATTAAAATAGTATAATAATAACCAGAGCTCCATTTATTACACATTTATTAATTTCCTGGTACTGCATTAATATTTCACATGTATTTTCTCATTTAATTCTCACAGCATTCCCACAGGCTTATCTTATTGGTGGTTTGGAAACACGACTGCAATTTTTTTGATATTCCCTCTGAGATGTGGGGTCTACATCCTCTCCCCTTGAATCTGGCAGGCTCGTGACTGCTTTGGCCAGTTCAGTAGAGCAAAAATGATGTGACTTGACTCCCAAGGCCTCGAAAAGGGCCTGCCTTGGTCCCTGAAATATTTGCTCTTGGATCCCTCAACCATTACATAAGAAGTTTGAGTGCCCTGAGGCTGCCATGCTGTGCCATGCATAGCTGCTTATGCAATTAGTCACTAACTGCATCCAGAAGCCTGTGGGAATAATCTTGCAAGTCCAGGGCAAGTGTAGATGATCTGGGTGACAGTGCAAGCTGAGCCCAGCCTTTGGTTCATCCCAATCTGGGGGCCCCCAGACATGTGAGGGGTAAAACCTCCAGATGATTCTGCCACCCATATTGATTCAGTCTCTCCAGGAGAGGCCCCAGGCATCATGAAGCAGACAAAAGCCAGACTGGCTGTGCCTGGCCTGAATTCCTGATTGGCAGAATCCATGAACAGAATTAAAATGGTTGCTATTTATCACTAAGTTTGGGGGGCAGTTTGTTACATGGCAAGAGCTGACGGGAACACAAAGGAGACTTAGAAGTTAAACAAATTGATCAATGTCACAAGGTAGTAGCAGGCCTGGGGTTCAAAACCCGGTCTATTTGATGCCAAATCTCAAGATCTTTTTACTGTAAAATTACAAGTGCACCATAAGAGAAGTCTGTAAATAGTGCTACGAAAATTTGCAAAACAGGTATTTTTCTTTATGGCCATGGTCATTACTGTGGATGTATCTTGCCAATCTTAAATACAGAAAAGCTGTGGAAAACATGTTGTGATCTTTAATTAAAAAATATTTTTAAACCCACCCCTGGGTTCCTAGCAAATTTTCATGTATCTGATTTGAAAAGTAGCCAACTCATTGACTTTAGCTTTCATCTGAACCCATATGGCAATCTGGAAGTCAATACTAAACCTCTGAGCTGTGTTCAGCTCTGGTTGCTCCATTTGAAGCCAATCCTAGGGCCATTTAAATGCTGTCTTCTTGGTTCATAAAAAGTTCCAAGCTTTTACGAGCCTTGGCCTTTTAGATCTCTGGATTGCAAAAGAAATGCAGATCTAAGAAGAACATTAGATGGTCCTTGCAGATCTTCACAAAGAAGGTCCGTTTGGAATATTGTTGTCCAGTATACTCAAGCCTTGTTCTCCCATCATCCTTTCTCATTCTGCCCCAAACAGGCTTGTAAGAAGAGAAGTTCTGTTCACTTAGAGGTATGCAGGACTTGGGAAAACACTGATGAAGTTGGGATAATTTAATAAGAACCTCAGACCTCACTGGAGCTGAACTTTAGGCACTGCAAACGTGCACTTTGAAAACTCCTCAAAGCAGAACTAAGATTTTACATAAACTCCATTCTCCTGGAACGAATTGGCTAACTTTGTGAAGCTTTCTTTATAATGAAATGTCTCGTTACAAGGTCACAGGTGACAGAACTGCTTATGCAATTAGTCACTAACTGCATCTAGAAGCCTTTGGGAATAAGGAACTTTCCCTGCTAAGGAGACTTATTTATTAATTGTTAATTATAATATCTCTTATCTGCTTCTCTGTGGATTTGGGGTCTACAAAAAAGGACTGAGTGGGAACAATATATATATAAAAGGGCTTTAGTAAAACAAGCATCCCACTCTTTAACAGTACCCTGTTAGCGGTAGTGTTCAGGAAGCTCAAGATGAATTAACAAAGCAGATGAGTTTCTTTCCACCGTGTCTGCACAGCACCTCCCGGATAAGACACCCAGTTGAATTACAGAGCCCCTTGGAGCTGCCACTCAAGTTTGGGCCCATGGAGATGAGGAATGGGAGTTTTGTTTTCCCTGAAGTCTTCAGCATACTAGCCAGCTTCTGCTGCAGAAAACCTAGGCTCACAGTCTCTGCCTGGAGCCCCTAGGTTCTGTTTTCAGCCTCACAGCCTGTAAATTTCATTTGATCTGAAAATCCCGTCTCTTTAACTGTCCTGGGCAGGGCGATCCCTGATGATGGATCACACTGGCCTCTCTCCAACATCGTGGGTTCTATTACACCAGCGAGTAACATGACATTGAAATGTAACCTGCTGGGAAAGACCCAAAGACCTGCGTGAGTTTGACAAGCTTGCTTTCTTTAGGTGGCAAGCAACGGTGCATAAACACTTTCTATCTGACCCTTCATGGTTGTTAGGATTCACAGTTTTCAATAGAAGGAAAAAGTGCCACCATACCTGAAAAAAAAATTCGAGCTTGGCATTAAATAGAGCCAGCTCGCTTTTTTTTTTTTCCCCAATAGAGCTGTCTTCTGTGTGGTACAATTTTTTGCAGGTTATAAAAGTACATAATCTCTTTTGACAAACATAGATACACATATTTCCCTACCAGCAATAAGTGGATTAGATGATATTTCAGATGTAGACAACCCTAATTAAATTGCTTCTAACTTTACTAGCCCCTGCGGATTGATCTCTCGTTGACCTTCACAGTCCATCAGAATAAATGAAAGGAAAGCATTCTAATATTTTTCTTCGCATTAAAACTTTTACTCAAACCTTCATATCTGTCTACTACATATATATATTATACACACACACACACATATATATCAAATGCAACTGGCAAATATTTGCTTGTTCTTTATTTTTTTAACCTGTAGTTGTATAAATTAGCATTATGTCAAGGAAATACATTAAATTACTGCAAATAAAGGTCACAAATTATATTTTTGATGTTTCCACATTCAGCTCATAACAGAAAAAAATACTACTTTTTAAACAAACATCCTGCAGTATTACTTAAGAAAGGAATATAAATGTATTTTGATGCCTTTATCATCTCAGCAGTATAGGATGAAAGTACTGTCCAACATGATGAATAAAAGACATTTTCTTTAAATGGGCAAAGTAGTGGAAATTTTCTTTACAATGCCATGCTCTACAAATTATCTTTCATGTGAAAGGAACTTTTTTTTACTCTTTATGAAGTGTCTTTATGGTAAACACTGCAAGGGAACATCTTTTTGCCGTTTATGAAAAGACAACATTTAGGTTACATGCTTTCTAAAAAAAAATGTTGGATACATTATGCAGTTTGTTTAAAAAGGTATTTAACTACACAATAACAGATGTGCCCTATTCTAAATAAGTATAAAATTCAAAAGTTGCAAGTCAAATAGACTACTAGAACTACGAAAATATTTTCTTCTTTTCTTTTATCTTTCTTTCTCTGCCCTACCTTTTCTTTGCCTTATATAAGACAATTTATCACTTTCTTAAATTAGCAAGCTTTCCTTAAGCATTTAAATTATAATCCTACTTGTAAACATTTACATTCAAACTCTAGATTGCGCCATTATGTAATTCAAGGCACTCCCACTGTGGGGCTAATACTTTTAAGTTCTCATCTGGTAAGGGGTATCCACACATTTTAAACAACTAGAAGCAGGATTTATGTCTCATTCAATTTGTGTGCTCCTCAGTGGTTAGACAAAGCCTTGAACTGGGAGGTACTTAATATATATTTGAATTAACTCGGACTATTATGTTGACCAATGCAACGAGTGCTTTGGTATTTTTGACCATAATCATGGATAAATACAATGCACACAATCATATGCTAGCCTGGTGGTTTTCTTCCGCTAAGTAAATCATAGTAAACGTGCATCTACCTGGTTAATTGCCTGGTGGTTCACCTTCTTGATGCAGATATGCAATCATCTTGATCACTTACTTGATGGGAACCCCCCTGAGACCCGCATTCATTTTGATGGGCTTTTGCATCACCACTGGGTGCTGGGTCACTTGTATCCCTGGTGCCCTAGGGTACATTTCTTAGTCCCATCTTTTCTGTCTGCTAGAAAGGGCCTTTTGGCTAACAACAAATACACCACTGGAGATTTCTCAAGATTGCCATTTTTAGTTATAATTACTTCTTTTTCTTATTTGTGTGTGTATATCTATATCTATATCTATCTGTCTATCTTACAAAATTTCCCATTTTACCCATTTTAAGTGTACACTTCAGTAGTATTAGTTATATTCACAATATTGTACTACCATCACTGAGATTCATTACCAGGACTTTTACATGACCCCTTAACAGGAATTCTGTATCTATTAAGCAAAAACTCTTCATCCCCCCTCCCTACAGTCCCTGGTAACCTCTAATCTACTTTCTGCCTCTATGAATTTGCCTATTTTAGGTATTTTATATAAATGGTATCATACAATATTTTTCCTTTTGGGTGAGGTTTATTTTACTCAACATAATGCTTTCATGGTTCATCCATGTTGAAGCATGTATCAGAACTTCATTCTGTTTTAGGGATGAATAATACTACATTGCATGAATATGCCACATTTTGTTTATCCATTCATCTGCTGATGGACACTTGGGCTGTTTCCACCTTTAGGTAATTGTGATTAATGCTGCGCTGAACATTGGTGTACAAGCACCTGTTTAAGCCCTTGCTTTTAATTCTTTTGGGTATATACCTAGGAGTGGAATTGCCAAGTCATATGGTAATTCTATGCTTAACTTTTCAAAGAATTCCCAACTGCTTTTTCCACAGTGGCTGCAACATTTCACAATCTCACCGACAATGTACAAGGGCTTCAATTTTTTGCATTCTCACCAATATGTGCTATTTTCCACTTTTTAAATAACAGTCATCCTGATGGGTGTGAAGCAGTATCTCTTTGTGATTTTGATTTGCATTTCCCTGATAACTAATGATGTTGAACATCTTTTCATGTGCTTATTGGCCATTTGTATATCTTCTTTGGGGAAATGTCTATTGAAGTCTTTTGTCCAGTTTTTAATTGAGTTGTTCGTTTTTTTGTTGTTGAGCGTTAGCAGTTCTTTATGTATTCTGGATGTTAAATCCTTATCAGATAAATGATTTGCAACTATTTTCTCCCATTTGGTAGGTTGTCTTGTTTTAAATACTTCTTGATTCAAAGGATTCTACATAGGATAAAGACTGATGGAAGAAGAAAAATCATCTCTTGCTCCCTGATTTTTTGATATGGCATTTTTTGATAATGCTAATTTTGAAGAAGAATTAAATTCTCCAAAATAAATTGCTGCCAGAAAATATCTCCCTTCTCTTTAGCTCCTTCCCAAGGCTCTTGGTCTGAGAGGTCCTACAATTCCTTTCATTAATAAGGTGGTCTCTGTTGAAAAGGACCATATATGTCAATATATATTTGAGGAAACTGGCAATCAGAGAGGTTAAATGACACTTGTCATAATGTTAACAATGTCATAATCAACATGCTTAAAATGTTTGCATTAATAGCTTTCTGTTCATCCATGAATAAAAGTTTTACAACAGAAGTAATTATTCTTTTAGTTTTTCACCTTAATGAAAATTTTGACATACTGGCAAATTTGCAATGCCTCCCCAACCCCCACACCTCACTGTTCACCAAAGAAAGTTTCAGTTTCTCTGTATTTGTGCCTTGAAGAATCAAAAACAAAACAAAACTCCATTCACTTGCCTTTTGTATTATACACTTTCCTTAAAATTATATCCCAAAGGTCATTTGAATTCTCGCAGTATTACTTTCGAAAAATTTAAATTCCATGACTCCTTAACAACCTTCTCCTAATCTGGCTTCTTATACCCCATGTAGTTAGTTCAAATCTTCCTCTTTTTCCCACTTTTTCTCCCTCTCCCTCCATCTCTCTCTCTCTCTCTCTCTCTTTCTCTGTCTCTCTCTCTCATTTAACTCCTAGTATCTGGGGGAACTGGACCCCTCCCATAACATCCTCTCTCTCCCTTTTTGAAAAACAATGGAAAACATTGGTGCTTGCTGCCCACAGGGAATTCATCCATTCAGCATGAAATTCCACAGGAATTCCCCAAATAACGGACATAAAAATTTCCTAAGATGCCAAGCGGGTATTTCTGTGGATGGCAAGCTCAAGAAATAGCAGCTAATTCTTGACTCGTGCCCAAATGCGGGTGGTTACTGAGGTTGTGAGTGCTGGGTTAGCTCCTCATCCCACACATTTGTTTCTGCTGAAATCTCTCCTACTAATCACACTCTTGTCTTTCCTTTCCCCCTTATTCACTTGAATAATCATTAGCAACAGCAGAAGCCTAATTACCCACATCATCCTCTCTGTGCTCAAATCACGGGTAAAGTGGGGCAATTCCTTCCTTAAGAATTCATCGCCTTCTTAATGATAAATGATGCAAACGGTATCTCATGAATGGAATTTCTGAGCAAAGGCTGGTTGCTTATGAAGTTAACCCTCAACTTGCCTTGGTGGCAACTGTCATCTGCTTTTCTCCACTCCCTCCACGCTGGCAACACTGCCAGGGCTGGGTTGCTTAAAAAGTGCCTCTGGGACGTTCACACCATATGGCAGCTCTGAGAATGTCACCCCATGCTCTCGGGTATTTTTTCTCCCCACAGCCTACACAAATGGTAAATTATTATCCATAAAATAATGGTAAAGAGAGACAAGGGCAGGGAAAGGATCTGCTGTAAAGCCTCCATTAGCAAATGAAATTGGCTTCCCTATTCATGTGAAAAGTCCAAGGAGGCAATCTTGTTAAATGGCCATTTTGCATAAAGAAATAATATGCCATAATGGACCTTTTCAAATAACTTTGACGTTTTCCAGAACAATTTATTAACACCATACTTTGGAGGAAAAAGGGATGAAGTCTCACGAGAGAAGAAAACCAGTGGTTTTGGGTCAGGTGGTCGTGGTTCAGCAGATTTCATGGCTGTCTGAAACACACTTCTGTCCCCTGCTAGAAATGCTTTATGGCATTGTTTCTCCCCACCCACACCCACACACACACCCCATTTTATCTTGGAGTTGTTTTACACCAGAGAATCACAGTCCTGATTTTCAATTTTCTATAAATGATAGCCCAACCAATAGTGATATCACTACAAACTGACCTCTCTCTCTTTCCATCCCCTCCCTCAGTAATCACTGGCCTTTGTAAGATGAGAAACATCACAGAGAAAGAATAGAAGGGGAAGGATGATTCTGGGGGAGCCCCAGGTTTGCAAGAAGTAAGTTAGTGATTTACCAGTTTGAAGAAGGTTACACAAGCAAAACCCATAATTTGGCTTCTTGGCTGTATTTGTCCCTGCTTATCAACATGTGTGTGATGAACTCACACAAACCACTGAAAAGCACACTGTTCCAGCTCAGTCCTCTGTCCTGTTGTCATCAAATGAGAGAATGAGATGAAATAAGATACTACTCAACTGCTTTCAGTTTCTCTGGGTTTTGGGTACATTTCCAGAAGTGTTTACTTATCACTATATTAATTAATAATACCATATTTATTTATGCAAGTGTACTCTGCAGAGCACTAGTTTTGTAAGTTGTTAAAAGGGTCCTTTGCCAACAAAGTTTTGGAAACCCTGGAAAAATAAAGTTAAGCAGTTTTCTTTACCATGTAACTTTAACATATTGCAGAGCATTTAACATATCCATTCATTTTGTGGATCTTCTCGGGGGTTATATAGTTTGTTGGATTTCCCAAATTTCCTTGACTTGTTCAGGGATCTCTTTTGTCAAACACACTTGTACTATCAGGAATTACAGAGGGAGATGAATTGATTTTCTTTAGCCTCAAATAGCTTGTATGATCTAAGGTGGATTGAAAAGCAATATATAGGATTGGAATGGGATGGTGACGCTTCTAGATTCTAGAGATACTCTCTCTTCCTGGCTTTGATGAAGCAATGTGCCGTAATGGAGAGGCCCGTCTAGCAATGAAGCGAGAGCAGCTTCCAGTCATCATCCAGTAAGGAATTGAGGCCTTGAAGCCCACAACCCTCAAGAAGCTGGATTCTATCAACAACTGTGAGTGAGCTTAGAAGCAGATCCTTCCCCAGTAGATGCTTCCGGGTCCCAGACCCTGAACGGACATCTTGCTTACAGCCTTGTGGAGATCCTGAGCAGAGGACACAGCTCAGCCATGCCTGGATGTCTGACCCATGAAAACTGCGAGATAATAAGTAAGTGTCATTGTAAGCCCATAAGTTTTGGGGGGATACAGCAATAGGTAACTAATACAGACTTCGCTCTAGAGTCGAGAGTGATGTGAACCAATGCCTTGGCGGAATTAGTTTAGAATAGGCTAATTGAGGATATAAGTCCTGGGTAGAGTTTTGAAGGAGAAAAACAGATTAATTTTCTTAGGATAAGACAGCATATTCTAGTTATGAAGAAAGAACATGCAAAGGCTTATAATGTCAATCATTGCAGAGAATATTTCCTGAGAAATTACTTATGCATGGTGCTATGGGGAGTAGAAAATGAATAATTTCTCCTGTACTCAAGGGATTTTCTCCTTAGAAGTGAAGTCAAAAAACAAAGAATTGATCATCTATTTTCAAAAGGAGGAACAAAATAAAGGTACAGAGTGCTATAGAAACTCTACTTCCATACGTGCATACGGGAGAGATTGGTCCCAACTCAGTAGAAGGAGAGAACTAAGGCAGTTTACATGGAGATGTCGATTGAATTGGCTTTTAGGAATGGGAGCTATTTTATCTGTTGGGAATGGTGAACAGAGGCATTCCTGGGGAGGAGAGTGTAAATAAAGCCACAGATTTAATGGAGTAAAGGGTATGTTCCAGGAGAGGGCAAGTATGCAATGGACATCAAGCAGGGTACCTACAAGAAAGAACTGAAACGAAAATTGTCTGTTCAAATGATTTTTATTTGTACTGGGTAGATTTTTGTTTCAACAAATTATATCAAGGGAATGACAATTTGGTTTCTAGAATGAAAGAGTAAAGTCTCGATTTCTATCCTTTTGGTTCCAGCTCTAAGTCTGACACTGGGAATAAACATCTCCCTTCAGATAAGCCTGACTACTCCTTTTATAAATGACCTCAAGAGGCCCACAAGTTTAAACCCATGACTAGAGATAACATGAGATTGAAACCATCCAAGCAAAAGACCATCAACACATAATCACCTCTAGATAAGATTTCACATCATCCCCTGGAAACGTCTTCTAATGTTCAACAACCTGAACAGTCAGACTACTTTTCTTGATTTTGTCTTTCCTAGTGGCTAATTACCTACTTTCAAATTATGAAGATACTTACGTATCCTCTTTGAAAAGTCCTGAGTTTCTCCGACCTTTGTTGGTAGGTCCTTTTTCTAAGCAATTAATAATTGTCATGTTCTCTTCTGGACCTAGTCCAAATTTTCTATATCTCTTTAATAGTAACGACCCCATCTTGGCAAAGCACATTAATACAGGGCCTCACTTGTGACAGATGGGGTTAAAGAATGACTTGGCTTCCACATTTTATATTCTATGTGCATTCCATCACGTGATGTTTGCTTCCTAATGTCAGTCCCATGTCATGGGTCCACATTTGTTCTGCCTGTCATGAATTCCAGAGCTACAAAGGAGTCTTGGCTCCATGAACAGCTCAGTAAGCTTCCCTCCAGGTTTCTGGACTTCAGGGGCTATATTGAAACAAACATCCAAAGTGATTAGAATCGTAATGTTTGAGAACTAGAGATGAAGCAATATTAAAGCAGCCTTCTCTCAGTAAAGTGATATCAACTTTCCTAAAGACCTTCATAGGCATTATTTTTGTGGATCTCACAAACATCCTGTCAGAAATGTTGGATGGCTCCTCATTTGATCATTGTTTAACAAATGAGCAAACCAAAGTTTAGATACGGTAACTTATTTACGTAAGTAAATCATAAACGATGCACTCCTAGAAAATCTAATCTAAACTGAACAAAACTATGGGATTTGCCCCTTCAAACAAATACTTTGTCTCCAGATTCTCTCCTAAATTGTTGAGGCATATAAACCATAAATAATTATTAAGGGAGTGCATTTTAGTTGTAGTGTAGTAGATAAAATGTAGTCACGAATGCTATATCGAGTTACTAGACTATGACTGGTAGGATTAGTGAGCAGTCTTTGTGCGTGGGCAGCCCAGCCAGCAGGGGTTCAGCCACTGCCAGTAAGGGCTACTACACTATTTAGCTAACATCTTAAAAGACGGAGTCTGATGCGACTCAGCTTGCACAAGGAAAGAAGGAGCCTGGCAGAATGGTTGACTTCCATCAGGCTTCCTGAGGTCTCTGAGGTGGCAGAATCCTGTCCCCTTAATACCTGTTTGTGTGCATCATCCTTGGTACTGAGTGAAGAGAATGGTCAGCCTTATTCTCCCTGGAAGTAAGGGACCTTTCTTCCTCCCCCACTGGTCAAGAGTTGAGTAGTAAATGGCAGTACATCTTGCTGTAAACTAAAATATCTGTATCTATATCTATATCTATACTACATCTACATCTATGTCTATTCTATCTTTACATCTATATCCATATCCATATCCATATTTATCTATACACACATAACTCCTAGATCTGTGTTCTTGGTGGAAGGTCTTATTTTGTCAGAAGTAAAGAACCCAATTTCCACCTTTAAAACTCAAAAATTTCTTTTTAACTAAATGGAAAAACCAAGTTCGTCCAACTAGTTAATGGCTGACGGAGCCCTAGAACACAGGTGTCTTAACTGTAGTGCTCTGTTAAACCATACAAATGGTAGTGAAAGTTAATTGGTAACTCTGGTACTTGGGAATCACATTACTATATGATTACACTGTTTTATCATCATAAAATTATGGAAGTCATTGAGTGGTTGGACTCAGGAATCACACGAAGCAAGTCAGCAAATTATATTCTAGGCATTCCCTTTGGAATCAATTAAAGCACATCTTTAACAAATTAGTCCCTTTGTTTCATCATTAAAAAAGGAATACATAAACAGGATATTTAGGCAATGAAATATTTTTCATTCAAATTAATTATAGCAAATTAGCTAAAGAATCTGTAATAAATTGCAAAGTTTGACACCTTATGAACTTATTAAAGTGAAAGCTTCCCTCATTGCCTCATAGCCTTTAAATTATTCATTTTCATGGCCTGAAATTATAATTTAATAGTTTTATTGGCATGTGATATTTTTTAAATTACAAGAATACAGTCATCTCACTAGTTCTTTATATGTAAACAAGATTACTCATAGCATTTTAGTAGCAATATAAAGTAATGAATGCTCGAATCTGATTGGTTACATAGTCTTTCAACGTTTTTTCCAAAATAGAGATAAAAACTCTTCCATAAATCACAAATATATACTTACCAATTTCTATCTAAGAAAGTCAACTATTTTATCACTTCCATTCAATTTTGTGAAAATTTCATTTTGTATTGAATTTTTTCTTTTTATCCCATTCTTTCCCTTGAGCCAAATTCTTGATTTCCTCTATGACAGAAGGAGAAAACAAAGAGTGCATTCAGCATTTCTGCCTGAATCCTAGGCTCCCCTTCTGAGCAACACTTTTTGAAACAATTTTCTATAGTAGTTCTCCACTTTTCACCTCATTTTAGCACTTAACCCTCTCCAATCAGGCTTCTGTCCCCATCATCCTCTGAAATTGCTTCTTTCAAAGTCAACAAAGGTCATTTCTTTTTCCTTTTCTTACTTGACTTCTTAGTATTTTTCAAAACACTTGAACATTTTCTACTTTGCAGAACACTGGCTTCTCTTGGTTTCCTTTGCACCATGCTCTTCTGGTTTCTTCCTACTTCGAAAGCTGCTTGTTCTTACTTTCCTTTTCGCGTTCCTCTTCCTCTTTTTAACATCTAAATGATATCCCCAGACCCCCTTCTCTTCTTTATGTATGTTTCTTCCCTGAGTAATCTTATCAAGTCCTATTGCTTTCAATATCATCTATATATGATAATGAATCCCAAATGTATTACTCCTATCCTGGCCTCCTCTGTTTTTTTTGTTGTTTTTTTTTTTGTTGTTGTTTTTTGTAATTCTACATTTAAATGTCTAATAGGCTCTCAAACAAACAAATAAACATTCTTGACTTTCTCCCACAAACTTGTTCTCTGTCTGCCCTGCACCAGCAAAATACACCACCATTTACCCAGTTGTTCAAGCCAAGAATCTAGGGGCAATCTTTGGTTTATTTTATTCCCTTCCTCCCTATTTTCATTCCCTCCTCAAGGTTTGAAAATTCTACTTGTAAAACAGATGTCAAACCTCTCTATTTATGGATCTCCTACTACCACAGTTGTCTCTAAGTCATCATCACCTCTCGCCTGAAACACTGTCATCCTGATTGTACTCTTGTCCACCTGCAATCCATTCTCTATACAGCAGCTGCAGTAAACTAGTAAGTCAAATCCTCTCACTTTCCTTTCTAAATTTTTCCATTGGATTCCCTCACACTAAAATAAAATCCAAACTACTTACCTCAGTTTACTTACCGTGTCTACCCTTTTACTCCTGTCTACCTTTCTGAACTCATCTTGCATCCCTCCCCTCCTTGCCCACTATGCATAACCACACTCCTGGTAATCCGTCAGTCTTTGTAGAGGAGGAAGAATGGAGTCGAGCAAAGCCTCAGTGTGCTCAAGTTTTTTGTTTCTTCTGCATAAGCTAACTTATTTTAACTGGGACAGGGCCTCATTTATACATATATTCATACAATACATATTTCTTGAGTGTATATTATATGTCAGACATTGTTCTTGGAACAATGAATATAAGTCCCTGCTTCATGGAGTTTACATTCCAATGAGTAAGGCAGAAAACAAACACACACATAAATGAGTAGAATGCTTTTACAAAATGAAAATGAACATGGCACGTAGCAGTTTTACTTCAAACTCCACTTGAGGGCTATAAAGTCAAGTTACCATGGGCAGACATCACAGACAGATAACAGTCCCAAGGTAGTAAAGATGGCCCCAAAGTTTCCTTGACAACTAAGATGTTAAAGTTCTTTGAAAGAAAGATGGGAAACACAATAAATGAAAAAGTCAAGCATTTTTAAAAGAAACAATGGCTAAGAATTCTTGGATTTATAGAAAAGTATAAACTCACATTAAAAGATTATGTAGGATGCTGTGTAGGACATATAAGAGAAAAATCATACACTTAAATGTACTATGTGTAATTTAAAAAGACTAAAATCAAAGAAAGGCATGTAAAAGCTTTCTAAATAAAAAGGGTCATTTAGAAATGATCAAGAAAATCAGACTTACATCAGACTTTTTAACAGACACAATGGAACAAATAAGATAATGGAGTAATAGTTTCACAGTGTGAAGGGAAATAATTTGAACCTAGAATATATATTTTTTTAATCCAGCTAGGCTGTTAATTTAAATGCAAAGCTGAGATAAGGAAAATTTCAGACACTCTACAACTCTAAATGTTTATCATCCAAGGATCCATTCTGGAAGAAATTTGAAGGAACTAAACCAGGAAGAAGAGAAATTAATCACGAAAAACAATGAGGTATTGACAACCAGGCAAGTACAAAATCTGTCAACTTTATCACTAAGTAAATAATGACTACATAGAAAAATGTATGTTCTGTAAATATGAAACTAAAGCATCAAGCAGATTAAATTGAGGAGTAAAGTTCCAGTCCTGAAAAATATATTCCAGACTTTTATGGAGAAAAATTTTAAACTCTATTGAGGGATAATAAATAATACCTAAACAAATGGGGAAATATAACTTGTTTTAAAGTGGGAAGACTAAACATTTTAAATGTTAATTGTCGCCAAATTAATCTATACATTTAATGTTATTCCCATTAATATTCCAGTAGCAGCATGGAGGGAATTAAACCAACTATTTAAAATTTATGTAGTTAAGCATAGAGGACCACAAATAGCTAAGAAGATAGTTAAAAAGAAAATCTTTGTGCAGATCTTAGTCTACCATATATTAAGACATATTTCAAACACGTAGTAATGAAAGTAATGTATTCCAGAAAATATTCAGACAATTAGAGCAATGGAACATAAAAAGATTCATATATGTGAAAACCTGATATATGGCAGTAGAAAACTTAGGAATCAGTGGGAAAGTATCAATTTTTAATAATTCGTTCTGGGGAAATTAGTTCACCATATGTGCAAAAACAAAATTAGATCCCTATCTCACATCATACACCAAAATAAACTCCAGGTCATTTTAAGTTCTAAGCATGAAAGGTAAAATATAAGTCAATTGGAAAACAATTTAGTGGCTATTTTTGTGGCATTGGTTTGAGGAATAAATTCTTTAATAACACGCAAAAATCATAAATCATGAATAGAAAATTGATGGAATCTATTGAATAAATATGAAAGATTTCTATTCAACAATGGTGATGGATAGAAGACAGATTGAGAGAAGATATTTCCAATTTAATTACTGCTAAAGGACTAAATATAGGATATACATGAAACTTGGCAAGTCAAAAAGAGAAAGAATTGAACCAAATAAAATACCAAGTAATGAGATACACAACCTCATTATAATGCAGAGAAATGCAAATTAAAGCAACTGTGAGATGTACTTAATAAGCATTAAATTAGTAAAAATGTAGAAGAAGCTGGACAATATCAAAGGTTACAGAGAATAAAGAGAAATAAGATAGAGACAAACATTGTCCCACTTCTTGCTGGTTGGAGTGCAAACTGGTACAGCATTTGGAGAGCAATTTCAAAGCGTTTTATGAATTTGAGTGTGCGCAAACCACCAACCCAGCAACTCTATTCCTGGGTATATACTACCTTAAAGTCTTCAAGAGATTCACAATGATGTCTCTATATTACGTATCTATATACCTAAATGTCTGTACGTCTATATGTCTATATATCTATTTTTATGTCTATATTTCTATATCTATTTGCAATATTGTTTGAGATAATAGATTTGGAACAAAACCTCAGTATGTATGAATGAGAGAATGGATAAATATGATACCCACAAATGATGGGATACTGTATTCCATAGTGGTTACAAGGACTGAATAGTGAGCAAAAAAAGAAGCAGCAGAACATACAGTATAATGACAGTAGATGCCCACTAACTTATGATCAGTTATGTGCACCTTCAATCCAAAATCGGGCATTGACATGGAGAGTAGAGTGAGGGAAAGTGGTTGGTGGGACAATGTGAATGTGCCTGGGGTGAGCTGAGTTTGGAGAGACAAGATGGTCAGGGCATCCTCTCTGAGGATGAAATATGCAAGCGGAAACATGGGTGATGAGAAGAATCACAGCAACCAGGCAGTGACCTTGAGGAAATGAATTCCAGGCAGGTGGCTAAGAGGGATAGGTAGGGATGCTGAAGTATGAAACAGTAGTTCCAACAGACGTTGAAGCAGAAGAAAAGTCAGGGTGGCCGGTGGGTGGGGAAAGGGATTTGGGGATTGGTGAGTAAAATTTGACAAATAGGCAGGTTTGAAGCAGCCTTGAAGACAAGTGGGAGGGGTTTGGACTTTGTTTTAAGTAAAATGGAAGGCAATAGAAGAACTTTAAGCCAAGGGTGACATGATTTGATTTATATCTTCAAATCAGCACTTCAGCTTTTGAGCCGAGAATCTGTTATCGGGGACAAGGATGGAATCAGAGAGAAAGAAGTCATATATGAGTTGGGCAAAGCATTTGGGTCAGACTTCATCACAGTAACACTTAATGTGAGGGACAGTGAGTAATATAAGACAAAAGGTTTGAAGGGAAGAAAATTTGAACCAGAAAAGAATTTTATACCCAGAAAAGTTGTGCTTTACATGTAAAGCCTCATCTCTCATGAGCCTTTCTTGAAAAGCTACAAAAAGATGGAATCCATTCAAGAAAGAGATGTGCCAAACAGGGAATTAAGAAATGGAGAAACTGTAGTAAAAACAAATAAACCAAAACTTGATATTAGATCATTAAAATACAGAAGTATGTCAAAGCAGCCATGTGCATTCTGGATGTAAATGAGAATATAAAAGTGATAATAGTATCTCACAGATGAGGAGGGAAAAGAAGGAGGAGTATTAAGTGTGCTAATGATCCACTTTTTTTTTTTTATCATCATATGGCTGTTTATTCACCACCACAATTTTAGAACCTTTTTATTACTCCAAAATGATGAAACAATAAAAATAAAAAAGAACACAAAATATATCCCATTTCCTATATTCCTCTCTATTATTTATATATATTTTTGTCTTTATTTTTTTCCTCATCTGCCCATACACTGGATAAAGGGAGTGTTAATCACAAGGTTTTCACAGTCATGTGATCATATGATAAAAACTATATAGTTATACAATTATCATCAAGAATAAAGTCTACCGGATTACAGTACAACAGATTTAGGTATTTCCTTCTAGGTATTCTAATAGACTAGAAACTAAAAAGGAATATCTATATAATGTTTAAGAATAACCTCCAGAATGACCTCTTGTCTCTATTTGACATCTGATAGCCCTGAAACTATTTTGTTTCATTACTTTTCCCCCTTTTAGTCAAAAAGGCATTCCCAATCCCATGATGCCAAGACTAGGCTCATCCCTGGGAGTCATGTCCTATGTTTCCAGGGAGACTTTCACCCCTGGGAGTCATGCCCCACAACGAGGGGGGGGGGGGATGGTAGTGAGTTTACCTGCAGAGTTGGCTTAAAGAGAGAGGCCACATCTGAGAAAAAGAGGCTCTCTGGGGGTGACTCTTAGATATAATTATAAACAGGTTTAGCTTCTTTTCATGAATATGTTTCATAAAGGCATGCCCCAAGATAATGATCCACTTTTAAAGTAGGGAATCAATAATAATAAATGTGCCTCCAACATCTTAATCTTTAAAAAAAAATCCTTTGACTTTAATATAACTTGATGGGAGCCATTTAAGAACTTAAACCTAGTTTGGTTAAGAATTACTATCTGAAATTCACCAGTTCCTCCATTTTTATTTTGATTCATTTTTTGATTAGTTTTGGATCAAGTAAACTTTAATATTTTATATACAATTACCCCTTTCTATTAGTATGTATGTCAATAAGTATGCATGTGTACACGTGTGTATGTCTGTCTATCATCCATCTATCTCTATAATGCATGTCTATAACAGTATTGATTATGGTTGCTTCTGGGGGGTAGATTTCGGGTGTTTTTTTCCTCTCTTCTTATTTTATATCTGTAACTTCTTAAATTTTAAATGACAACCATGTGCCACTTCTACAAAGACAAATGAGCCATTATTCTAAAGATTACAGAAAATGAAAAGAGGGGAAAGGAGGAGAACCAATTCTAGTTCATACAGTTTTCTAAGTAAAGGTGAGATATTACACAGCAAGTCTTAGGACAGTGCATTTTGCTTAGTAGGTGCTTAACGAAAAGTAGCAATGATTATCAGGATGACTATTTCCCTGACTTCCAAGCAGACAGTCTCTACTGCTTCCTTCATTTTCTCTGCCATTGACTCAAGAGGCTCCTGGACAGAATGTGCTGCACGGCCAGCTGCCTGCCATGGGGCTGTGCTATTTGGAAAGAGAGGCACAGGAGCAGGAATGAGCAGACATCCTCGTTCTCCCTTAACTTTTTGGCGACCAGAGGAACGAAACAAAACAAAACAAAACAAAAGGCAAACAGAAGCCTGGGAACTTCATTTGTGAGCATTATAATGGCTGAAAATATGGAACTTTAATGTGATTTTTACAGATTCATCCAAGCCTTAAAACAAATTATCCAGTGTTTTACAACTACCCCAACCTTTAAAAAATTATATGTGTTTGCTTTGCTTTTAAACTAGCATCATAGACACTAGCTTATTTTTTAAAAAGTGCTTTATTTTCTCCTGAAAATAGAAGACCCTTGAATCTATTCTATAGAGATTTCAACACGTTTCTTATACAGTTGTTTCCTTCTCAACCTATATGAGCTATGGAGATGGATTTCTGTTTTGAAGATATCTCAGGCTAGAATTCCAGCCACAGGTCTTCGGTGAGCAATGCCAGCATTCCATCCACCAACACATCCCTGTTAGCCAACCAGACTTGTCTAATTTCAGTTCCTGATACAAATCACGAAATCCTCCATTTATTCTTTTAGTAACTTGCCATTTGCAAAGCCCTTGCATATACATTTTTTGTTCAGTCATTTCAACAATCTTGAAAAGTAGGCAGAGAAGATCTAAGTCTAATTTTATACAAGAGGAAGAAGATAGTAAGTGACTTAACAATAAACACCAAAACAAAACCTAGTGAAGTCAGAGCCAGCAATAAAATCCGTTTCTTAAAACAATTGCTTAGTAGTTTTTCCCTTTTTTCTTTTTTCTGTTTTTCCTTTGCAATATTTCAACAGTTAAATAATAGCTTAAAAATCACTAATTTTGTAAAAAGGTATCCAGAAGGGTACTGTGGGAGAATTAAAAAAAGAAGACACATTTTCTATTTTTTAGAAGCTTATATTTCCTGCAATCCAAACAAAGCATTGCTGCATGAGGGCAGCCATTTACTTTCTATTCCTCTTTTTTAAATGTTAAATTCAGCTTTATTGAGATTTAATCATATACCATACCATCATCCACAGGGTGCAATCAGCTGTTCACAGTACCATCACATAGTTGTGCATTCATTGCCCAAATCAATTTTTGAACATTTTCCTCACTCCAAAAAGAATAAAAATAAGAATAAAAATAAAAGTAAAAAAGAACACCCAAAGCATTCCACCACCCCCATCCCACCTTATTTTTCATTTAGTTTTTTTCCTCATTTTTCTACTTATCTGTCCATACATTGGATAAAGGGAGTGTGGGCCACCAAGTTTTCACAATTACACAGTCACACCATATAGTTATGCAGTCTTCAAGAATCAAGGCTACTGGGTTACATTTTCACAGTTTGAGGTATTTTCTTCTAGCTATTCCAATACACTAAAAACTAAAATGGGATATCAATATAGCACATAAGAATGCCCTCCAGAGTGACCTCTTGACTCTATTTGAAATCTCTCAGTCACTGAAACTTTATTTTGTTTCATTTTGCTTCCCCCTTTTGGTCAAGAAGATTTTCTCAATCCCGTATTGTTGGGTCCAGGATCATCTGTAGGAGTCATGTCCTACATGGCCAGGGAGATTTAACCCCTGGGAGTCATGTCCTACATATGGGGGAGGGCAGTGAGTTTACCTGCAGAGTTGGCTTAGAGAGAAGGTCACATCTGAGCAACAAAAGAGGTTCTCTGGGGGAGACTCTTGGGCACAATTATAAGTAGGCTTAGCCTCTCCTTTGCAGTAAGAAGCTTCATAAAGGCAAACTCCAAGATTGGGGACTTGGCCTACTAAATTGTTAGTCCTCAATATTTGTGAGAATATCAGTGATAACTCAGGAGGGGAAGTCCAACATTTCTGCATTTTTCCCAGTTCCTTAGGGGGGCCCTGCAAATATATTTTCATTCTCTGCCCAAATTGCTTTAGGTTGTATTACGATTTCACACTAACCTGTGAAAACCAACCAGATGTCACTTCCTATTCAAAGTTCCTTGTAATTATGGTGTTTGAATAAGTTAAATTATTTAGTGTGCCTCAGAAAATATAGACTCTGCACCAAATAAACATCTCTTCCCTTGGTAACACACAAAAATTGAAGTTTTAAAATACAGTCAACAATGTCCTTTACCCTTTGGCCTGATTTGCCTTAGTCCTGAACAGATCTGCTTCATTCATATTTCTAATTGAAGTCTGAAGTCTTTTTCAGTTTTTGAATAGCTGTTGTATGAGGTAATACTGACATTCATAGCTGCTGAGCTCTAGCTTTGAGTTTCAGGTGTCACACAGATACCCAAAGTTCCAGAGACCAAACAGGTTATACACAAAGAGCTCATCATCTCCGAATTTGGAGATAACCATTAAAATTCAGGAATAGATGTGACTGCTCTAAGAGCTTACAATCTAGGGACTATTACAAGAAGTGTTGCCCTGATAAGCTGTGCTCTAAGATTCAATTCTGAGAGTTTACACATTATAGTTAGTTCATATTAGTGAGGCATTGTAATGTTTGTCTTTTTGTTTCTGGCATATTTCACTCACGATGCTGTCCTCAACATCCATTCACCTAGTTGTGTGTCTCACAGCTTCATTCCTTCTTGCAGCTACTCAGTATTCTATCGTAAGCACACACCACCATTCACCATTCTGTTCATCAGTCGATGTACCCTTAGGCCACCTCCATCCATTCCAAATAGTGAATACTGCCGACATTAACACCAGTATGCAAATGTCTATTCACGTCCCTGCTTTCAGATCTTCCAAGTATACACCCCATAGTGAGATTGCAGGACCTCATGGCACCCACATGCTTAGCTTCTTGTGGAACCACCACAGTGTCCTCCAGATAGGCTACACCATTCTCTATTCCTCTTTAAATTAACTTTCTCTGTGAGCATACTGTAGTTTTGAATTATGGTTAACTTTCATTTATGGTTAAGATTATGATTAAAGTATAATTAATCTGTGATAAAACTATGTTAACATAGATTCACTAAATCAGTTTTTTTTTGAAAGTAGACTACACTTTTATTACGTCTTTAATAGCTAACTTCTGGTTAATCAGACAAGTACTGCAATAAATCCATGTCAGTCATTGACTGATGACATTAGATTGACTTTTTTCTTTATATTCTGAATTATAGGCATGATTTTGATGTTTACTCCTCTTCCAATGTTTTAATGTTTAAACTACCATCTTCATTAATAAATTATTTTGAAAAGTACTTAAAAATATGGCTTATAACAATCAACAATCAACCTTTTCATAGCTTTTGCAATGCCATATCCTTCTGATTTCCAAGCATTAAACATTTTCTTTTCTCTTTTGTAAATTATTTTCAATACTGGAACATTCCTTAAAGACTTTTTTCTTTCAGGGAAACTAAAAATAATCCATTTATGTCCATTGATACAAGCTTATTTTCAGCATAAGACCTTACCTTTTTGGGAGCAAACTGTTGAATCACTGACACTTGTTTTCCTGAAATCTAAATTGCAGAAGATTTAGCTTCAGTATATCTTTAATGATAGAAATCACATATAAATTGGGTTTGAAATTTCAAAGAATAATTTTTAGGACTGCAGTATACTTATTCATTAGAGTCTGAAAATACCAAATTGACCAGGTCAGATCTGATGGATCTGAATTGCTCTTTTTTTTTTTATAGTCTATATGCAAAAATGTATCCCTTTTCAGACAACTTTATTCAAACATGGGAATTGCTTTAGGACATTCGAAAGCAGTAAGATGGCTGGTTATAGCCATATTAAGTAAAATAATCAACACTGATTGCAGGAAACCCTGCCCATGAAGTATTTAAAAACCAGAACAAAGTTCTTAAACCAGACCGTAGTTTCTAATGAATTGCTTGCTCCAATATTACTGTCATTCAAATCACCATACAGGGAATTTAGTCATTGCTTCAGCAACATGTTTCTACTACTGCCTTGATACATGGTAAGCTTTGAATGGCCTGCAGTGATTGTCTTAACTTGTGTGGAACCTGTCTGTCCATGCCCAGTCAGTCCTAGCCATCTGCAAATGTTCAGGCTTCCACATATGGACCACACAGCACAGGCAAGGCAATCAAAATCTGTTCTGTGTATGATGAGCCATCTGGTATTTTCAGCCATCTTAATAATTAATTGGATAGCATCTGAATCAATAATTCAATGATCCAATTTGGTCAGTTATGTGACCATGCTTTCCTGATGATTGGTCTAGTTATTTTGATTTTCAGGACCTAGCCACGGAAATAGTGACATTTTCACTATCTTCTTAAAAATATTCACACAACATAGCTATATGGAAAAAACTCATACAAACATAACTGTGCTGGTGATAAGGGTGAGGAGCTGTCAACCCAAGGAATGAGTGATTTGTTAGCCATATGCATTACTGATTAGATAACTGTACCATATACTATTGCTATATCAATATACATATATATATAGAGAGAGAAAGCTCTTAAGCATGAGGACAACAATTTTGGTAGAGTTTGGGGAAAAAAAATTCTACTTCCTTGTTTTATAACTAAGAACAATAATTTGTGAGAAAGAAATTATGTTTATTCTGATATATTCATTTATATAGATATTCAAATATATTTATATTTGAATAATAATATCTCCCACTCCACTTCTTCTTTCTACTCCCATTTTGTAGTCAAAGAGATCAAGACCCGAAGAAGTTAAATACTTATGTATACACACATATATGCATATTTAAAATTATATGACGGTTACTAACTTGAAATGCTCTGAAAATAATTAGAATTGAAAAAAAGAATTTAGGATATAAAAACCTCTAAGACATAAGGAGCAGCAAGAAAAGAAATTGCAAAATTATTTAATTATAAAATAGTTTTTGAATGCTTTTTTCGTCTCATGAGATTTTTCATCTAACAAAAGCTTAGTCACCTCTTTATGCAGAGTATCACTTCCATACCTGAAGATAAATATCTACTAGTAGCCTTTAAACAATGCTTGTCATGTTTGTCATTTATGATGCAGACTCATACATAAATTAAGTTTTCCTAAACTGTAGCTATGAATTAGGGTCCCGTGAAATATGCTATTGCTAACACACTGTGGTGGTATGTTGCTATCAGCTCAATTGTGTTAATGATAAATTTCCTTTAGAAAGGGGAAGGATCTGTTGACAGACAAAAACAGAAACTAACAATGGACTATTTAGACTTGCAAATGATGGAACATTTAATTATTCCAAAATAGCATTCCTCAGTTAGGGTATGATCATTAAATCCATCATCCTTCAGTTTATATGCATGAAACATTTATCATGTCTTCCTCAAACAGGAGTCAGTCATCTAAATATAGATTTTGGACCATCCATTTCAGCATGACATTTTGTCGAAAGCCCGGAATTTCATTTATTTTCTGTAACAGAGATAAAGTGTTTGTAAACGATGTGATAAGGCCATAAAGAGAAAGCAAGTGAAATCCAGCTTCATACAGAGATAAATACAGACTCTACTGAAGATGCCACCACCACATACAGAGAAAAATGAGAGACAGGATGTCAACAGTAACACTCGAGGTAAGGTTGGTGTCCTCTAGATATGTTTCTTTGTTTTTTGTTTTTTTTTTATGTGTGGTCAGTTTTAGTAATTTGTTCACAAATTAGTTCACATTTGTGCTTAAGGCAGAGGCAGTATGATCAAGACAAAATAAAACTAACTATACTTGAACTCTTTCTGTCAATCTTCAAATACCGACAAAAGTTGCTCTTTGATTTGAGAGATAAATGTTGCAGAAAGCAGTGTTTTATGAAATTCAGAAACTGATTTTTTTCCTGAAGACTCTCATTCTTCTGGAAGTATACATAGTACCTAGATATACATTATTTTAAGTCCCATTGGAGGAGAGTCATATTTGGGACTTGAGCAAACATTTCATGGGAAAACTTAGCTTTCTTTTGTACAAACAAAAACCAATTAATTCTTCTGTGAGGGGCCTCCCCCACTACTTATTATGTAATGACTTGCAGTGCAAGAGCTGCTGGGGAAGGATTTATGAACAAGCTTTTCCATAAAGGGCCTTGAAGTGCAGGGTCTTATGTGGTCCAACATTACCAACAGTGTCTCCTCCATGTCCCACTCCTCTCTGCCATCATGTTACAGTCCAAGAGACCAAGACCTAAAGAAGTTAAATGATGGACCCATAACCCCATGTGGATGTCAAAGACAGGCCCTGAGTTTGTGTTTCCTGATACTTATTAAAATGTCATTTTACTCCACTATTGTGCCACCGGGAAATGTGTGTGTCTGTGCAGGTACGTGTGTGTGCATCTCACCAAAGTGTGTCTATGAAATTTTAACCACACTATAAAATTAGGAAATAAGTGTCTAATAGCCTACACCTAATTAATGGGGTCAACTTTAGAAAAAAATTCCAACCAGTTTTCTTAAATAGTTTTATACATCCTATGAAAAGTTACAGAAAATCATCTTATCTTTAAAATATTTGTGCATGGTACATATACAGATGCACACATATAATCACGTTTATATATGTGTATATATATGCATATATACATGTGCGTGTGTTGAGAGAGAGTGAGAGATAAATCAGGAAACGCTCATTCAAAATATACTAAAAAATGAGATAAATTAGTATAGCTAACAATATATACACTCACCTGTCCCCAGGCCTGACCTTTTAAAACCAGAAAGACTTAGTCCTGTCCACTGATTCTCCTCATTTAGTTCTGCCTCTATGAGCCAGTTTTCCTCCTTCCTATTGCAGATCAGCTCAGAGTCAATGGTGGTGGATTGGCAAAAAAGAGGAGAGAAACATTTTGGATGCTAAGCAGTACTGACCGTGTTGAACTGTTTTCCTACGGTATCCACAACATAGAAATAGGGAATCCACACAAGCCTATGAATTTCCTTTAGGATTTAAGTAGCTGGCATGTGCAGTTGTTAACTGTTGGTAAACTCTCCTTTTTCTGATTTTCCCCTTCCATCCTAGCAGTAGAGGTCTCATTCATTATTTTTGAGGAAAGAATTGACAAGTGGTTCCGTTACTGCCTTGGTGAAGATCCAGAAATGGAAGATGCATCTTTTTCCATATGGACAAAACTGAGATCATTATACATAGATATTATGATAAGTAAAACCCACCTATTTTCTCATCAATGGGCTGGCAAAAATGGGGCTGAGGAGAAACAGAAGACTTAAACTAGAAAATCAGAGAAATGCTACAGGAAGCCGCAATGGACTATCCGATGCGATGTATTTATGAGGCAGCTACAGAGGCAAATAAATATCAGTTGTGTAGAACATTGCAATGTCTACAAAGGCAAAACTCTCATCATTTTGATAGGTTTTTTGTATACGTATGCACCACAAGTTCAAGCTTGATAATGTGTGATTTCTTACAATAATCAGTATCTGAATCTTCCTTTAGTTGGCATGCAAGGCTGTGAAAGACGTTACATTTAGATTGTCTGGCTTTCATAAAATGTGTGTGATGTCTCTGCTTCACTTCCAGCGCCTGTCTCTGCTTTCTTCTCTCAGCCCAGTTAAATATCTTATAACAATGCCCCCATGTTTACCATTTTTTCATGTATAGGGTTTTGAAATGTGGTACCTTGGAAAGTTTTGTAGGAAAAATCCTTTGCCTGGTGAAAGCGGCTTATAGCAACCCTACACATCTACAGAAACATTTCTATGGAAAAAAGAAAGTACTGCCAGACATTTCACAGAACTCAGGGCTGAAATACAGCTAAACATGGACAAAAGCGGGTTCCAGCAAAACATGATTTCTCTCCAAAAAAAATCCTGTCACCTCTGGTTTCCTTGCTCCCTTTATAATGCTGCTTCTTTCATTCCTCACCAATTCCCCAATCTCCAGTCCTTCAATTTGTTCAACTTTCAATTTTCTACTGTTTTTCAGCAAAATCTTTAGAATCTATATTTTGCTTTCATAATTCTCACTCCAATTCCATTTCCACACCATCGTCTTATCTTCACATCCCTCTCTCATCCTATTCCCATCCTATTTAACTGCAAAAGGTCATAAGGAAGGCAAAACAGGACAGCTAGAAGTTAGCTACTACCTGCACATTCTTTCATTTTTCTCTTCTTTCAGTTTTCCCCCACCTCCTCGACTGTTTCCTGACATTCATTCAGTTGTGCAGCTCCCACAGTGGGGTGGTGATGCACAGAAGAAAAATGGATATAACTCTGTGTACCCATGACCCACATATGAACAGGATGTAAGAAATTAAAAATAAATCAGGTGAAAGAATTCTAGAAGCTGAGGGACAAATTATCATGCTATTAGACCTCTGTGGTGATTTACCACTCTCAATGTCAACACACACACAAGAAGGTCAAAGTGGAAAACACGGCAGCAGCTAAGGGCAGTCATTGGAAACTGAAAGTGGGGTGAGCCATCTATGCCCAGCCTAGTGGGGCTCAAAGGGATACAAAGTTCTAGAGGAGTCAAGTTCAGAGACTGGGTAGGGCCAAATTGGAAAATGTTTAAGACCCAGGGAGGCAGTGTGAGAATCCTGAGGTCAGTGTTCGGTAAATTGATGAAGAAAAGGACTAATTTGGGAAACTATATTCTGCTCAGGTTTGCAGAAAGAAGAGGATATGGAGGGTCTCAGTGGCTTATGAAGGTCATCGTCCTCATCACTTCTGTGGTGACTTTTTTTTTTTAAGCTTCAAAGGAATGGAACACAGAAAGAATCCACCACCTGATACATATTTCCCAAATCTGCCAGTTTCATTTGCTCCCAGGAAGTAAGGAAGGTTTTTTTGTCACTCCACACTTAGAATTATTTTCCCTCTTCTAATATTATAGAAATTAACCCCAGGCATATATATATTATATTTGAAGACTTTGGGGAAGAAGTAAAGGGAAATGAGACAGCTCAAAGCAAGGACTGATTGTACAGAGAAAACAAGCTGGTTGGTCATTCAGCAAATTGCTCCAGCAAGGACTGATTGTACAGAGAAAACAAGCTGGTTGGTCATTCAGCAAATTGCTCCAGAGAACATTCAGACATCACCATTAACCTAGAAATATAGGGCACTGACATTTCTCATATCAGATGTTCTTGAAAAATGAAAGGTTTGGGAAAGAGGGTAAGGGGAAATAGCTGATATATGGTAAAGATCTCATAAAATCAGGGAGAAATACAATCAAGAAAAAATTGCCCTTTTGAAAAAAAAAAGACATATGGAAAATGTACAAGTACTTATGTCATTTCCTTCATCTTTTCTTTTAAAATCATTAGTTTCAGAGTACTAAGGGAATATCTTTAGACTATACTACATGGAAGACATTTTTAGGTAATAACACATAGGGATAAATTAGCTTTGTGAATATTTGTTCCAGGCATTGGGTTAAATATTTAGCCACCAGTATCAATAAGTTTGTTTGGGTCAGTATAATAGTCTTAAAACTTAAAAACATAGACCTGTGTTTATAGATAAAGATTAAATCAAGAAGAGACTTGGGTAATTGTTAACCCATAATGCCATCTGTTTCCTGAAAATGAAATAAATCTAACAGGAATTCCTTTTTACTAAGCCCTTGAGAGAGGGTTTACATTAGTGCTTGTGAAGATTGTTAAACTAGAGCAGGAATTAGCTCTTTGCTTCAGGTTTGTTTTAATATTATAATGATGCTATAAATTTGGGAGCTAATTGACATTAGGAAAAGTTCCAACCAGCTTTCTTAAACATTTTTGGACATTCTTTGAATAGTTTCAGAAAGTCTTCATATTCATGTTTTAAAATTTGTCCAATTTATATCAAAATAAATCATAATTACCGATAACACCAACTGCCACCCAGAATCACTTCTTGCTAAGATAGTATAATGAGCTCTGGACTTACCCTCCTGCCTGAAACTACCAAAAAATGGGCAAATATATGAAAAAAAAACAAAACAAAACAGTTTTTAAGACCTGGACAGCAGACAAGAAGGGATAGTGATCTCTGAGAGATGGCAAATAAGTGAGGTAAGCCCAATGATTGCCCCAGTTTTTTGCCTTAATAGAATTCCCAAGCCACTGTGCAAGGAGGGGGAACACAGTGTCTCCTTGAGTTGAGATGGTGGAGTTGAGAGTCTTGGGATAACAAAACAGCTACAGTTCACAGGACAGCACACTGGAAAAGAAAGAGCTGCAGAGGGGGTGCAGGAAGGATCTGAGAGGGTCCTTCTCCAGGATTTATATGAATTCAGAGAGCTAATGCATGTGAGGAAAATACCTGAAACCAGGGAAAAGACAACTTAAAGGATTAGAAGAAATATGCGCTAGCTTGTATGTATTTTGTCCCCCAGAAAAGCCACATTCTTTAATACCATCTTGTGGGGGCAGACTGATTAGTCTGTTGATTAGGGTGGAGCCTCTGACTGAATTATTTCCATGGAGGTGTGTGGACCCCGCCCATATAGGGTGGGTCTTGATTAGTTCACTGGAGTATTTAAGAGAGAAGCTAAGAGCTGAACCAGACCCAGACACTTGCTGATGCTTGGATGTGCTTGCAAATGAGGACAGAAGGATGTTTGGAGATGCTAATCTAGGAGATGAAGCCCCAAGTTTGCCCCAGAGAATCTAAGAGAGGACCCAGATGCTCAGAGAGAAAAGCCCTTGGAGAAAAAAGCAAGGACGCACAGGAGCTAGAGAGAGATGAGCGAAGACAGAAGCCCAGAGACATTTTGGAGAAAGTCATTTTGAAACACAACCTGGGAGCAAAGGATCAGCAGACTGTAGCCACATGCCTTCCAAGCTGACAGAGGTGTTTCGGATGTCATCGGCCATTCTTCAGTGAAGGCATCCTCTTGTTGAATCCTTAGTTTGGACACTTTTATGGCTTTATAACTTAGGTTATTTGTAACCTAATAAATCTTCGTTATAAAAACCAATCCATTTCTGGTATTTTGCATAATGGCAGTATTAGCAAACAGGAACAAGATATAATGGAACCATATAAAATACCCAGTTGATCCAAAACAAGATATAAAAAGAGGAAAAAGGAACAAAGAACAGATGGGACAAATAAAAACAGATAGCAAAATAATAGATTTAAATTTATCCATATTGATAAGTACATCAAATATAAATGCTTTAAATACTGCCATTAAAAGGCAAAGATTATAAAGCTGGACAAAAAGCAAGACCCAACTATAAGCTGCCCACAGGAAACACACTTTAAATATAAAGGCACAAATAGTTTAAAAGTAAAAGAACAGCAAAAGATATACCATGCTAAAACTAAATGAAAGATAGAGTGACTCTATTAGCATCAGACAAAGTATATTTCAAGGTGAAGAATATTAACAGGGATAAAGAAGGTCATCTTTGCATCTATGCACGGAATAACAGAGCTTCAAAACACACTAAGCAAAAATGATTAGAACTATTTGGAGAAATAGATAAATCTGCAATGATAGTTGGAGATATCAATACTCCTCTCTTAATAATTGTAGCACAAGTAGACAGAAAAATCAGTTGGATATAGAAGATTTGAACAAAACTATACCACTTCACCTAATTGACACTCCAACAGCAACAGCAGAAAAAATATTCTTTTCAAGTCCACATGGAATGAGATAGACCATATTCTGGGTCATAATAAAAGTCTCAATCCATTTAAAAGGTTTCAAGTAATATAAAGTATGCCCTGTGACCACAATTAAATTAAATTAGAAACCAATAACAAGAAGATGGTTGGAAAATTGTCAAATATTTGGAAACTAAATATGTCTATTAAATAAATTGAATTTGTTGTTAAAAACTTCCCCACAAAGAATGCTCCAGGGTTAGATGGCTTCATTTGTCAATTCAATTGAATATTTAAGGACAAAATAATCCCAGTTCTATACAAAATCTTTCAGAAAATTGCAAAAGAACTTAAAAACTCATTTTATGAGGTCAGCATTACTTTGATGCCAAGTGCAAACGAAGGCATTACATTCTTATGTTACATTTACACTTGTATTTAAAAAAAAAGAACTTTGACTCATACCTCACACCAACTACAAAATTAACTCAAAATTTATCATAGATATAAATGCAAAATCTAGAATTGTGAAAATTTTAGAATAAGAGAGAAACCTAGAGACCTTGTGCCTGCAAATATTTCTCAGATACCAGAGAAATGAAATTAGTTGTCCAAAATTTCACATTAAGTTAGTGGATGATCTAGAAAAATAGCTACACTCTTTCTATAAAAGGTCAGATAGCAAATGTTTTAAGCTGTGGGCTATGTGGTCTCTTGCAACTACTCAATTCTGCCATTGTAACAAAAAGCAGCCATAAATAATGCATAAATGAACACGTAGATGTGTTCCAATAAAACTTTATTTACAAAACAGGTGGCAAGCTAGACTCAGCCTGAAGTGAATAGCTTGCTGACCACTGATCTAGAATTAGAACTAAGAATAGGCACAACTGGAGCCTTTCCTATAGAAGACTTCCTCCTGCCTTCCTTCCTTCCCTCTCTCCCTTCTTTCCTTTCTTTCAACAAACATTGATTGTACCAGGCATTGTGCTAGTTTCTGAAAATGCAGTCAGGAATAAGCCATGATCCCTGCCCTCAAGGGATTTAATGGGCTAAAATTTTTCAGTAATAGTGTAATATGTACTATAATAAAGGTAATCTAGCTATAACTTCCCCCAAACAATTATCTCCATTAAATATGAATATCTAAATGTCCATATTTAATTTGGGGACTAGATTATGAGTACTTTGTGCTAGAATTGGGAAGATCTGCTTAAAAAGAATAAGCACTGTGAGCTATATTCTTGCCTATAATAAATTTATAATTTTACAGGGAAGTGAGGCATATTGATATGATTAAATCCCAAATGGGAGACCCTGTCCTCAATTTCTAGCCTCCTCTACCAGGATTCCATACTTAGTAATTATTCTATTCAGCCCCACAATTTCCTGCCCATGGCTTTGCTCAAGAGGTTGCCTCACTGGAAATGTTTTTGTCCCATATCTTCACGTACAAATCTCGCACAACCTCCAAAGCCTGTTTCAGATACCACGTCACCAAAAAAAGCTTTTCTGTTCTTCCCTTGTCTCCTGAGTCAGAAGAAATCTCCTCCTCTGGACTTCATGGACACTTTATTGCCACCACTCTTATGGCTTAATTACCTTGTCCTTAGTATTGTGATTATTTGTGTAGCCCTCAGCCCCATTTCTTCATAAGTTCCTTGCTTGCAGACACCATCCTTACTGTTTCCATCCCTCTACAATGTCTTGCTCAGTGTAGAGGAGATTGGCAAATATTTGCAAAATGAATGAAAGAAGAGAGAAGAGAGGGTGTCTGCAAGCTCTCAATAAAAGTTTGAAAGAATTAACAAGAGATCAATCGAGGAAGGTGCCTAGAAAAGGGCCTTTGAAGAAGTAGGGCTTGAGGTTAGTTACCTGTCTTGGTTTTGTCCCTACTAAATGTCTTGGTTGATGGCGTTGTGATTTAAGAAAGTCTTTGTTTGCGTGATTGACAGCTCCTGATGCTCATCTTCGGGGGCTGCCTCTAGGTTAGTGGGCTGGTTGATTGCCAGCTCTGGTTTTGAGCCCTTTCGTCAGCCTCCTTCTCCAGGGACGTGGGCCTTAGAGGCAACAGGGCATAAGTCTTCTCAGAATTCTTGTTCTCAGTTGTTTTCTAAATGATCATCATGTGTGCAGTATAATTTTTATTGTCAGACATGATTTTGGATACAGTCATGTTGAACCCCATAAATCTTTAGAGCCTGAATCATTTCAGAACTTGGTTTGACTGTTTTCAGAAGTAATCTCACCAGAATCTAGAATGTGGGCTTCTGAGTTGTCACTTTTAAATTTTGGAGCTCATCTGAGTTTTGTGATAATAATGGCCATAATTCTAGGTCTTAAATTATGCCTTTTCATCTTCAAAGTGCCTGGCAAATATTAACTAATTGACCCACAGATCCCCATCTGGAGGTCCACAGGCAAATATCAGCCCCATTTTAAAGGTGAGGGGAAAAGGTAAAAAAGTAAAGCTTATAGCACATCAGGTTAAAGCAAGAGAAATCCAGGATCAAGTCTAGAACCAGCTCCAGTCAACATCGCATGGGCTTCCAGTCACCAAAGAACTTCCTCGAAATCATGAACTGATTTTGTTTTCCCTTTGGAAGGAATGTGCATTATGTACATGGTTACTTTGACATGACAGGATTTCTTTTTTATGAGTCATTGAAGCTTTGCACTGAATATTACTTTCCACCTAAAATTAATCTCTAACTCTTGAGCCACACTTAGGTGGTTTTAGCCCCATATTTTAAAGACAGTTCTCTGGTCCATATGCAAAAACAAAAGGCATATGCATAGGCCACACTTCCATCAGTGATAATATGCACATAAAAATAACTGCCTGAAAATGCTTAGCTGCAGGATCTCCTCATCTTTTTGTACTCAACCCGTTTGCACTATAGGAAATGGAGGCTATCTGAATGCTTGATCAAACTCTGCCAAATGTCCCTTTATTTGTGAGACCTAAATTTAATATTTCCCTTGCCTCCAAATTAACTCGCCCTAATAATTTGGAATGTCCTTCACCACTGCTGCCTCTTTCACAAATTAACCTGGCAGTCACATATGAAAAGCTAATATTGCTACTGCCTCTGTGTAAAATTTCATAAATAATGCTGCTTTAGTATCAACAAAGATTATTTGCTAACCAGTTCATTCATGAGCTTATGTTATAACTAGGAAGGAAATCTGATAACCTCCTGTTTTAATTTGCATACTTTTCCAAATGTGGTAAAAATGTGCCCCAAGTTATTGAGAATAAAGCTTGTGGAACGGAGCGGCAAGCATTTGTATGAAAATGGCCTTGGATGTACTTGTTGGCTTCCTTCTCCTCTAGTGGTCAATTTCCATGCTTATCACAAATGACCTGAATGTCATCACTGCAGTAAAGTCAGCCAATTTTGGGCTGTGCAGCCAGATCCAGGTCCTTCTTAAAATAGGTAACTACCCCGAGAGTATTTCAATGTGCTTGTAAATATTAGAGAATTTTGGCAATGGTTTTGGAAGTCATCCTAACAGTGGTTAAGAGCAAAATTGTTAGATGGGGGAACTGACTCAGAAAATCTCTACTGAGGTCAGACTTAGTAGACCAAGTAGCCAATCAAAATGCTTGTCTGGTGCTTGTTCATTTATATGTTCAACAGATGTTTATGGAATACTTACTATGGTGAACACGACAGACATGATCGCTGTCCTCCTGGAGTGGACAGCCTAGTGAGACCATGAGATAGCCCAACCAATGTTAAAAGTCCCATTAGAATAAAGAATGCTCTGGCAACACCTAAGAGAATCACCTTGTTCCAATTTGGTGCATCAGGGAAGACATAGAAGAGGAACCGGCTTTTAAAGGCTGACTTCTAAACTGAGATTGGAGATGCTAGCTAGATGAAGAGGCCAAGGTAAGAGTGTTCTTGGCCAGGGAATTGTGTTTCACTCTCACAGGACCAGAGGAGAGTAGGAAGAGAGGAAGCAGGAGAGGAGGCTCTGGATTATACTAGAACCGGGCTTTGCAGGTTTCATAAACCTTGTTAAAGAGTTTGAACTTTTTCCTGAGAGTAGTGTGAAAGTGTGGAAAGATTTTAAACAATGGCGTACATGGTTGGCTTTGGATTTTTTAAAAAACGTCACTTGTACAGTAGAGTGGAGAAATGATTGTTGTGGGCTAAGACTACAAGCAAACAAGCCAGTTTGGAGGTTGTGGTAGTCATCCATCTGGACGAGTAATGATGGTGGCCTGGATTAGGAAAGCAGCATTGGGGATAGAGAAAACAAAGTGGATTTGTAAAGATACAAAAGTTAGGACTTCCAGAATGGTTGGATATGGCAGGGGAGGAGTGTGAGGGGTCAATGCCACCTCCCAGTTTCTGGCTTGGGTTAATGTCAGTAGCATTTGTTGATGTTAGATGTTGATTGCACTTATTGACGTTAGAAGCACAAGAAAGAGTAGATGGGGTGTGGGGCAGATGAGAAACGGAAATTCATTTTGGTACCATAGACTAACTGCCTACTGGAGATGACAGTAGGCAGCTGGATATATTAGCCTGAACTCCAGGATAGATATGGAGATGGGGGCTATAGGTTTGAGAGTCATTACAATATAGAAGGTGGACAAACCAGGGGAATTGACCTGGGAGAATGTATAGAGAAAGAAATGAGAGCCTTGGATAAGAATACCAAGGAACACCCTCACGGAAGGGGCCCAGTGGGATCTGCAGGAAAGCTCAAGGAATAGCCAGAGAAGTAAGAAGAATACCAACGAGAGAAAAATATAGCAGAAACCAAGGCAATTGTGCTTCAAGATGAAGGAAACAGAAATGAGAATATAAGGGACTGATGAATGGGATTTAGGAATAAGGTTATTGGTGACCTTGTTGAGAGCAGATTCAGCAGAATGTTTATAATAGAAACCATATTTTTGTGAGATAAAGCTGAAAAGGAGGTGAGAAAATATAGACAAAATGTATTTCCCACCTTTGAGAAATTGACTGGGAAGAGGGGGAGAGGAACAGGGTAGCAGCTGAAAGGTGAGGAAGGGCAGATGGACGGTAGGTCTGCAATGAGAAAGACTTGAGTATGTTTAATTGCTTTGAGAAAAGAGCCAGGAGAGCATGAGAATAAAGGCCCAGGATGAAGTGCACGGAGTTTATGGAGCAAGCAGGACTTGTAGTCCCAGCAGGCTGCCTGTTAGAGGTCCTACCCAACTTCAGAGGAAACACTCAATTGCACTCTCAGCTCACGTTAACACCATTTTTTACAGTGAAAAAAATTTAAATGACCTTTATAATTTTGCCTTGGAAATTATTTGGCTCTGATAACTCACTCACTTTATGATTCAGTATGATTTATCAGCAATCAATGTGCATACTTGGGAATTTTGGAAAATTGAGACCATCCAGCTCACAAATTGTTTTCAAATGTAGTAAAATGTTTATGAATACTAAATTTAACAATGTTGACATAATAGTACTTCTTATGTACATTCTATTATTTATTACATTTGATTTTCATTATCCATATTTTGGATTCAGCGTATGTGTTTTTTTTTGGATCCCAAAATGTCTGTAGGTAATGAATAGCTCACAAGTGCCAGGAAGTTTACCGCTGTTGCTTAATGACCAAAATAGTGTGAAGAACTGGGCTCCTGGGAATGGAAGGGGATGGAGACATAACAGAAGCGAAGGGACTTGACTTCAAAAGAAGGGGACTTTTCTACCTTTGTACAGGAGAAAGGAACAAAAGAACAGATCAAGAAGCCAGAAGATAAAACTTCCATTCGATGGTCTCTATTTTCTCAAAGAAATAGGAATTGAGATGCTTCACCTCTTGTGTGTGTGTGTGTGTGTGTGTGTGAGAGTGTGTATGTGTAGTGTATCTTCTTGAGAATTTAAGGCATTGACATTCCCTCTGGAAACTCATCTAGAGGCAAACATCTTGAACATTTTCTCTGCTGGATAGTGTTCCCGACTTGTTGGTTCTTTCCTATTCTCCTTCCACCTTGGAAGGAGATGGGATCGGGGGGATGAAGAGATACACAGAAATGCTGTCCCTCTCTGTGTGAACTTTAGGAGATTGACCCTGACCTCATTTTTCTCAACACAGCACCTCTTTCCTTATCCCTTCAGGTTCTAGATACAGGGAAGTTGTTAGTGTAAAAACTTCCCTTCCCTTTAAAGTCTTCTTTAATAAAAGAAAGAGAAAATATTTTAATATTAACTCTAATGTCTCTTTTTCTACTTTCCTTTCATTGTAAAAAATACTATGCATTTACTATAGAACAATTAGAACATGCAAATAGGAGTTTCAAAATACCACTCTTGACATATCAACCATGTTAATATGTTGTTTTTTTCTTAAACAATAAGCATTTCATTATAGAAACTGTTTTATTACCTGCTTTTCTATTTCAAGTAATGTATTGTGAAGGTAAATAAACATTCTTCTATATCAGAATTTTTAATAGCTATCTTGCTTTCCATTGTATAGCCATTTCCCTATTGTTGGACATTTTTTCTAAAATTTCAATATTATAAAGAACACTGTGATGATTATCCTTGTATTTATATATGTATATGCATTACTGAGTATATTTATTGAGGATAAACTCCTAGTAGTAGAGTTACTAGGTATGAGTCTGTACTTTTTAAGGCTTTTGATATATATTTATTTTGAGTCTGCTTTAACATCATCCTTTTACTCCTCTGAAGGTCCCTAGGTCCTTGGCATATATTTTGTTACCTTCTATTTGGAAAAGAAGTCAGAGATGACTCCATGAATTTCGGAGCCAACTTGGGAAATATCAAAATGTCCAAAACCCAACCTTCTGACAATCTCTGCCTCTTTAAAAATTTGAATCACTTCTGCACTTAAAGTTATCTCCACGAAACGGTGTCAAACTCCAAGTCTGCAACCCTTGTTGCCAAACAGTCCATTTCAATAATATGATTCCCAGTGATGCTTTCAGCGTCTGCATGAACTGAAGGTCATTTGTAGTGAGAACAAAGTCTTCCCTCTGGATACATCTGAATCATCTTACTCACCTCAAAATGTTGGACTGCCTGTGGGGAAACTGAAACAAGCCGGGCACTATTACTAAAACCTCCTAATTATTTAAAAAGCCATTTGGGATATTAGAGTAGGTTTCTTTTTCTTTCATTAATGCCCCTGGGCAGGCTATATAGAAGTTAGAAAGAACTCCACTGCTTTTGGCTAAAGGCCATTGCAGTACTTCCAGATGGAGAATAAAAAACAAGTACAAAATATTCTTCACAAAAGGTTATAAGCTTGTAGACAGAACAGAATTAAAGTACAATTTTGAGTATACCAACACACAGCACTTCAGCCTTGGTTTTCTGAAGGGAATGTCAGATCAATACATCACCATGTCAAATTGACTGTAATGTCTAAAATAACTTTAGATTGGACTATAGAAGGAGCTAATGTGAAAAAAGAGAAAAGAAGTTATGTGAATGTCCATGCTGGACAATAAGTACCTTGTTTTATAGGGAACAGGTCTTGAAAGCACCCTGGATAAATAACCCTAAGAAATTTGTGGAATTATTCAAAATGCATGTGACAGAAGTCTAGGGTAATGGGCAACAAGTGCATGCCATTATTCAGCATAACATATCCCATTTGAATTAAGAACTTTGCATCATGCAGATTTTTCTAAGCCACATAAATGATTGCACCTGAGTTTCTTATAATTTATTTTACATGGCAGAATTAGAATAGAGTGATATTAAGGGGACAGTCACTTGAAGGTCTTAGCAATGTGAAGAGGCTGGCTGTGAAGTGTCATGAATAACCCCTGGAACTGAAGGAATAGGACTGGATTTCTTCCACAGAGAAAGCTTGGCAAATTCCCATGAAATTAGGTCACTAGGAGAATGTTCCAGGGCTGGCAGCATACTTACAATTCTCAATCTCCTTTCCAAGTTGTTAAAAAGAAGAAGAAGAAGAAGTCTCTCTGTACTTAGAGATTCTGCTAAGGCTGTATCTGAAATAACAGAATGACTTGCTTGAAGGGACACTAGATGAATACTCAATATGATAAAGAAATTTAGAGAATTAAGGGATTAGCTTAGCTATTGAGGCTAAAGGGTGGGACCAGAAGCTCACCACTCACCTGATTAACAAGTTTTATTGAGAATCTGTAAGCCTGATATCAGGATAGACGTAGACTTCGGTTGGGTCTCTACCTTCAGTTCATTTGGAAGTTTAGTAACAGCCCAAACAGGTCAACCACACCTATATAATCCACCTGGTCCAATTAGATTGGAAGTTTGGAAGATGACTTTAAAGACAGATGAAGCCAATTGTTGAAGTCAGCGGCTAGTACAGTGACTTACCAGGTTCATGACCTTCTCACATTTCAAATCTTGACTGCCGTTTTTAGAGACAACTACTGACACATTTGCTTTAAAAAGCCTCTAAACAAATTTCAATTTTAGACAACTATGTTTAAGTCCTTTTTTTCTGGCCAATGGCACAGATGTGAAATCTTTCCTCTTGTTGTCAAATGTTTGTTTGAAATGTTGAAAGAGCTTCTTTAGTTTGGTTAGCTAGTGATTTTCATTAACCATTATTCCTGGGAAAGAATGAAGTCTTTGAAGGTCTAGAGCAACTGAGCTTTCAAATTCCCTGCAGGTTCAGCAGTCAGATCCTTGTCCCTCCATATCGTGGTCTTTGGTATCAAATTGCTTGGAAACATTACTTACATTCTTCCAACTATACAGATGATAATTGCCTCCCATAATAAAAATGGAAGAAAGCAATAAAATTTCACTTCCTGTTACAGCAATGAATGTTCAAGTTATCACTTGACTATTCAGGTTTTGGTTTTCTAGTCATGAGTTGTTCTGCATGGGAAGGCCTGTACATGTGAATTGCTTGTCATCTGCTATGGTGGCTTGTGGCCAATGTATTTAGAAAAATAACAACACACAATGTCTTTTTTTTTAAAGATAAACTTGGGCTTGGATCCTAAACTATTTTGTTTGTTTGTTTGTTTTCTTTAAACCCAACATCAAGTGGCAGTAGATATTGTTCCCTCTTGGCTAGAGGTTTGAACACTTTGTCACTAAAGAAATATTGTTTCATGACTGAGACACTGTAATTTCATTTTCACATGATTTTAGTTTCATCACATTGATAACTGATTGTTGTATGTCTTATGAATTTTTTTATTATTCCAATCTATCAGTTTGAGAAATTCTAATTATCACATGGCAAGTCTGATTTTTTTTAATTCAATTTTATTGAGATATATTCACATACCATACAATCATCCAAAGTGTACAATCAATTGTTCACAGTACCATCATACAGTTGTGCATTCATCACCCCAGTCTATTTTTTGAACATTTACCTTGTACCAGAAAAAGCGAAAGTAAGAGTAAAAAATAAAAGTAAAAAAGAACACCCAGATCATGCTCCCCCCCCATTTTTCATTTAGTTTTTTGTCCCTATTTTTCTACTCATCCATCCATACACTGGGAAAAGGGAGTGTGATCCACAAGGAGTTCACAATCACACTGTCACTCCTTGTAAGCTACATTGCTATACAATCGTCTTCAAGAGTTAAGGCTGTTTTGCTGTTTGATAGTTTCAGGTATTTACTTCTAGCTATTCCAATACATTAAAACCTAAAAAGGGTTATCCATATAGTGCATAAGAATGCCCACCAGAGTGACCTCTCGACTCCGTTTGGCATCTCTCAGTCACTAAAACTTTATTTTGTTTCATGTTGCTTCCCCGTTTGGGTCAGGAAGATTTTCTCAATTCCATGAGGCTGGGTCCAGGCTCAACCCCACAAGTCATATCCTGTGTTTCCAGGGAGATTTATACCCCTGGGAGTCATGTCCCACATAAGGGGGGAGGGCAGTGGGTTCACCTGCCAAGTTGGCTTAACTGGAGAGAGGGGGTCCCATCTGAGCAACAAAGAGGCAGTCAGGGAAAGACTCTTAGGCACAAGCCTAATTGTTTTTTAAGAAGAGCTTGCTGTCGCATATGACTGGCTGCTTATCTATAAAATGCAGAAATACTAATTTTATTTGGAAACAACCACAAGGATCTGTTAAATTATGGATAAAGTATGAATTATTTTATGCCTAATTATAAAAATAATGAGTAAAATATCAAAGAAATTTGTTTGGGGAATTCTAGTTTAAAAACCTACTGATTTTCTTATTAGAACTTTGGAAGTAATTCTATTTCCTATTTTATGAGGAAATCATTTTTTTATTATTAATGTGTTTAATTCTCCAAAGTTAGCTGTGATATTTTTAGTGGATGCTTGCCTGGAAAATACAGGCAAAGTGATATAATTATTATGTGAATTTTATCATCTCTCCAAGAAAGCAAAAAATAAACAGAAAGACTAATTTCAGATAAGAATAAGGACATCTAGCTTCTAGTTTTTGCTCTAACACTAGCAATCTTTGGCAAATTAATTTTCTGGGGCTTGATTTCCTCATCTATAAAATAAAGAGGCAAGATGTAGATCAGGCCTGATCTAAATAGTCCTGAAATATGCTCTACCAAAAAACAAAAAATGTTCAATGGTCAAGTGAATTTGGAAACCACTCTGCACTGTATTTTCTATGAGATGTTTATGAAGTACACTGGTGTGTTAATAGTGCTGAGAACCTGAGGTAAAGGTACTCGTTTATGTCAAAAATTCCCAAACCTATTTGGCAACAGATATAGTGTGTGTTCCAGCTCCGTAATTTTTTTTTTTTTTTTTTTTTTGGTAGCTCAAGGCAAGACAATAGAAAGCTGAATCTCATTCTTCTTTTGAGAACCAAAATTGGAACCCTATGTATGTATAAAACTCCTGTTTTTCTTCCAAATTATTTATTTTTCCTACTATTTAGTTTCTATGTTGACCAAAAGCAGCAGTTTTCATGAACACTCCAAGGACCACAACCTTGTAAGTCACTAAGACTTCTTGGGCACTAGGAAAGTACCAATATTATGTTAAGCCTTACTCAATTGTTAAACAAATTTCAAAAAGGACAAATAGCTAAAGCACTGAGACATCCAAACCAACTGTAGCAAATCATTGACCACATTTAATCAACAAATATTTAGATAGGTCCTGGAAGGACACTATGACAGACATTCTAAAAGGTGCTTTATGTCCAATAAGAGATGAGATATAATAATATATTAATCAAATAATATGTTACTATGCCATATGCAAGCAATATAAATGGCTACTGTTTATTAAGTCCTACCATATGGCAGGCACTATATCTACATTGTCTTTCATCCTTAAAAAAAACCTTACAGCATAGATCCTATTACTGTTTTCATTTTATAAATTCAGAAGCCGAGGCATAGAGAGGTTCATGATTTGTTCAAGGGCACACAGCTATCAAATGGCAGGAAGGGTTCACACCCAGGTCTGCATGACTACAGCATCACACTACCTTTCAAATTATGGTTCAGCATGAATGTAGGCAGAACAGAAGAGACTAAAGAGGCGGGGAAATAGTGATAGGAGAATTGGACTCATTGGTGAACCTGGATCTTGTAAGAAGGGTCAAATCAAGATTGTGAAGAGAATGAGTTGGCCTCAGATAAAAGAATGGGTATTTCTTTTGCTGAGATAGGAGTGACAAAGGGATAGATGAAAAAGGAGATAGATCAGAAGTATGAGAAGAAAAAGAGGCTCCAGACTCATCCCTTTGTCATACGGAGAATCTGGGGACAATTCATAATATTCATCTCCTCCCAGAAACACACATTTGAATATGACCTGCCTTTCTTACTCACTGTGAGCCCTAACTGGAATGAACTCAAGTCCTCTCCATAAATGATCAAGTCTACCTTATCAGATCAAATATCTTGCAGAAAATGAGTATCTGTGATTTTCTTCCCAGAAACTCCCAGAGCCAGCCACAGTCCTTTTTTTTCCCTGAAAAAAAAAAAAAAAAAAGACAAGCCATAGAATCCCATATAGCCAAAAACTATCTCCCTGTTTTCATGGGGGTCTGCAGAAGTCAACACAGATGCGCCATCTTGTTGCCAAGGAATCCTTCCAAAGCAAAATATCCATTTATTATTAGAGAACAATACTTTTGTATTGGAAGCCTAGATAAACAGCACCTTCTATCCCAATCTATTTCAAATATTTCTGTTTGGTTTTTCCTGGGCACAAAGATTCCCAACAAAGTGTCTGAGCTGATGAACAGCAGCTTGGTGCCACTGAAGATTACCATGTGTCTTCTCCAATGTAAATTTCATCTACTTAAGAGGGTTGAGTGAAGAGCCTTCTCTTAATGCTTCATCCCCTCTTCAACTCACAACCTTTGAACTTCATGGGGCTTAAGTAAATTAAAGTATTAGATTCCACCATGACTCACAGTAATGAAAACCTTTCTCCAAGGCCTAGTTGAGCTTCAGAAAATAAAGACCTTATGTGAATTCCTTTGGTCCGTGACATTTGGCTGTTCTGTAGGTATTTAGATAGGTTCAGGGAGCATCTTACCCAGGCTTCAACCAAAGGTAAGCTATGGTTTGGGATCCAAGACTGTTGTGTTCTTGTTTCAGATTTTCTGCTAATTCATTGTGTGGACTTGGTCATGTAGAAATGTTGGGTAAAATAGTCTTCAAGATTCTGGATTGTAAAGGTGGGCAAAACAGATTATCTACATTAAGGAAAAGCCTGACTTTGGTGTGTGTGTTTCAGAGTGCAGTGCCCACATCTTTCAAAGACAAAGATAGTTTGTTCTTAGGTCATTCAGTGATTAAAGAGTGTGCATATGAACAAAATAGATTCATTCATGGAAATTACATTCATAAGTTATACAAATGTATAAAAAAGTCCAAGCAATGAACAATGAAACAATTTCTCAGCTTTGCTCTATAAGGTGATGAAAATTTGTATCCATATCTAGATATTCTGGAATAATTCAGAAATTACCCTCTGGAATTTGTGAATCAGTGATTCTACACATCTGGGTGCCTGGGTAGCCCAGTCCACTCCTGACTATAGAAATTTGTGCCCTCTTACTTTGCAATAGGAAGAAGAAAATGAAGTTTCCAAATTTAGCAAAAAAGACTCAGGAAGTCTAGTAAATTTATCCATGCATCTACAATTTTATCGAATCAACAATTTATGAAATTCAAGAGAAGGACTTCATGTTTTTTTTGTGTGTGTGTGTGTGCTGTTTTCTAATAATAATGAAATACTTAGGTAGAACTACATCTGCATGTCTACCTCCTGAGAATGTAAACCTTTGTAAAATGCTGACCTGAATAAAGAGATGACATATTTAACCTTGGAAGAAAAGGAGCACTAACTGATTAACTTGAAGCTGGATCCATTGTTTGGTCTTGTTGAATCCACACCGCACTATGAGATCAAAACTAAATCTAGGAAACTCATTCTCTGTATCTTAGCTGCCATTTTCTATTTGATTTTTCACAAAGAGTTCTAAATGTATTGTTTTATCTCCTTGAGGAAAATTCCTATTTCCCCCTCACCCAAGGCAGACTTTCTGCCACCTGGTAAGGAGCCTCAAAATAAATTAGACTCCATGCTACATGAGAAAACGAGGATGCCTTTGTACCTAGACACGTGGTATGGTCCCCCGTACTGGTAAATACTCACTGAATGTTTATGGAATGGGTTGCTAAGTTAATGAATTAATGAGAGAAGTGAGAATTTGGGGGTCCTAACATGTGGCTGTACGGAGCTTGCAAATGTCTTTGTGAAGCATCTTAATCTTTCAGGAATACTGAGTCAAGCTTGGGTCAGGTGGCTGCATTTAGAGTCTAGCTCTTCACCATAACCCTACTGGTCAATTCTAATTCTATAGCAAATCTAGGAACATACCCCCTGCCCAGCCTCCCTACCAGTCCAGTCTGGTCATGGCAGACATGAAGTTTTATGAATTCCTGGTGCAATTAATCCTCCTCAAATGCCAGCAAAACAAGGTTTGAGGAAAAGTGTTCTAAGTTTACTGAAAATGAGAACAAGCATTTTGTTCCCTCTGCTTTTTCCTAGAGTAATTTATTATAGCCGTAAAGCACCACTCCAGGGTGATCTCTAAAGAAGTTCAAGTTTAGATTTTTCTCTCAATGTCTCTCAATAAGCTCTTCTGGAATGAAAGATACTATTGTGGCAAAATCCACTTTGCAGAAAGTAAACATGGCATCAAAGGAAAGGAACATGTCCCCAGCTACCTCTTTCTTTTCACAATTGCATCCAGGCACAGCCATGGCGATCCAGGGTTCAATTACTAGTAATGCTGTAAGCATCTCAACATTTCTTCTAGGGTCAGAGAGAGGAGGGTCTAAGGTGATCTATTTATATGCTACCTTTGCCTTTGTTCTTTCTTTTCCTCTCTTGTTCCTATGTACCCAAGGCCTCAGCGGCCATTATCTATAGCTTAGCTCCTCTTTGTTGTGTCAAGAGTTAGTGAAAAGTTGTTGGGTAGATGGATGAGCATCACTTTCTCATTCCAATGCTTTAGGCTCCTCCAGCCTCAATGGGGAGACCAAGAAAACAGCTTAGAAACTCTTCCTGTGAAGTGAATTAACAGCTTTCAGATAATTAGATGGCTCACAATTTTTTTTTTATCTTTCACAAAGAATTCATTCATGAAGATGAGAAAGATGTTTGTTCTTGAAGAATGATTTATCCCACTGAAGAATGATAATGCAGGGCTGTAACAAACTTATGGAAGATGTGTATGAGGATTTGTTCATTTATTTGACAATGCTTATTAAGGACTTATTATGTGCCAGGCATGGTTCTAGGTGCTGGGCATACAAGACTGAATAACTCCCTGTTCTCAAAAGGAAGATATGTAAGAACCAAATAAATGGATAATTATATAATTTCAGGTGGTGCTGTGAAGAAAAATAAAAGGAGGGTGGCAGAGGGCAAGTGCATGCACGTGTTTGAGAGGGCAATATCCAAGTGGAGATCCAATTGATGTAAAGGAGCATGGGAAGGTCTGGAGGAAAAATGTTCCATCAAAGAAACAGCAGAAATGAAAGCCCTAGGGCAGCGTGGACTCTGAAGGTACTCAAAAGCCAGTGTGGTTGGATAGAAAAAGAAGGAGGTGCGTGGCTCGACTGAGTATAGAGAAGGTACAGGGCCCCAATTAAGTAGGTCTTTTTAAGTCAAGGCAAAGAGTTTGAATTTTATTCTCAGTGTAATGAAATAATATTGCAGACCTTGAAGGGGAGTGATACAACCTGATTTATATTTTAAAAAATCACTGTGGCTATTTTATGGGAAAAGAGAGGAAGCTGGGAGACAAGTTAGGTGGTTTTTGCAGCAGTCCAGGAGAGTAAAAAATGATGGTGAAAGTATCAACAAGTAATGCCATTAAAAACCTCTTTCTCCATGTTTATTGGCATGGATATTCTCTCCTATGTTCTGTCCTAGATTTGCAGTACTCCAACAAAAGCATCCTGCAATCATGTCTCCGATAAGTGAGTTAGGTGTGATTTTCGTTTCTCCCCTTCTCATTAAGCCTAGTTAGACTAGAAGAATGTTTATGTGAACTCCTGAAATGAAAAAAAAAATGAGGTGATATGTGAGACACATGAAGATTAGGAGGAATTGTTGCTCAAACAAGGAAAAATACTGGTGAGCAAGAAGGAAAAACACATCAACCAATCCTCAACCTTTGCAATAAAGAAATAGATGATTGAGCAAAAGAAAAATAAGGAAAAGTAAAAGATCCCATGGAAATGTATACTAATTTATCACAGTTTCGACACCAAAAAGAGTATGGTCGAAGAAAGGATTTTTGTGGCATTTCTGTGCATGTTTGGTAACGCAGGAAATAACACTTGGACATTGAAATGTTGGAATTTCCAGTAAATGTTTATGACTTTATGTAGACAAAGGGAAAATGTTTAATTTGGGACCATTCGGGATAATTGGGGATGCAGACATTTGAACTATATAGTGTGGTTTTGTAAAACACACAAATTTCTATTGATTCATTCCACCAGACGTAATCTTGGTGAAGTAAGAGAAAGAATTTTCTTCTCCATTTTGTAGATAGGAAAATGAAATGCAGAGAAGGTGTGCCTGTTTGAATGTATTATGTCCCCCAAAATGCCATTATCTTTGATGTAATGTTGTGCAGACAGATGTATCAGTGTTGATTAGATTGTAATTCTTTGAGTGTTTCCATGGAGTTGCAACCCATCCAACTGTGGGTGATGACTCTAATCCGATAATTTCCATGGAGATGTGGTGCCGCCCACTCAGCGTGGGCCTTGATTAGTTTACCAGAGCACTATATGAGCCCAGACAGAAGGAGTGAGCTTGCTACAGCCAAAAGGGAAACTTTGAAGAATGCACAGAAGCTGAGAGAGTAGCTGCAGATGAGACAGTTGAAGATGGCCATTTAAAGCAGACTCTTCCTCCAGAGAAGCTGAGAGAGGACAAACACCCCAAGAACAACTAAGAGTGACATTTTTTGAGGAACTGTAGCCTAGAGAAGAACATCCTGGGAGAAAGCCATTTTGAAACCCAAACTTTGGAGCAGACACCAGCCACGTGCCTTCCCAGCTAACAGAGGTTTTCCGGACACCATTGGCCATCCTCTAGTGAAGGTACCCGATTGCTTATGTGTTACCTTGGACACTTTATGGCCTTAAGACTGTAACTGTGTAACTAAATAAAACCCCTTTTATAAAAGCTGATCTATTTCTGGTAATTTGCATTCTGGCAGCATTAGCAAACCAGAACAGAGGGGTTAGAGGAGTTGCCTTCTGTTATGGTTATTTTTGTGTATCAGCTTAGCTGGTTATGATATTCAGTTGTTTGGTCAGTCAAGCACTAGCCTGATAGTTACAGTGAGGGTATTTGTGGATGGGATCTGCATCTACAATCAACAAAGGAGATCAATGTGGGGAATCTCCTTATCCAATCAGTTAGAAGTCTTAAGACAAAACTGAAGATTTCAGAGGTCAGAAAAGGAATTTCTGCCTCAACTTCTGCACTGCTTCTTGCTGGAATTTCCAGCCAGCCAGCTACCCCTGGAGAATTCTCAGTAAGGACGTCAGCATCACCTTTATCTGAATCTCCAGCTTGTGGCCCGCCCTACAGAGTTTAGACTTGCCAGCCCTCATGGACATGTGAATCAACTCCTTACAGTAAATCTCTCTCTATATAAACCTTTTTCTATATACAAATACATTTTTAATTACATATTGATCAGATCAGGCCTACAACCTCCAAACCTAACATCCCATCTACTACTTTAGCTACTACAGAGTCTGGTCATCTAACAAGAGTCTGCAAGTCATTGCATCCTTTTCTTTTTTCATGTTATTCCACTTAGCAGAGGAATGAATTTCCCTGGCAGGAAAAGTGGAACAAAAGGAAAACATGTTTGTCTGCCAAAAAAAAAAAAAAGTTTTAAACCAGCATATATGTCATACACACAGACAAAGACACACATGCAGACCATTCACCAGTGTATTTTTATCATGTTACTTTTTGCCATCTGATGATCTAAATTTCATGTAGTTCAGTAAGGAGCCAAGTAAGAAAAACAGTAGAAAACAAAACCTGGAAAAAAAGATTAAAACATAATAGAGTTCTTAATTCTGGAAGACAGAAGCTGTAAGATAATTCTATCACAATCTAATAAGCATAACATCTTACTCAGAGGTTGGTAACTAATTGCTACCATTGCCATAAAAATTGCATATTTGTGTATCTTCTCCATTCTGGGTATGATGTGAGCTGCTGATCTATCTCCACAATGGATGCAACAAGACAGATGGGTATAAATTTCATTCCTGGTTAGTTATGACTAAAACTTCTGGGGATATTGAAAACAAAGAAACAAAAAAAAAAAAAAAAGAAAAACAATTGTTCAACACTAGAATGGTTCACATCAAGTGAAAGTTTGAAATAAGCTCTCCATTCCTCTGGGCCCGTTTATTGTTATTCTCTACTTCTATCTCAGTCATTTGCTTTTCTCTATTGTTGGACAGATTGATTGTGATGGTTAAGTTCACGTGTCAACTTGGCTAAGTTATGGTGTCCAGTTGTTTGGTCAAGCAAGCCCTGGCCTGACTGTTACTGTGAGGATATTTCATGGATTTAAATCATCAGTAGTTGATGCATGTATGGCTGATTACATCTACAATAAACTGAGGAGATGGCCTTCAACAATGAGAAAAGTCTCATCCCATCAGTTGAAAGCCTTAAAAGAAGAAATGATGATTTCAGCAGTCAGAAGGGAGAATTTCCATCTCTACTTCAGCCAGTCAGCCTGTCGTGGGAAATTGGTCAAAAACTTTCATTGGAGTTCCCGGCTTGCAGCTTGCCCTACTGAATTTGGACTTGTGCATCGCCACAGTTGCATGAGACAATTCCTATAATAAGTCTTATAATATTTATGTTTTATATAAATAAGGATTGCCCTGAAGAATCCCGACTAATACATTGCCCCATATATCTTAATTTTTTTCTGTTTTCAAGTCCTCACCTATTTCAAGAGAGTTCAACATTGAAATGCAATGATTTCACCTTTTATGAACCCCTGTGCAAAAGCAAACTTTGGAATTTGTTGATATAATTTCTGTATTTTCAACTGTTTGCAAGCGAATCCAATTCCTTTTACTCCTGCTGAGGACTGATTAGCATCATATCAGTAAGTTGATGTGCAGGAGGAAATCACTTACTAGTGAGTGAAACTAGTCCACTGTCGAGAATATATAGCTTAATAAGATTTTGTTTTTCTCTATTATTGTGCACATAGCAAATTCTGAACATTTAATTTGGGAACTTCAGATTTCTCCATTAGTATCCTGGGCAGGTATCAAGGATTTATTGTACCTAAGGTCTATTATATAATGCAACTCAGGGTCCAGATAGAGTCTAATTTCAATACTACTCCTCTGGAATTCTAGGCCACCATTGCATGCTTCTGGTTCTTCTGTTTACATACGGCATCTTTTTGGCCAGGGAAAAAAAGGGGTTAAACTTCATTTTGAGAGTTCCCGTTGAGTTAAGACGAAAACTTCTGGGGGGGGGGGGAATTGTTTTGGAGAGTTTAAGGTTGGACCACAATAATGGGTGCAATCACTGTACCAAAAGTAGAGTATGGAGAAGTTACTGTGAGATGGTATGGTACAGACACTTATCCCAGAGAAAGCCAATGAGAATGGGTTCCACTTTAAGTCATGGAGAAATGACAGGGAAGGCAAGATGCCAGTGTCAGAAATGGGGGACCATGCCGTAGACATTTCCAGAGTCGAGCTCTAGAAGAACTTCACCTAAGTCCTTTAAAAGTGACTTCTAACTTTAAGCAAGTATGATTACTATACAGAAGCCAAGAGAACTGTTACAATTATCAATAGTGGAGAATTTCCAAAGCAGGATGGTGAGTAGTGGAAAATGGCATTCTCAGCATTGGGAGAAAATTGACCAATTCAACAAAAGTGCTGAATTGACTAAAAGTCAAAATAACAATAATGAAGACAATAATGGTAATATACATCCCTTATTGACTTATCTTTATGGGTCAGTGCTGTATACTTTATCTCGTTTGATCCTTTTAAGCTGCTGCTTTAGGTATATACCATTAAGCCACTTTACAGATCAGGAAATTGAGGCATAAAGAATGTAAGAACTTGCCAAGAATCACCCAAAGGTTAATCACACAGAAGCTAAGTGGAATCCAGCCTAAACTTGTCTGATTTAAGAACTCATATTCTCAATCACTACACTCCATAGTCTTCTACAAATTGGTACAAAGGCAGAGAAATCTCTTATATTAAATTGCAAAGTCCTTGTCAATCTCCCATTTAAAAGGAAGACTTAAAACTGGCCATCTCATGGTGGGTGTTGGGGGGTTGTGGAAACTGGGGCATAATCCTTAAAACATAATAATCCTGAGGATGACATCAATAGAAGGGAGCTCAGCCTTGGATTTCCCAGTAATAGAGATGATCAGGAAGACAAAGATTTCCCTTATAGTTTTCTCTAAACTTTCAACCTATTTTGTATATCTAGTGAGAAAACCAAATCTATAATAATATTTACTTAAGAATATTTAACATTTAATTGATAGATTCTCATCTCTCTAGAATGAGAAATTTCATTACAGCCCTACAGAATGCAGAGGACTGAGCACAATTACTTTTAAATGGCTTTTCATTTCTCATAGAACTTGTTTTAGCCATAGCCTCACTTGTAAAAAGATATATTTCAAGAAGAGACTTTTAAAAGAAATATTGGACAACAAATACTTTTTCTCTTTTGGGTAGCTATAACCTTCACCCTCACTTTCAATTCTAAACTTTTAGAGCAAACAAGGCATAATCAACTCATGCTCCAAGCCTGCAAATTATGCATATGTAGATTTATGTAAATATGTATGCAAATCAGGCCCAGCCACTGGGCTTCTGGGAGGTTGCAAATGGAGCCCTTGGCACAGCAAGAGGTCAAATGTCCTTGGCTTAGAACTTAATTCAACGTACAGATTTTTATAGGACGATGGCAGCCCCTTAAACACAGCAGTCCTTAAGTGCTGTGGTAATTCCACACCTGAGTAGTTTTCAGTCATAATTAGGAAGGGGTGACCTGGTTCAGAGAAAATGAAGAGCAGAATGAAACTGAGCTCTAATATTCCAGTTTATCTAATCTGGATACTTATCTTCCTGCCTCTGCTCTCCTAGTTTTTTCATGTGTCTATTAATGGACCTCACCTGGCATGGGCAATGGATTTATATTTTCAACTGGCTTTGATTTGAGTTCTGAATTTCTCTAACTTACATAAAAGGCAGGCTAGTCCAAGGAAATGTCCCTGAAAATGTCTGTATATGGAGGAGCCTCTGGCCTTGAAGTGGGGCCACCTTCCCTGAGATGCCACACAATTAATGCCAGTTAAACTATCAAAGGCTGTAGCAACAAGGGAATCTGTAATAGCCATTACCACCACCATGATGAAAAGCTATGAAATCTTAACTCTAGGGTAAGTGGTAAAGACTACTGGGTCCCCCCCCAAAGCCACTGGAGTTTGGAATATCATTGTGGGAGCTTCCCGATACTCTTGGGCCCAGTAGGTTGGACTGTTGCCAGTCGCTATGTCCTATGCCAGAGGAGAGGGTACCTGGAACATGTAGGATGATTGTACCAAATCACTGTTAGACCTGGAGGATAACAGTAGCCAAAATGTTCCTTTGCCATCCATGTGTGTGCATTGGCTATAGAGTCATGCCCAGGGGCTTTGTCCTGTTCTGTTGCATGGTTTTAATTAATTATGCAGACTGTGAGTCATTAGACTTTGAGCTTCAGCCATACTTCTTGTCCACAAACAAAGTTCATGCAGGGAAACTTTAAGAGTTCCCCAGGCTGACAACTCCCAATCTACCATCACAGAGCACAGCCCTCTCTTAGTGTCCCCAAATACCTTGTCCTATAGCTTGACACATGAGAATATTCCTATAGTCCCAACACTTTTCCAGGACTCAGGCCAATGGGAGACATCAGGTCATTAAACAGATTCACAGCCAAATGACTAAAGAAAAGACATGATAGTTTTAATGAATTAATTCTTTGCAATTGAATCCTGTGTTCTTTGGGCAAGATTGTTACTTCTGTGTTCCTCTGATTCCATATCTACAAAACTGAGTCCAAATTGCCAATTTTCTTCAATGAGATGGTCCGGAAAACAAGAGAGATAAAAATCTGGAAGATATTTACCAATATCTATTTTTGAGTTGAGAAAAGGAAATTAGTGAGTTTAAAATAAGCCAAATTCCATGAAGAGTTTCTATAAAAATCTAACCTATCAGGACTAAAGCTATGGTTCTCCTGATGACTAAAATAAGAAAGCCAAATTAAAAGGGATGGTGGGGAGGGGGGCAGTCAGTCAGAGATGGAGTTTGTCCTGTTTAGTACAGAGAACCAAGGGCTTGGGGCTAAAAGGGAGGGGCTTGTCTTTCCTTTAAGTGAGACAAGAAAAAGCAAACAAATTATGCCATGCATGAAGGGAATCGATCAAAACCCAGCTTTCAGTTTGCCAGATAAGTACTTTCATTAAGACTGTAAATAATTCTCACCTGTGGCCAAGTATAAACCATGTAAGCAGTACCAATATTTGAAAGAGAAAATTGTTCTCTCTTCTAATTAAAAGGTATTATATTCTCAGTCAGCTGTGTTGTCCAAGAATCCATTAATCAAAGAAGCCATTACATCTCTACTTACATTAATTCCATTATTGTATCATGTGAGTTATGTTCAAACATTTATTGCTCAATAATTTCCAGAGAAAAATGTAATAACTTGGGTGGAGGTACCATTAAAGTGAAGCGATTTTTGGCAGAGGAGTTAATGAAGTGCATGAACTAACCCTCCAACCCCAATTATAATGAACTTTTCCAAATTCCAAGGCTAATGGGTAAGCTCCAAATGCTGTAAATGAGATGGCTGGATTCAGTCGCACTCTGTGAATGTCAGTTTAGTACTAGACTTTTGCGAGGATATTATCAGGAAAACAAAATCAGGGCATCTTTCTTATCTTCCAGAGTATTGGAGACTATTTCTTACATGCCCATTAATTTTTTAGCTACAACTTTCATTACAAGAAAATCTCTCTCTATAAAACAAAGCAAAACAAAGCAAACAACAACAACAACAACAACAAAAAATTACTTTCTAAAACAGGAAGCAGACTTCCTTTTTCAATTTCATCTGGTAAAACAAAATATTACAAAAATAATTCTGGACTTTATCATTTATTATAAGAGAGTTTGTCTGTGTTGCCTTTTATCACTGTGCTTTAGCAAACTGTAGAATTGTGAGAGAAATGGTAATGATAGTCATGTAATATTTGCCTTAGGAAATCTGAGCAATAGTGAAAAGATGATACACTCCCTAATGAATAACTGATGCTTGATTCCAGATTCCTGGAATGTCATAGGTTTCCCACAGGTCTGAGAAAGAAAAGAGAATAGAAATGAGAAAACGTGGAGTGGGAACAGGCAATCTTAGCATCTTAATGTTTGGAGTGACCTCAGGAATTATCTAACCCAAGTTCTCCCAGGCAGAGATGAGGTGAGGCCTGGAGCTGAGGAATCAAATTGCTTCCGCCATAGAAACGGGTAGGATCTGATAAGAGGGAGCCCAACAGGTCCGCGGAGATTGGTTTTCATCTTCCTAGCAACAGAAAATCGGCAGAACATTTTAAAAGCAGAATAGTATGCGAAATCCCAGTATACAAAACATATGAAATGGCAGTGTTTGGGCTCAGGCCCGAAAGGGGTGGAGAACCCCCAAGGCCGCCCCCTCCACCCCACTGCTGTTTCCTGGCTGGAGGTTGTTAGCCACACAGACCTCTGCAGGATCGCCGGAGTCAGGACTCTCCTGGTTGCAAAATAAAGAACTCCATCTGGGTGAGCCTGAGGTCGAGCACAATAATAACAGCGAAGATAAGGGTTGTCTCAGAGACCCGGAGAAGCAGCTGGATTTGCGGGAAGGCTTAAGACTGGGGCAGTTCGTCATCAGATCTGTCTCTCCCTTTACACACACACACACACACACACACCCTCTTTCTCTCTTCCAGATTCCATGGGAAAAGGATTTTGATTGGCCCCACTTTGGTCAGAGCCCACAACTACAGAAGAAGGGGGTGAGTTGTAGGGAGAAGTGGGGAACACGGGGTCCTCTAGTGGAAACATGGCTGGCAGTGGGTTGGGGTGAGGATCAGTTTCCAGAGAACTGGTTAAATCACCTAGCCTTTGAAAACCTCTGAAATGATATGCTCCAGTGGAGCCACACACATCCTGAATTGGGCTGGGGGCTTGGGGACCCGCTGGGGTGTCAGCCGAACACAAGAGTACAGTGTCTGGGAACCGCGACGGCCAGCAGTCAGGGCAGCACAGGCCGGCCACGTTGGGAGGACAATGTGTGGTATTGGAGACCCAAGGCAGGCAGTGTGAGAAAGCAGGCGGTGGGTAAGCAACGGGGAACTTTGGAGTACATTCCTGGGCCCAAACTTCTGGCTGAGGCTCAGAGACAGAGCTCTCCATCCTTGGGGGTGGAGTGAAACAGGGGCCCTCCTGACAGAACTGGGGAACCAAGAAAGGGCCTTGAAATAAAGTCAGGATTGATCAAGACAGAGCCACGTCCTTCGGCTCGAGCTCAAGGTCAGGTGAAAGGAGACGCAGGGCTGTTGGGACACTAAGTCCCATGAGCTACTGAGGGAGGCCCTTCGGTTCCTCTTGTGCAGTTCGGAGTTGCTCTCTGAGTGGGGATGGGGGTTAGTGGAGCCTACAGGAGAGCGTGAAGCTCTGATGATGTCTGCCTTTCCTGGGAGAGAAGCAATGAGGTCCTCTGAACTTCTGAGCTGCTTTGTATGATATTGAGGGGTGCAGGAGGGGGCATCCCAGTACCCCCAATCAGCAGTGGAATCCCTCTTGATCCTTCCCAATAGGGTGAGTGAGCCACTGAGAGGAGAAAGTCAGCAGGCCCCAGGAACACATAATGCTCGAGCCAAATAGAGACATGTCGAAGATAATGTTCTCCAAAAATGAACTAATGTGATTGGTATATACCTTTTCAGCTAACCCTGTTGATATATGGAGTCATGGAGTTTATAAAGTTCTCTAAAGAAAGATCCCATGAAACAATTTGTGATATTTTTCATGCATAGAAGGAATAATACATTAAGCCTGTCCACATCTGAGTGCAGTACATGTTTTACTCATTTGCTTAATTTGCTGAAGATTTTAACGTCACGAGGCTGCCAGCAGAAGGACATGGAACCGTTTAGAGGCAGGATTCAGGGCTTTAACTTCAAACGCCCACTCCTGATGCTTTTGCCAAGAAATAACAAAATATTTGTCTCAAAGATAGTTAACCTCTCTTCCATATACAATCCACAACACATTGTGTTGGCAAGTTCTACACGACTCCCGCCCCTTCTCCTCTACAGAGCAGGGGAATCTTTTTGCTTAAGTTTTCAACTTTTCTCACAGAGATGAGAAACACCAGTAACACACACTATTCCCTGACAAATTAACTTGTCCAGAGACTATTTTTCATCTAATTTAAGGGTAAATGCCAGAGAAGTGTTTCAGTATCCTGGAGCTAAGGAACTAAAATTCCAAACATAGACATGAAATGCAATTTGAAACTCCTGGGGGATGGTTGGGGGGTGGTCCTTTATCTGCACAGGGATCTTGACCAGTACCCAGAATTCAGTGCCCAAAGAATAGACACCTCTGTTTGTAACCCTTGGGCGACAGGGTTAGCATCTTCGTTTGTTTCCCAAATCCTTTCTTTTCCCCAAGGATTCTGGATGTGTTACTTACAAAACCAACTCATGGCTTCTCTGACATATTTTGCCCATGTTGGAGGCATACACATGTGCCAATCACCAGTGAAAGGTGATTACTTATTTAGTAGAAAAGAGCTTTGAAGAACAGTGGGACGTGGTTCCATATAAATGACACGTTTTATCTGTTTTTCAAATAATTCATGGAAAATACTGACATAAAGTGCCAATTATTTTTTCCCCATGAATAGGGTTGGCAGTCTTATTGTATACTTTAAAAGTCACTTACAATTTGCTCGCAGTTTTTAATTCCCTGGGGAAATGGATGTATTTTCTTTGCTCTAAAGATTAAAGTTCAATTTGACTTCATATTTTGTGAAAGGGACTCTTAAGACATTAAATATCCTCCTAGATATCATTACAAGCTGTAAATTCGGTGATGGATGTCTACCAGGGTAGCCTCGTGAGGCTGCACGCTAGTTAAAATAATAAAGTGCTCCTTATCCTCTGGATGCATTCGAGAGAATAGCAGGTGGTCATTGTTTACTGTGCTAAAGTGAGCCACTCCATTCGAGACAGCTCATTTTGGACCGGAGCTGAATGCCATGCCTGAGCGATTCTACTTCTAACAAAGCTGCCAACAGACTCATTCTCATTGTTTAATTTGAATGAGAATTAGCTGCTGCTGCTGCTGCTGCGTGCAAGCCCAAGACCCACTATTATGAAATGGTTCTCCAGACATGTTTATTGAAGTCTAACGGCTGCAGAATTTGGAGAGGGGTGGGAAGGATTTCCCAACGGAAGCAAACTTTTCATTTCTAACCTCACCACTCTAAGTTAGACTCAAGCAGCGGTGGTGGGAGGAGAGGAAGAGGCAGTATCACCCCTTGGGCTAGTGTCAGGGGCAGCTGTGTGACTCTGACTCCCCGGAAAGGACATGGACTCAGGGAGAACAGTGGCCCATATATTCTCATTAAAGAGCGAGAATGTGATGACTCCACAAGCCATCAGGGTAATTGACACAGAGCAAGACCTTCTCAAAGAGCACAGTATCTGCAGAGGCACAGGGCCAACCTGCATGGTGGTTGCTCAAGTCCCACTTGAGATGGTGAAAAAAAACAAAAACAAAAACAAAAGGGGGGAAAAAAAAGCAACAACAACTGAGATTTGCAAGACACTGCTGCCCAAAGTTATCTCCTGGATACATCTGTGCAAGACTCTTTGGGATGAGCAGTAACTATCCTGGATGCTTGGCAAGTCCAGCCACTTGCAACATAGAACATTCTAGCCTTGCACCTTGCAAACTGCATTTCAGTATGCATTTTTAAATGTGACCTGGAGACTCTGGGTTCAAAGACACGGGGTGACAGAGATCTTTAGAAGTGATTCATGGGGGTCTTATTGTAAGCAGTAAGGCCAAAGCATGGTGGAAGCTGTGGAAACCAAACTGCCTGCTGCTAAGCAACTGCTCCAGTTTGAAGGACCAGCTCATTGTTATTTATTTATTTGTGATACTGCTTACCTGTCTCTGCTCAGGTAACAACCAATGTCAAATTTTTCTTTAAAGCGGTCAGATCATTTCTTTAAGACAAGTTTGAAATCATAGGACCCAAAGATTATGATCGAAGTATGAGCAATCAAGATATTAATGCAATCAGTATTGATACATGGAGGGAAAAAGAGACGTTGCAGCTTTTGGACACTGCAGCAATCATCATTTGCTTATGAATTTATTACTACTTCAGAGTTTTCCTCTTGGCTCATTTAATACTGGCTGGCGCATACCTAGACCTTATTTCTCAGGGCCTTAATGATTTTTACCAGTGACATTGGGTATTTTCAAGGTTCAGTGTAACAGTATATTGGACAGGCTTAATCTCCTTTATGATTTTTTGCCCTGTTGGTGCAGTTTCCAAAAATACATTACATACTAAATGGGAAGCCAACCCATATCCTTTTTGAACTGATTCCTCTACTTGTCAGAAGTCTTCTGTTCTCCAATTTAAATATCTTAACTTGGCTTTATCTTTTCTCTAAAATCTATCCAATCTCTTATTCTTTCTGATTAATCTTCTTGGGATTCTTACACCAATAATTTCATTAAGGTCTCAATAATTCTCCCAAGTTGCAATCCATTGGTGGCACTTCTGGGTAACAGATTGAGAAATCCTTATATTTTCTGCAGACACTGTATCTTGTTTTATGAGCTTCATTTTCTCAGAGTCTGGCTAACACAGGAAGTAGGTTAAAGAAAACATTTACTGAGTCTCAGTTGAGAACAACATGAAAATGATGCTTCTAGAGGAATTAAAAAATATATGTACTAAAAATAATAGAAAAGGCACTCCCCCAAAATGAAGGCATTTATTTATTCTTTCCTTGAAGCCTATAGTTGAGTCAAACTCTCTGGCTCCCAAGCAGTATGGTGTAGTTCTCTTTTCCATTGGTTTTGATAATATTGAGAACCATGGATGATGTTGTACCTCACAGGCCAGGTGGGACATTGGGACCTGAAGTGGAGTCTCCATAAAACTGTGGAATGTTAATAAACAGGTAGTCAGAAGGCAGGGTACTATAGTGAAATTAGACAGTGATTTCACAGCCAGGAAAGAATTCAGGAATCAAAAGTCACAGGTTCTGAAGTCATAGCAAAAGTGAGGGTCAGAGACAAGTTGGGCATTTAGAACTGCACCCACAAGGCATGGGGGACAAAGCTGACAACTTCTGCCTCTTTTGAAATCTCCTTTTGAAATCTGCTGGGGCAGGAGCCATTGTCACTGCTTGTCTGTGCAGGGCCTGAAAATAAGAGCTGCTGCTGATAGGAATATAATGGGGAGTTAAACCAGAATATTTCTCAGGATCTCTATTAACTAACAAAGACCCTATTGCTATCTTTGTTCTCTCTTTTTTTTTAATGTCCAGAATAGATCATGACAAGGTTTCCAATTTGGAGAGGACTTTGAAGGTCATCTGGAAAATTTGGAAAGCAGTGACTTCTTATTCCTACATGTGAAATCTGTTTGCTCCCCAGGGCAATGTAAGACACATCTAATTCTAAAGCACATCATCCATAATAATACATCAATTTCTGCCATTGGGTTTCTTAGCTACTTCTGAGCTTAAAGGAACAGGAAATTTCCAGTATCTTTATCTAAATAAAATTACTGTTCTCTCTCTAGAGCTTTCCCTGGCTATGATCAGGACCGTATTAGCCCCTCCATCTAAAAGAGGGAGATGAGAGAGGAGGGAAGGTAAGATGTTGACATAAAAGAGGAAGTTGGTGGTGATGGAGAGACAGAGTTTTAGCAACATGAAAACAGGGAAAATTAAAATAGACAATAATACATATGTGTACCTAGTAAAACATTTATTGGGTGTTTATGATGTACCAGGCATTGTATATTTAACCAGATACTAAAGGGATTTGGTGAGAAAAAATACCAATGACCCCTAACCAACCTCTGCCTTGAAAGAGTAGGAAAGTATTGGAAGAAACCGACACATTTAGAGAAGGAAGCAGACAGGTGCAGGCAGGGGAATCCTTTTAAAGAAAACTCCTTTTGAAACAGAAAGAGTACGTGATTGAGGCCTGGGTTTCAGTTTCAGTTTCATAATTTTGAGCAAGTCTCTTAAGATTTCTAGTTCTCAGTTTCCATGAGTATAGAACAAGACACTTTACTAATTCAACCAACGTTAATTGAGACATGACTATGTACCAGCCATTGTGCTAGATGCTGGGGATACAGAGATAAAAAAGACAAGGTCCCCGCCCTCAAGAAGCCCACAGTTAGGACATGAGTGCAAATATTCTTTCTTTTGTTGGCTGTCAGGTGTCGTCACAGAAGTATGCATGAGTAGAGGAGTGGCATACAAGACATCAGGCCAACTCCGCCTGGGTGAGGGATCAGAGCAGGCTTCCCAAACATTTGAACTGGATCTTGAATAGAAATTCATCAGGTAAATAGGGGTGGTGAGCAGGATATTTCTGGCAGAGAGCAGGAGAAGCAGCTTTGCCAAGACCTTGAGGAATTTAACAAATATTAACTAAGAATTTATTATGTATCTGATACTATTCTAGACACTGAAATACAGCAATAAACAGGACAGAAAATGTCCCTTCCCTCAAACCCTATGAAATAGTGGGAGAGAGAGAGACAGAGTAAGTAAAAGGCAGCCTTGCCATGAATTAATAGTATATAAGAATAAAATGTCAAATAATAATAAATGCGATGAGAAAAGAAAAAGTAAGATGAAGCAGAATGATGGTGAAAGTGGCAACTATTTCAGCTTGGGAACTCTATGAGAAGATAATATTTTACCAAGGTCCTAGGGGACAAGAAGGAGCCAGTGGTGAAAAGAACTAGAGGAAAAGTTCCAGGCAGAAGGAGATAAACACGTGTAAAGACACCAAGTTGGACATAGCAGGAATGTGCTGCAATAAGGGAAGATAAGAGGAGAAGTCAGACAGTCTGTGAGGGTCCAGATCTTATAGGGTCTTGTAAACATGGTAAAGAGTTTTAATTTGTAAGTGTAGTGAAAGCAAGTGGAGAGTTTAAGCAGTGACATGATATGATTAACAGGCTTAAAAGATCACTCATGGAGGATGGTTGGGGGTGGGGAGCAAGAACAGAGCCAGTTAAGACAATATCATCGCAATAGTCCAGACAAGACTTTAACTAGAATGTTTGTAGTGAAGGTGATGATGAATGGTAGGGTTATTTGAAATATTTTTTTACATGTAGTCTGCTGGATTTACTCGGATGTAGGGACGGAGAAAAAGAGAAGAGGAAAGGATGACCCTTAAGTTTTTGGCCCAAAGAAATGGCGCTGCTTTTCACTAAGATGGGGAAGGTTCAGAGTGAAATCCACTGTAGGGACAGAAAGTAAAGTTTTGCTTTGGGCATGTTAAGTTCAAGATACTTACTAAACACTTTATCAGAGATGTCAAGTAAACATAAAGAAAAACAGATGCATTCCCTGAGCTATAAACTCCTGCAGTGTGGTTGAGTTGCTGGGCTTGTGAAGGGGAGTAGCCAAAGTGTAGACTGAAGAGGGAGACAGGGGCCACGTCAGGGAGAGACTTGCATGACAAATGGAGTTGGGTTTTATCCTGTAGGCAATTAGAACCACAGAGGGCTCTAACCAGGGGACTAATATCAGATTTCCGTTTCTGAACATTCACCCTGATGACACTATGGAGGGTGACTCAAAGGCTAGCAATGCCGGAAGAAGGACTAATTAAGAAACTGTTATTATTACTATTAAAGAGAGTTCATAAAAACCAACATTAAGGCAGTCATAGTGGGAATAAGAAAAAGTTTGGGTCATTTTGGGATTTGAGGTATCAGTGTTCCACATAAAAGAGATTCCAATAGCCAAGCCCAAGAGACAAGACTGAGCTGGACAGGTCAATTAGGAAGTTGTCAACATCTGGGTAAAAGCTACAAACACCTGCAGGGATACGTGAGACTTCCATGGAATAATGTGTAATTAGTAGAGGAGAGCTCCAAGGAGAGATTGCTGAGACTACCCAGTCATAAAACGCTAATGGGGATGAGAAACACGAAGGAGATTGGATTGGACAAGGACATCTTTGAGGTGACTAGAAGCTCTCATGTTCTATAATAACTGTGAGTAGGTTAAAAAGTGAGCATTGGGGAAGCAAGATAATAGATACATTACAATATTCAGCCCTATACAATCTGAGGTATGCAATTTTATCAAGGATGACTGTTTAGTCTGCGTTAATAAAGAATCAGAATCTGAGAAAAAGAACTTACTTTTTTCTTTATTAGAGAAGTTGCAGGTTTATACAGAACAATCATGCATAAAGTACAGGAGTCCCATGTACCACCCTATTATTAACACCTTGCATTAGTGTTGAACATTTGCTACAATTGGTAAAAGCATATTTTAATACCTATGTTATTAACAATAGTCCATGGTTTAACTTAGGGTTAACTGTTCATGTACTAAAGTTGCATAGATTTTTTTTTTAATTTATTACCATATGTACAACCTAAACTTTTCCCTCTTAACCACATTAGGATATATATTTAAGTGCTGTAATTGTGTTCACTATGTCGTGCTACCATTACCACCATCCACTACCAAAGCCTTTTCATCATTCCAAATAGGAATTCGTACATTTTAAGCCTTAACTTCCCATTCCCTATCCCCACCTCATCCCCTGGTACCCTATATTCTAGATTCTGACTTTAAGAGGTCACTTATTCTAATTATTTCATATCACTGAAATCATACAGTATTTGTACTTTTGTGTCTGCCTTTATTTCACTCAAAATTATTTCTTCAAGGTCCATCCATGTTGTCACACATATCAGAACATCATTGTTACTTATGGTTGAATAATAGTCCATTGTATGTATTTACCACATTTTATTTATCCATTCATCATTGATAGACACTTGGATTGCTTCCATCTTTTGGCAATTGTGAATAATACCGCTATAAACATTGGTGTGCAAATATATGCTTAAGTCCCTGCTTTCAATTCTTCTGGGTTTATACCCAGTGGGATTGCTGGGTCATATGGTAATTCTATACTTTCTGAGGCACTGCCAGCTGTTTTCCACTGTGGCTGCACTATGTTACATGATTGTTGCTGGTTCTCTACATCCTCTCCAACTCTTGTTATTTTTTGTTTGTTATATAGCAGCCATTCTAATGGGTGTGAAATGGCATCTCATTGTGGTTTTGAGTTGCATTTTCCTGATGGCTAATGATGTTGAGCATATTTTCATGTGCTTTCTGGCCATTTGTGTATCTTCTTTGGAGAGATGTCTATTCAAGTCTAGTAACCATTTTTGATTGGGTTATTTGTCTTTTTGTTGTTATGTTGAAAGATTTCCTTATAGATTCTAGATACTAAACCTTTATCAGATATGTGGTTTCAAAATATTTTCTTCCATTGTGTAGGTTGTCATTTTTTCTTTAATGATAAAGTCCTTTGAGGTACAAAGGTTTTTAATTTTGATGAGATCCAATTTATCTATTTTTCTTTTGTTGCTTGTGCTTGGGTGTAAAGTCTAAGAAACCACTGTCTATCATAAGGTCCTGAAGATGCTTCTCTATGTTTTCTTCTTGGAGGTTCATAGTTTTGGCTCTTATATTTAGATATTTGATACATTATGAGTTGATTTTTGTATAAAGGGTGAGATAATGGTCCTTCTTTCTTACTTTTTCCTTTTTTTTTTTTTTTTTT